>NC_058059.1:11639874-11998207 GCF_020085105.1 Siniperca chuatsi
CAAGTAGAATTCAAAACATTTCCTATGTAACTGAGGAGTCCTGAAACTTCATAGAAAATTTGCAGAAATTTTAATTATTGTATTTGCACATCTATAAGAATTAAATAAAATCACAATACAGAAGGAAACCTATGTTAATCTATTATGTTACTGAAAACTAACAAATAAATAAAATGAGGAAAGAACAGGGCATCAAACATTTAACGGTATAACTAAGATTATGTTGTTGACTCCTGATAAATCACTGATGTTACAATATCAGATTGTACAGTAATTCCCACATCAGCCCATAATCTTCTGGTGTGTTGGACTCCTTACCTGATAGCATGGGCTAAGTCCACACATTTCCACTGCTCCACTGGCTGACCATTTAGCTGCAGGAGAGTGTCCAACTGCTGCAGACCTGCCTGATCCGCTGGACCCCCTGCCAGAGTGAAGAGACAGGAAAAGATCAGATCATTACACGCCCTCAGGTGCCATTCATGCTATCCAGGGCTATAGCTCCTTTATGTAATAACCTTGTTTTTTCAGTATTGGAGGTACAGAATGGCCAAATACTGTACAGATGAAACAATAAAATAAGAATCTGATATTAAGATGCTTTGTTGTTTTCTGAGGCGAAATTCTGTTTGCATTCTATCTCATCTCTCCACAGGGACAGTAACGATGTGTTCAGCTCAAGATTCAGCATCTTGTTCAAAAACATGTCAGCAGTATGGACGCCTGCCAACATGGGGGCTTGACTCCAAGTTGTCCATTTGACAGACCCGCGCCCTATTAATTGCAACACCCTGCTGACAGAGTTGAAGCTAATGCTAATTCTCCAAGCTGCGACCAGTGAAATAAAAAAAATAAATCGCCCACAGGTGACATGAAACTTTTATGATACAAGGTGCATTCATGAGATAAACTCATGTCAATAGATGTGAAACAAAAGCAACTTTTACAGTAAAAACATCTATTACCATATTGTTTACATAGTCTAGTGCCTTTATATTGGAATACGGGGGGGGGGGGAATTTAATTTCTGACTTAAGAACCAGTTCAGCCACCTGCTTTGACACCATATACTTTATACAGTGTGCAGTTTCAAGCAAAGTTCATGTCATAAATATTATAAAAATTAGAAATCTACTGTTGGCAGTCCTGCGAGTGAAAATGAAGAACATCAATTATAGCCAGACAGTATTACAATCAAATCCATTTTGTTAAAGTAACTTTGTTTATTGCTGCTTTTAAATTTATAGATGTATGATTTTGGGTGTTGGAAGTAAAATGAGAACGCTTCCAAGTTGCAATGAGAAATGCTAAGTAAAAATTAGGCAAGTTAGGTCCAAAGACAGAGCAGAAAAGTAAGGACATCAAAATTTAAACAACAACCTTTCTCTGGAAAGTTGAGTTTCATTTACACAGACATGTGCATGCAAAACTTGCCTGGATCAACAGCCTGCACCCTCACAGGGGAATCCGAGCAGATGGTAAAGCCATATCCATCCTTTCCTCGAAGGATGGTCACCTGCAACACACACACACACACACAGTCAGTCATTTTTTGATAGGAAGATAGGACCCCCCCCCCACTACCTGAGGAACCAAAAGTAGCATGCTGGCAAAATAATCAGCTTCCTTCCTACAGTACGATTAAGTAGATTTGTATTCTGCTTCTACTTCCTATTAAAACTGTCTTGACAGCAGTTTCCCAATTAACTGAGTTAGTGGGAAAAACAACTCAGAGATAGAAGAAGGACGTTCTTAGTCCAGTAGTCACATAAGAATTTCTAATACCGAAGTTATCGAAAGTAGATTGTCTCTTTATTCACACCTATACTTTGTAATAGTGTACAACTGGTACACAAAAAACATATTGCAAAAACAAACACAAAGTCCCTCTCAAACAAAAACATACACATTACACCTATATAGAAAGTTTTTTGTCACGGACACAACCCGTATTATAAAAGACCAATAGAAAAGCTACATATGTGTATGTATGAAAAGAATAGTTCTAAAGTACACAACTGCTTCTTTAAGTATAACTGATACTAACAGTGAAGAGTAAATCTAGACTGTTTAAACGTTTAATTTCAGGTTAATCCCACTGAGATTAAGCACAATTACATACAGCATGTAACTGTGTATTATGAAACATCAATAAAAAAGAACTTCAGATTAAGTATCATCTGATCTGTCATGATCTCAATCTCAACGTTACGATACACTATTTTAAAATACAACAGGGAGACACATTGTTCATCTGCTCAAATAAACCAGATCCACACACACGAACATACAGATAGAGAGACAACGCTGATGGCTCTTTCCCCATTGTCTCGCTTTCTCTTTGACCCTGCATCGTCAAACATTCAGTACCTGTGCCCGAAAGTCTGTGCCAAAGTTAACAAAGTTCCATCCAAAACATCTCACTTTCCAATCTCATCTGCTGACAACCAGGGGCCCAAAACACACAGATATTCCACCCCCACCCACCCCTCTCTCTCTCTTTCTGTCTCTAGCAGAGGAAAACTACATGTATATTCAGCTAAATTACAGTCTACCCATGAGCAAGATGCAGCGACTTGGAGAAATAAGGTGATTATTCAGGGGCCTGAAGCTTGTGATGACCCTAAAATGTCGGGTACGATTGCAGTTTCTTATAGTCCACTGATTTTATGTGCCCTGTGTCACATTGTTTGGGTCCACAATTCCTTTACCGTATTTCTCTACCCTTCATCCCCACCCCTCAAATTTCTCTCTGTTTCAGTCTTCCTCCAAACTGACACTGCTGAAAAAATGATTTGTCATTCTACAGAGAAAGACAGCTGTCTTTGTTACCTGCTGTACAAAAGAAACTCGGATTGTCATCTGTTTTTGTACACATGTACCCTCTTTGATGGGTCTGAAACCTGATTAGCCGTCTCATGAGAAAGTCGATGTGATGTTGTCATTATAATTCTTGTCGCTGAGAGCATTACAGGCCGTTACATACACACACCAGCCATGGCAGCACCCATATACTGTATAATTAGAAAGGATACACAGTATGTCAGGGCAACCTTTATGATAAGGAGGTTGACGTTCTTCCTCTGAGGCTGAAGAAGCACTTAAATACACACATGGGCACACATATGACTCCTCATTTTCGTTCATGACTGTGGCAAAAAGTGCATACGGTGTTATAATTGATAAAATTGTTGCTCTCTACTGTGTGTACTGTATATTTTAAACAAATCATCCTCAAATCTGGCTGTGTGACAAAAATGGGGAAAAACAGGCAAAAATAGAGAAAGAATGAGATATACAGAAACTGAGAAACTGACTGTAGGTGTAGAGAGATGAAAAGATGATAAAAAGGGACAGAACAAATAAAATATAATAAATAATGGTAAAAGAGGGCAGTGGGACTTTGAAAAGTGACAGAGACAGAGCAGATGACAAAGACAAATAGAGGAACAGATGGTATGAAAAAAACATTTCACTGGAATTAAAGACAAACAACAGTCATAGAATATTTTGATGGATCAAATTGAAATTTAATATATGAAAGAAAATATTGAAAAGCAAAGACTGTAACTCAAAATTTACAGGAGAGAGAGAAACATCTATCTATCTATCCATCTATGTCTTTTTATCAAATGCTGTTTCAGACATTGTGTCTTTTTTAAGGAAACTCTCAGAGCTGCCTAATTTGGACAGATTCATCCAAACTCAAGAGCCTTTACAGCGTTAATTAAATTTGTAAGCATAGTTGAGTCCAACCACTTGGACTCCTCTGGTCTGCATGGGAGAGGCAGTCCCATGGCCCTTTTCCACTTCTAAATGAAAGCAGAGGGGTTATTTTCAAACTGGAACAGAAAAGAGGAGACTAGCCTGGGAATAATGCAAGAAATCAGTATGAATGTTCTTTTAAGTGAGTTGGGGTTTTTTTCCCAGTGCATCAATCACAAGGCATATTACTGAAAATGAATGAAGATAAATGAATGGGAAAAGTTCCCAGCGTGCATTAAATATTTAAATTGTATGAGCAGGGCCTTACTGATGAATTAATAATTCAAATCAAAGGGACTGTGGAAGAACTGACAAGACTAAAATGTAAGATTTTAACTATAATTAACTATTGTAATGAATTTAGATGCACTCAAAGGAAGAAAACCCTGTAGCCCATGTATGTGCAGTATGTGTTCATGCATGTGTGACCAAGCTTTTCCCTTTTTACATTCATGCTTCAGTGCTACACCATCCTTTCAGACATGACTGCATGAAGCTGGGAGCAGAAATCCTGCCAGTCTTCATCTGATGATTACAGTACAGGTCTTGCCTGCTTGCAGCAGAAATAACATTAACTGCCGACAGGTGTGCATAAACTAAAACAAATCTACCATACACAAGATACACGCATGTGGTTAGACAATGTTATCTGGACGAGTATGTTCAGAGACTACGACAGCACACCACCCACCCACACACACACACACGTCTCACGACTCAAGGTTCATGCTGTATTTCTGTAATGTAAGCCCAGTCTTACAAATATCCTCAAGGTGCGACTGCAGTCTCTTCAAAATTAAGTCTATTCAAATGTTTACATTCTGTTCCATCCCAATCAATTAAATTATATTCAGTTTCATCACATTTGATTTCCTCTTTGTTCTATTATGCAATTTAGATGGGCACAAAATGGTTTATGTAAGGATAGTGGCATCGGCTCATATCATAGCAAATATTTTACTCCTCTCCTCAGCTCCCACTATCCTTTTCTCACTATGTGAAGGATAATAATGTAGAGGACAGAAAGCTCATTCTCCTCTCTCAAGAAACACACATCCCTTATGTAATGGCAAAATATCAAAATTCCAAAGATATTTCCACATCAATTATTTATATCCTGCTTTTGTATTAGACAGTTTGACAGCTAAATGGTTGCAAATTATGAAATAACTTATCAGAGATTGTAACTCAAAATTTTCTTCCTTTTTACGAGTCTCTCACTCACAATCACAGGTTGATACTGTACACTACCCCCACACACACACACACACACACACACACACACACACACACACACCCCGCCTTACTCTCTGTAACACAGACACACCTGAGGCAGTCTACATCCGATGCAGAGGTGGCACAACCCGTGGATAGTGTGCATCACACCTCCACCTCCTACCCCTCCTCCTTCTCCAGTTTTCAAGTCCGCAGCCAGCACACACACACTGCGACGGTGACTTTCCACCTGGCCAGCCCCTCTGCAGCCCGAGTATCTCCACAGCTTCCTTTGTGCAGCTGAGTGTGTGCTCCTGGGGCTGTGCTCCGATGGCTGGGTGGACTTAAGTGTGTTATGAATCATCTCAACAGTGACAGCTGCCCAAAGAGTGGCTGGGGTGGCTTTAGTCTTGCAGTGTTCAAAATTTCAGGTTCCCAGGTGACAGTCCAGTTGAGGTGGCGCTAGATAATAATACTGTGTCTCACCTTGCTGTAAAATAGGCACGAATCTGTCGAGTTTAACAAAAATGTGTCCTTGGAGTCGTTTTTCAGCCAAACTGCCCTTCACTCCGCATCAACTTTTCCCAAATGAGTCTAGATTCAATTTTCTTGGTAAGTCTTTTCTGCGAAACTGGCGTCACTCTGCCACTGACCTCCAACTGCAATGTTATCCATTCAAGGTTTGTTAATAAAGACTCCAATCATAAATGCACATTCCTGTATGCAAGTTTTTTTGAGTCTGTACCTGTCATTTCATCAATGGCTTCATGTCTTCCTCTTGGCTCCTTTAAAAACTCCAGTTCAATGTTCCTTACTTCTTTCTTTGAACTTTTCTTTGCTCTCTTCTCTTCTTGCATTTGTTCTATCCCGTAACAGACCGTCCAGCTCCTTGCTCTGTGGCCTGAACAGCAGCAGTTGCAGTAGCTCCTGAGATCAGCTGTTTGAGAGTGTGTGACGGCGTCATGTAGGCGAGACTGGCGCTGGCTCGGCCTGCTCAGGCCACACTGTAGCTCCTGGCAGGGGCGCTCATGGGAACTCTTCAACAGCAGAAGAATAGGAGGAAGTGCCTCCCACCGCCACCCCCCTCCACACACATATACTTACGCATACCTCGCCACCCCACAGCCAGTACAGCTTTGTGTGTCTGCCCTCGATAAGGCCAGTTTGCTTCCTGAGTCCACACTATGAGACTGTGAGAGGTGACTAATGTAGGTGGCACAAGTGAGACGTAGGAATAAGAGGGAGGAAGGCAGGATTTTTAATAAGAGTGGTCTGGCAGGTCTGAGTTTGCAAACTTATAACAGTGGATTTAAACTCTAGACCATATTTGCACTGTAAACGGAAATCTTTCTGATTGCTTAAGACTTTTGGGTCTAACTTTTAATTACCACATTTCCCAACAAAAGAGAGTGACAGCAGTATTGTTTGGGCACATACTCACACACACACACACACACACACCTCAATCGGACTTCACACCTCATCAGACTCTTTCCACCTTAGCTCCCATACTTACCAGTCTCCGTCCAGACATTATGCCTGTTTGTTATGTTTTGAACTTCCATATTTCCTCTGCTTTTCCTTTCAGCTGCTCCCCGTCACCCCCCACCACACAGTACGGAAATTCACAGGTCTGCGACCTCTAACAATCTCCCCTCCTCTTCCAGTTATCCAAACATTACTTTTATTTTTGTTTTCAATATCCGTATGCCTGGGAAAGAGGTGGTAATCTGCACAAAAATAACAACAAACACCTCAGCAGCAGTGCAAGAAAAAGCCTGTTAAATTACGGCTAAATAGTGGCCAGTCTAACCCCTAGCAACCCCATTAATTCCAGGCTTGCCTCTTTTCCTTTTTATCGTTTGGATGTCTGGCTCATGGAATGAAACATGGACAGAGAAGTGACAGAGAAAGAGAGGGGTGAAAGAGGAGCGATGCTGCACTAGTCTCTACAATGTTAATAAAGTGGCAGAAAAGGCCGTTGTCTTAAGATCCCTTCATGCCAGTCGTAATGGCAGCTTTTCCCTGTTTGCCTTTTCAAAAGGGCGAGGGTTACCCGTCAAGCACACAAAAAACACTTTCTCTCTCTTTCACGCTGTGCTGTTCACCTCTAAATAGGCAGAAGGACGGATTAGAGGGAGAGAAGAAAGGGAGAGAAGAAAGCATGTCTTAGAGAGAGGAGTGAAAGAAGAGTTTGAAAAGCTTGTCTGGGAGCCAGACGAGTCCAATCTGGTGTTTAGTAGTGTGGGATCTCTCGCTCTCACTCTCTCTCTGTCGCTCTCCCTCTGTGTCTGTCTCTCTCTCTTTCTGGCCTGAATAAACAGCTATCAAAGGAGGAGGCGTCTGCCAAGCCAATGAACTCACAAGATGGGTCTAAGGCCAAGTTCAGGGTCACAGCTCAGGTTGTCCTTAAGATCCAAACTTTGGAAGCTCGGCATATGGATTCATAACTACACTACATTTTGAAGGTGACACTGTGCATAATATGAGACAGTGAGATGACTACAAACCTAACAGAGCAGCCCCATGGCTTCAACCTTAGACCACTTAGGCTAGGCTTCTAGGCCTCTTACAAATTAAGTTAGACTTAATTATAGATCTATGAACAAAATCAATTAAACTTTGAAATGCACAGGTTAGTGCACTTTAAAGTACTTTACAGGTCATTGACAAACCAACCAAGACTAACAAGGGAGTAGATACATAAACAGTAAAACAGTGGGAGTCTAATGCACTGTCAAGATATAGAGATAAAATTCAAATGTGAATAAAAATGATAAAAGTGAAATAAAATAAATCTACAAGACTAAAAATCTACATGCTAGAGGATCATTTAGGCACAGTAATGCTTTGAGCTAAGTGCTAACGTCAGCATGATAAAATGCTCACAAAGACAATGCTAACATCTGCTAAACATTAGCAAATATATTTACAATGTTCATCTTAGTTTAGCATGTTAGCATGCTAACGTTTGCTAATTGGCACTAAACACAAACTATAGTTGAGGCTGATGGGAATGTCATTAGTTTTGCAGGTATTTGGTCTTAAACCCAAGTATTGGACAAATAAAAAATTTGAACTTAAGATGGCGCTACAGTAGATGAAAAGTCACCAAAGTGATTTTGATTCATCAAGAGGGGACATGAATGTCTATATAAAATTTCATGCCAATACATCCAATAGTTGTGAAGACATTTCACTCCGAACCACACATTTCTACCTCATAGTGGTGCTTAAAGAAAAGTCAGGGGATTATCAAAGTCATTAGGATTCATCCTGTGGTGACAATGAACATCTGTGGAAAAAATTCATGGCAAACCATCCAATAGTTAAGATTTTTCAGTCTGGACCAAAGTGTTGGACCGACCAACTGACAACACTGCCATCTATAGAGCCATGCCGTTAGAAATGTTCAACCTGAACAGGACAAAAGTCTTTCTAAAGGCTCTCATTCACCCATGCATACACATTGATGGTGGCGAAGCTGCGATGCAAGGTGCTGGCCATCTGGAGCAATTTGGGGTTGAGGGTCTTGCTCAATGACATGACGTGGACAAGAGATTAATGGGCAACTCACTCTCTCACCTGAGCCACAGCAGTCCATACAATGTGATAAACACTATGCAACTATAGCTATGTGCATCCCATGTACCATATGTGGTTTGGGCTGTAACTTCTTTAAAATTAAAAGACGGTGAAAAACAGCTAGGGGCAAGGATAGGCACTCATACATCCTGCATCGAGCAGAGAACATATGAGAGTTCGGAGCAGCCAGGGCCCTGAGCCTAAAATACTCACAAAGGGATACATTCTGGCAGTGAAACTAACCATTCTTCATTTATTCTGCGACGCCAGCCAGAAAATCTAACCTCTCTGTCCTCTTTTCAGCCACCTCACCCTTCCTTCCCATCTTCTGTCTTCAGACAGACATGTCAGACCCATTTTCACAGAGACGATTTAGGAGCTAATGCTAGCCGACAAGCAAAGTGATGCACGGGGACACGTTGTCTGGGGTACAACTATTGTTAATATTCATGAACTCTCTGCTCCCTGCCAATGACATGAGTCTATAATGGGGGGGTTGCCTGTAAACTTAATTGCTAAATGCTGACATGGCAACTGAGGAGATGAATTCTTGTTATGCTGCATGTCAAGTCTTTAATCTCTGGTCCAGGTTATCATTGTTATGAAGTGAGAAAACAGTAAATTTCTCATACTCACATTTTGGAGATATTCAAACATTTTATGATGCTTTCTAACAGGCCAACATATCTGTGTTTACTTTAACAGGTAAAGTGAACCTACTGTATGCTGTAAATGCCTATAAATCAAGATAACACACACAATGACAGATTTAAGAACAAAGTCATTTAATTCTGTCAAAAAGGCATAACACTAGAGGTTTTTTTTGTTTTTTTAGAGTTTCTCTAAATACCATACTGAATGAAAGCTGCAGTACATGATTTCACATCACAACATTTCACACCTTTTACTATGACTAGTATTTATCTCAAATGCCAACAATTCCTACCTACATAACGGCACCACTGGAACACCTGATTTTCTGGATTGAAAATTTAAAAGACGTTCAGCTCACAGTGAGTCAGAAGAAGCAAAATAACAGAACTTGATTGGTGTGACATTTTTTAAAGTATAATTTCTCCCAAACATGTGGTAATTATCTAAATACATAGACACACATAGAAAAATAATTTTAAGTGAAAATGCTGGGGAAAGTTGTAAAAGTATAGCCATTGGATAGGAAAATGTTCTTGAAATAGCCTTGTGGTTTTCTGAGGGACATTCCTTATTCCTCCATTCTTCAAGCATTATCTTCACCAACATCTTAAGTGTCCAAAGCCTTCAATGAGCTCTGTGTAAATCACTGAAATTATTCATGTGTAAGGCCATCATCAAACACTGAAAAATGTTTGAGTAGGTAAAGAGTGGACAGTTAATGATACCACAGAGCTCTTTGTATAGTGGAGGTGATGGCCATGGGGTGACAGAGGAAGAAAAGAGAGGGAAAAGGGAGGAGGAGGAGGAGGAGGAGGAGGAGGAGGAGGAGGAGGAAATACGCAGTGGTCTGGAAGGGAGCAAGGACAAGGCAACAGAAAACGAGTACAGAAAAGAAGAGAAAATCTAAAAGGTTTTCCATTCTCCGCTAATTTAGTCTGTGAATGCGCTTTCCCCCCTCCCTTAACTCTCCCCTGAGACTGTCCCACACAAACCGCACAATCATCTGTTACTCTGATTCACCCAGAGATAAAGAGGAAGAGAACAAGAAGGAGAGGGGAGGGAGGGGAGAGGAAGGAGAGAGGAAAGGAGCATTAACAAATACGGATGTAAAACTTTTCCATCTGAATGCTGCACCACATCATTACTGCCCTCTTCACCTTCCATAGGACTTCAAAAGCTGCTCAAACTCTTGACATACTGTATGCAGGATTGTTATTCTGCTAGCCATATAAGGGATGTAATGACTCTGTTGCAATTCTACAGAAATTAAACATTTTGATTGTGATAGACTGAAGCAATAATAAATAAATAATAAATAAGCAATCCCTAACTTGTGTTTCTGTCTGTGTACGACCTGATAGAGGAAGAGTGTGTGAAAGGTGAAAGTAAAGTGAGCTCCTCTGTCTAATCCTGTCCAGTCAAGCTTCTTAGCTACAGTGACTCCATATGACCACTGCTTTCCACAGAGTCCACATCCTGGAGTGTTTCAAAAGCAACACGGATATGTTTCACTGACATACTGATCTGTTGAATAGTCTCTCCAGGAGTTTAAATCATAATAATCATTTTTAAATGAAATTATAACAAAGCATTTCACAAGAATCGACAAGTTTGGTGATTAAAAACTAACCAATTACAGTACTTTCCCTCTTTACTATACCACTAAACAGAAGATCAAACTAAAACTACTAAAAGTTCTATACATTTGATGTGACAAGTCACAGAATGTTCATAATGAATATATCAGTCAAATGTTTACTGACAACATATTTCATTTGTCTTCTGCCAAAATATTTGTTCTTGCAATACAATATTCTCTCATTGCAACTACAGAATTATTCAACTTTTTTATGGTTATGTTTAGGCACTGACAGCACTGGGTTAAGGCTAGGGAAAGATCATGGTCTTGGTTTAATATAGAATAAAGACTCCAGTGCACTGAACATGTAACCGAAACCACGGTCCTCTCCTAACCTTAACCAAATTGCTTTTGTTGCCTGAACCTAAGCCCAGACAAGACTCAGGCTGCCAACCGCAGACTCCAGTGCGAAGGCCCTGTGCTTTGTACCCTACGACTTCTGTGTGGTACATAAATGTAGCGCTTCATTCACTCAAAAAAAATGTTGCCTATAATCCAGCTAACGATTACATTGCCTGTCATTACGAACAACTTAGTACCATATAAATGCAATTTTTAGGGGGCAGGCTTGGCATAGCATGAGCCTGCAGGATAGACTACTTCATTCCTTTTCACTACAAACGGCAGCACTGTTGGAAACAAAGGTGAATTAGAAAATAAGGACACCACAGAAGAAGAGCACGATATCATATTTAACTCACTCCAACAGTGCAACAAACAGATATTGTGAAACAAATTACACTACTGACAAGACATTCCTACTTTGCTTATATGGTTAATCCCATGATTGTATCTATTACCTGTTTTGCTGGATTTTTGTCCTGTAAGCAGTTGGTATAATTGGAAGTTAAAGGTTACGGCTACACTTCTGAGTGTGATTGTAAATTCTTTCTTGTTTGTGGCGAGCACATTTGGAGCATACTTGGGCAATTGTCCTATAGCAGCCGGCCAGGCCATCTGCAGTTGTGGTTTCCACTGTCTCTGTTATGGTTTGTCAGTATGTTTTATTAGGCTGCTTGTGCTGAAGCGCTGTCCTGTTTTCTGACAATATGGTGTAGAAAAATCAGCCGAGAGCATGTAGTTGAATTGAAAGCTGTTCTTCCTTCTTTTCAAATGCTTGTGTACCGACTTGATTTTTCACATTCATAGAGCCTGCTCCATACACTGCAGTGCCTTCACTAAAGTACCATCTATAACAAGTACCTAGCATTACAGACAAGTGATGCATCACAGAAATACCCATGAAGGGAAGATATTATATGCCTTATGTACAGCCACTGTCACACATGCATCATAAGCTGTAAAAGTGAATTTGCTAAAGTATTATCCATGTTGGCATCGTGTGGGAAGAGGAGCCAGAGTCAATTTTCCATGAAAGTCACTCTGGAAATTTGCCAACTCAGGACCCAGTAAGATTAGTAAGCCACGGAGGAATAAATCTTCCCCCAAGGCTGTAGTTTGAACAAAAGCATGCAGAAAGATGCAGCATTCATAGCCAACAAGGCAGTCCTATCTCTGGCGTGACTTTGGAGGAAGGGTCAAATGACTCAAGGAATAAAGACAGAGGCACTCCTCTGCCAACAGTAATATGAGCAATGTGAGTATCTATATGTTTGTTTCTCTGTATGATATTAACAACATTGTGGTAGTGCCACTTTGCATTTAAGCAAGTACACCACTTCCAAAATCAGTTGATATCTATAAGAAAAGAAGCCAATGTTATCTATTTAAATGTTGATTTCTTCATGTTTGCACACAATAATCAAAGGAAATCTTAATTTTAATCAAAGTACAACTAGCACACTGGGCTCAACTCCAGTAGTTTAACATGATATATGTATTGCTCTTAAACACTGTGAGAAGAGGGGAAATTATCTAGTTTGTTTAAAGTTTCCTTTGTCCAGCCAAAGTTTAAAAACACATCCCTATCTTTGGTCAAAAAATAATGAAACAGTAAAAGTTTTTTTCAAATGTATTGTTCACATAATTTTATTGTTGAGAAGGAAAAAAGGCTTTAGACATCTTTACCTTTAGCTTTCAAGCCTTGGGGGGGGGGGACAGGCCCTTGCATTGTCTTTGACTGACAGCTGAGCTGGCAGTGGGACAGTGACATGATTGTTCGCATCATGATCTATAGCTAACCTAAGGAACAAACAGTCTAATGATAGCTGAAGAGGGATAACACCAATTCGCATAAAAAACCCATTAAGCTTTACAAATAGCTACAGCTTACTAGCTAACTAGCCTGCAGAATGATGTTAGCACATGCACTTTTTCCTGATGGACCTTTTCTATACTAGCTTGTTTTACAAGCTATGGTGCATGTATTGTAGGTTGCAGCCTGGCTGTTAAAATAAATAGTTTTGAATGAATTTATGGTTTGGATAATGGAACTGGCTAGATAGCGTGAACCTCTTAAATGATACCACCTTCCCAGTGAAGCTCAACACTGGGAGGGGAACACACTGGCTAGAGCAAAGAAGCTGCTGGCAAAACTATATGTCAAGAAGGTAGCACATGGTTGTCTTCACCCCTCCCAAGAAAATCAGGAAAATCCGCAAAAGATAAAAATAACATTTACTTTTGCCATTTGTGGGTCCATTATGGGCCCCAAACCATACTTTAATACAGGTGACCAGTGATGTCTTTACATATAAATACGTTTCTGTTCCTGCTGTCAGTATTGCTACTGTTGTCAAGCAAATATTGACTTAAATAATCACTGTTTCCTATTCCCAGGTGTAAAATGGGTATCATCAGTCATTCTTCAGTGTCTCTGTAAACAGTTTAAGTGGTCTTCCTCATTGATTTTTAATTAATTCATGGCTACCATACAGTCAACAATGTGGAAATTGAGAAAATGGACTTTACAGAGACATCAAACTTGAAATATTAAGACAAAACTGAGAAGCCATAAGATGTAAAGGATGAGAGGACACAGGAAGTGTCCTGTGTGATGTCCATGAACAGATAAGAAAAACTGACTTCATATCCAACTACACAGTTTTCTTTTCCCCCTTTCTCATTACAAACCATCATTCTGCTCCACGTGAGCTTTTTGACTAATATTCTCTTTCAAGAGATGACATGCATGATTCAGTTAGTTGCTATGGTTGCTGAAAATGTGTAACATGGAATTCATGCAGTAAATATCTTACTGAAGACATTTTTATGCATGATGAGTTTGTTTGACATGGTACAATGTCACGGGTCAACTAAATACAGGCCTATCCGTTCATTGTGAAAGCACATGCATAAATTAAAACACATAAGGGAACACGCAAACTACCAACAATCAAAGATGTATGCACCTGTACAGAGAAATACTCACAAAAACTTCTAACAAACAATTACAGCGATAGAGTTAATGAATATTTACTGTATGTACACACCTCCATTCCACTCCACACTACGCAGAGCAGAAAAACCCAAGGATATAAGCATGTTTAAGCTTTACATGCACACACACAAAGTAAAAAAGGTTTGATTATACTTACTGTTAAGCATTGCATATTCTCAGGGCGAATGGTCTCGGGGGCAGCACCATGGTTTGACAGCACAGCCTCTGAAATGTAGACAAAGGAATCACGGGCTGAGACAGTGCCTTTGGAGCACATTTCTCTCTGTGCCAACGCAAAACAGCCTTCTGGATGCACAAAAATAAAGTCCTCAAATAGTTCTGAGAGTCCATAAAAGTGACTCAGAAAGATAACAACAAGCAATTATGGCAACAGTTGTCTGGAGCAGCCCTCGCTGGGCTGCGATTCAAACTTCAGTGCACACATAAAAGGCAAAAAACAGGCCAGTTGAGTCAAGGAAAATCCCGTAAAAGATGCAAGGATCCAACAAACTGCCCAAGAGAGGAGTGGAAGTGAGAACAAGTGAGAGGGAGGAAAGGAGGGAGGGGTGAAGAAGAGAAAAGGAACTCCTCTCTCACTCTATTATCCGTCCGTCACAGGGCTCCTAGGAAGTTGCTATGGTTACAGGGACTCACGCCTCAGTGTCCTTTTAACTATTGCTCATAAAGGCGGCATTCAGCTTTGGGCCACAATGCAGATCTCCCTCTCTCTCTTTTTTCACATTTCCTTCTGTTTACATCTGTCTACATCTTTTACTTAATATATAAATCTTTCCTTCACATTTTCTGCCCGTCCTCTCTGTCTCTCAAACTTCACACATCACCACCCCACTGTCCCCCCTCCAACCACTAACTCCTTCTTCTGTTTTGTGTTTCTATCCTTCCTTTTATCCCTCTCTTTTCTATACTCCTCCATCACAATAGGAGAGAAATGATCCTACCCCAGACTGTGAAATGTTATTTTCCAAACTCTGCCAAACAAGTTGAAACAGCCCCAACACAAGCCAGAGAGTGTAAGTGAAAGTACCCTTCTGTTAAACTCATGAAAAGTTGGAATAATCACATTACACACAAACATATACCAAAACTTTAACGGTGCATTACAGTGTTGAATATATACTGTATATTTTTTATGTGCTTGGTCCAGCACTTCACTGAAACTACTATATCAAACTTATTCTGAATAAAATATTCAATCCAAGATACCATCTATTACGCCTTTACCGCTGCCTGAAATGGAAGCTTCAGGATGTATTATAAATCATTGTATTCTTTTGACTAGAAGTTATAATTAAAGTATGAGGGATCACACAAAGCTTGACAGTAAAACATGCATTTGTAAGAGACTGTTCCAAGAAAAACGAGTCATTTCGCAAATGCTCAAACACAACATATGCTTACGTTCAAGTGACAAAGTCCTCTAGAGGCAGTAGTAATTATGACTCTTCTCTATTGGGAGCAAAGGAGGAAGCTGGGTGATGGGTGGGTCAACGAAATGTAGGACTTTGCCACAGGGGACTGCTGTTCGTTTCCTGTTTTTAAACCAACAGTCAACATTAGTTTCTTTTAGCAATGACCACGATCATTCCCTTACCTTAACCAAATGGTTGTTAGTGTAACCATGACGACAAAGGTCCCCTAACTTTAACAAAGTAGTAATTGTAACCAAGATGTTTTTTAACCTAAGTAATTTTTTAACCTAAATCATTATTTCCTGACTCTAACCAAGTTGCGTTTGATGCTAAACCTAACCAAACCTTAACAATAGCAAAGTCAGATCATAAAACAGATTTATTTTTCAAGCAGAGTTTAAGAGTTGAATCAAGAGCTAACTCTAACCCTTACCTCTCTAATTTTAAATAATAAGCGAAAATCATTTGAAGATAGTCCAAAATGTCCTCACAACCCCAAGTCTTTTCTCAGTATACGCATATGCGCTAGAGGTTTCAAGTTTTCACATCAGCACTTGTGTAAATTGCATATTGGACCATTGTTGGCTTCCAAAGTAGTTGTGATGTCACAAAATTCAATCCAAGTGAAGTAACAATAAGCAAAACACATTTTTGAGACGAGGGGGGCTTTAAAATGTATCTGTAGTCTACTAAAGATAGTCTGTAACCTTATAGTTTAACCCCAGAGTAAAGGGCCCAATCCAATAACTACAGTGGCCATGGTAACCTAGAGGCTTAAAAAAAAAATAAAAAAAAATAAAACAAATTCTGTCATTTGTGAATCTGAAAACCTCCAGGGGTCCAGCAAAAGAGAGGGGCTAACCTGGCTGGCATCAAGCCCATGAGAAGAGCCTTTTGTGTGGGTAAGACATCAGTAACACAGGGCATCTGAGGGGAGAGACATGGAGCAGCTGGCAATGAGAAACATCCAGAATGACATAAAAATGGGGAAAGAAAGAGGGACAATAAGAGATGGAAATAGTGGACAGTGGGAAAAGTCTACACAAGAGAAATTCAGGGAATGAGAAAAAACGTAGCCTGGGAACCAGACAAATTATTTGCTCTGGCAGATGTGTCTGGGCCCCCTCCCATTCAGACAGATTTCCAGCCGACCTGGCCCAGGTCGGGCCAATCACAACCGTTTATCTAAGATGGGGCGGGTTTGATACAATGACTGTACAGAGGAGCGCCGTTGAGGCATTTTCATAAACAACGAAAATGGCTGCCACTGATGTGGAATGTTTTGTTGAATCCGCTATCGCATCAGTATTAAACAAACTGGACCTCTGGATTCTAATGGCAAAAATGGCAACACTCATTCACAGACATATCAATGCTACACCATCACAACTCATCTCTGCACGCTTTAGTCTGTTTACATTTTTCTATCACTCAGTGCTACGTCAAACGTTTCGTTGCTCCGACTGTTCGTAGGTCTATCCAATTGCGTCCAGAGGCATTTTGGTCTGCACCTGTTGATAACACCCCTTTGAAATCGAAAATGAACTGAGAGGTTCCAGACTAATTCACATTTGCGAATTGGTCTGGCAATGTCAGGCTAGAAAAAAAGAAATGTAGTTCAAAGAAGGGAGTAAGAAACTGAGACAGGGGACCAAAGGGGGTAAAACAATGAAACTAGATGGGGGAAAAAAACAAAAATAGGTAAAAAATGAAATACAAAAGGCAAGAGTGAAGAAAAGAAATCAAAAGGTGTTGGCAGTCTTCTGCAGTTGAGTCAGCCAGTCTCAGATGTGCCAGAACATAAAAAGCCCTTGACTGTGCCCAAGTCCCTCATTGCACCACTCGCTCACTTGACACCCAGGCCTTCTTTTCACCCCCCGTCCCTCACAAACAAATAAACACTTGATGGAGAGAGTGGAAAAGCCAAGATGGCAGGAGACTGCCTCCACTTCACTGTTTGGGTCTCTTAAAACCACCTCAAGCATCAAGAAATTACAGTTTTAATTGGTGACACCAAGAACTAACACAGTCTATAAATAAATTAACTGACGTGGAATGGCAAAGGTAAGCATTCAAGAAACTTTGTTCAGACTGCAGGCAAATCAGATTTGTTTCTCAAATCAGATCTTTAAGTCAGCACTGTTATTTGCAAGTGATCAGATCGGATTTGTGTGTCCAGACATCACCAAACTATTTCCATGGGTTGCTGTGGTAACAACGTAGGTGTCAGTAACTACTTATACTGGTGAGGCGCCTTTCCAATAAAAACATTGCAATAAGTACAAGTACAGTAAATGCTATACAGTAAATGTAAAAAAAAAAAATTACCTCACCTTTTATTAATAAAAAGTCTCTACAGTAGATCAAGTTCAAGTTTATTTTGTCATTTCAACCATGAAAGATACAGCTGACTGAAACACTGTTTAAATTAAATTGAATAAAATTGTATACAATAAGGATGTATCAAAAACTTAATAAAAGATCTAACTTCAAATTCAAATAAAGATGTGTAAAGACTGAAAATTCCACTAAATTATGTGTTTATGTTGTTTGTTAGCTTGTAACTGGCAGTGGCTGACACAGCGTTAGTGGTTGTGAAACATACAATATCTGCTATGATGTTACAGTGTGTTCACATTGTTATTACGTAGCGTTAGTAGATAGTTGAAGGAAGCGCCAGGGTCCAGTTTATAGCCAAAAGCTGCACACTGCATTATGTTTGCTGTCAAAACTTTCACTACGCTAACTGCAAACTCTCGCTCTCTGTACTGACAAGTCCGTTCTGCGCTGGAGGTTTCAGGTTTTTTTGCTGGTGGCACTGCAATTGGCTTTCGAATTTGTCCCAAATCTAGCTTGCCCAGATAAGGTTTGAATCTCAGATTTAAGGAAAGTGTACAGACATCTCCCCCCTCAGTAGAGGAATGTGAAAACACCTCTCTAATGACAAACTCTGAACAGATACAAGTCAGAAAAGTCAAGGTCTCACATTTTAGGGGACTTAAACACAAGAAAAACACATTTTTGAGTGAAGGGGTACTTTAAAATTCTGATACATCTGAATAAATATGTATTTGGTAAATGAAATTAAAATGGAATTTTAGATATGCGGGGTGAGTTGAGAGTACTCCTACGACTACTCTCGTTGTTGTTGTATCTCTTTTGACCACACACTGTTTCGTTTAGAAAGTGATACAGTCAGAGAGGTTTTTGGGAATGGCTGGATAAAGGTCTCGATTTATTGAACAACTAGAGTGGAATGTTTTAAAACAGGGCTCGGTGTACAAGCAGACCTCTTTCTGCACAAGTCAATTTCTACACCCAGACAAACACAACAGAGGAATTCATACAGAGATCAGACTGGGAGAAAATCATACGAGAGTAATGACTGATGCTTAGTGCAGCATAGTTTCCAGTAAACAGAGCTACAAGATTTTTTAGAAATACTATTTGGTTCAACAAATTAATGGAAAATGATATGAGTACCCATGGAAAACAATAGCTCATACCCGTGTAACAGTGCAAACATATAGGCCTGCACACTGAAAAAAATTCAAAATAACATAATGCCGCCCGATTATGTTTTCTATTAACATAATGAAGAAACTAAGGTAAGATTCTGATACTGAATGTATCAATAAAATGTTAATTGATTTATGTAAATTGATATTTCATTTGTCTTCTGCCAAAATATGTGGTCTCTCAATACAATATCTACTTGTAATGACTAAAGCATTATCAAACTTTTTTTTTGGTTTAGGCACTGGCAGCACTTGAATAAGGTTAGGGAAAGATCATGGACTTTCTGCCTAAACCTAACCACAGAGTCTGGATGTACTCCCATCCTTCCAACCCAACCTGGGTGTCTCAGCCTACCACTTTCGTGGTTGCTGCTTGCTTATCCCATCTCAGCTCCACCCATACTCCACCCATTTACACAAAGTTTAATGAGTAGTTTTACAGTTTGCAAAATCATTAGCCTTGTAGGTGTTTTTGGTAAAAACATCAGTAAATGCGCGGTTCATCAATAGGCTGACAGAGTGAATGCAGTCTTGTGCCTGAGGGTGTTTTCGTTGGTCAATGAACAAATTGGTCCTAAAGAAAAGAAAAAGATATGAAATGGGTACTGCAGCCTGCAGACAGCTCAGTTCTTTCATATGTCCTCTTTGATCAGGTTGGCCATTACTGTGCACTGTGTTAGTTATACTTTGTGTCCTAACAGGCAGACAGAAGAAAATTAATGTCTGCTATAACTGTGTTGCAGGATATTTCTATAACGATTTGTAGACACATCCTGTTCTGTCATCACCTTGGTTTCATTTGAATGTTGTTAATTTAATTGTCTTTAATGTTTAACTAGGTTGCACAGTGACATCTGTACATTTCTTTTCCAGAGGGAAAAGTACTGCCTCGCATTCAGAAAATAATTCATCCCACGGCCTATGGGAATCATCTCCACGCTCCAGTAGTCCAACAGGATAACTGTGTAGATCAAACCGATTAGCTTTTTTAAGAATTTTCAAAGGTCAAATATTCCACATCTTAAATGTATTTACTTTATGGGAATACTGGATGATAAAGATAATCCCGGTAGGCCTTCAGAATAATCTACTTAATCCACCAGGCCAACCACTCATTAGTTGCAATAAAACTATCAATGAGACATTTTTAAGATTTGTTGACATGTTTATTAAATCCTTTGTGGCTACCTTGCCATCTCTGGGACACAAGTCATGTCCTAAACAACTGGACTGACAGAGAAACAATGGGGATGATGTTCTTTTCACTATGAACACTGAGTCATTAGCAAGCATGTCACCCACTGAGAGCAGGGTGACATGCATACAAGTGATTTCATTTAACAGCTAACAGGGAGTTATATCTTCCTTTTTCAGCAGCATCTTTACAGAACAACTATTGGATGCTATGAACCTGACTATGCTGGGGACTGAGGAAGGACATCTGCATCATTCTATAGCATTTGCTTGTAAAATGAAATAGTATGGCAGATGACAGGTTTTTGAAGGATTTTTAGCCTTGCTAGCAGTATGGCCCTAAGCAATGCAATGTCAGTCTGTTGGTCAGTAAGACTTTCTAGATCTGATAATTACAGGAGCCTTACAAATATCTCTTGTTCTTTCTTAGTGACCACAGAACCATTATAAAAGGATACAGCTTCCCAGTGGTTTGCAGGAGGTGGAAAAAATAATAACAGGATCATATTACAGTCTAATGACAACACCACCAGAAACAATATTCTCAAATACCATAGATTAATCAACAAAGCTATGATACAGTCTCAACAAAAACTGAATATAATAAGCATCAATTAGGTTGTTTTTATTTAACAGTTACTTTATATATTATAAGGTATTCCTATTATATAGGTGTTCTTATTTTGTCCACCCCTTTTCATGTTGTGAAAAGGATAGCACAAAAGTAGGACATACATGCATATTGTAATACAAACATATAGCTTGTAAATGAATGCACAGGTAATGTACTGTACATAATCCCTGAGAGGAATTAATTTTATTTATGCATGAGTTATCTGCAAACTACGAGCCCAAAGCTGAATACATTTCAAACATGACACAAGAGTAACATTCAAATTTAAGTATGAGAGATGTTTGTGCCCCGGTTCTTTGCCTGACGCATTGACACATTTCATTTCCCGTTTCTGTCCTGAGCAAGGCAGAACAGCCAGAAAGGATTATGTCTGCTGTCTGTTGACTTGAAGTGTTGAATGATTGTCCCTGATAGAGATTTGTAAAAAGGATTTGAAGAGAACAAGCTTAGAAATATTCAGAGACTGTGATGGAATTACATATCCAGCCTGAATAGTACCTCCAAATTCATCAAATCATCAACTTCAACCACCACCACTTCATCAGGTTCATCAGTTGATTATAAAAGATTCAGATTAATTCTTTATTGTCTTCTATAGAGGAAATTTGTTTTCACAGTCTGTACAAAAGTAACATTTAAAGCAGAAATAGTTGCAATACTATGCATTTACTCTGGTGCAAAAGCAGCTGCTGGACTATCAACCTCTGTGTACAAGCCTCTTTGTGCAAGAAAACCAAGTTATCACTGCAGGGCAGATGAATTTAGCTGGCCTGACCTCATTAATATGTATTTTAAAGAGTGGCATGGTTAAGATGCAACCTAAGGGGAGGTGGTTACTCAAACTGACAACTCTAACCAATTTACTTAAAAAGTTGGAATTAATTGCAACTGTAAAGAAACAAAGCAAGCCAACTTTTTACTAACCTGTACAGGCAAACAGGATGAGACAAGATACTTAAAAATATAGTATTTCTTTAATGTAATTTATTAATTATATATTACCTTTTTTCAAAACTTCACACAATATTGACAACTTATAAGTATAAAAAAATAATACTGTAAAAAAAAAAAACAACATTTTTTACAGTATTGAGCCTATATTCTTAATGTAAGAATGATGTGTCATCAGACACAGAACTGTCAGCATCTGCTGTGAAACATGATGAGAATATATCTGCAGAGAAGAAATGCTTGAAATGGGGCAGGATGGGAACATGTTTGTTCTCCACATGAGTGCGCCCCTTATTGGCAGTCACACTACCTCAAGTCACGCCCACTTAGTTTCGCCTACAGGCTCAATATGTCTGCCCATCAGGAAATTTACTCTAATTTACTTTGTGTCCATGACGACTTTCAGCCGTCTAGGTTCACTGCCTGTGACCCGAACACATGGAAGTGTCCACCCACTGGAGATTAAAGACTAAGCTATTTGGAGGTTTGCAGTCTGCATAGATTCATGCTTGTGAGTTCTTTGTGGTTGTCTGAGACTGGCTAGTGAATGTCCCCCTCCCCTTCACTCCTCCCCCCTCTAGTGGTAAAAATGTCCCTGAATTCTGCCACCACCTTCTTGTTCAGGTCATTACCAATGATCACTGAAACATTTCCTGTGTATATTGAGAATTCACAGCAACACACTGATACATCGGTTATTGTCAACTAAAGAGTGGCTACTTTGGTTTCTTCATGGACTACATTGGTCAGCTGGGCATTATGATTAGTTTATCCACATGTAGATTTACTGGAGTCCATCATGTCTCTTCTAGATTTCCTTATCTCAACAAAGAGAAGCGGCCTGCCTGATAGTCTTAGGAATGCCCCATCCATTGAAGGTTTTAAATCCAGACTGAAAACATTATTGTTTGAGTGCTTTTAACTAAATGTTTCTAAACTTCAAAACTGTGTCATTATTATTAACTTTGAATTGTGTTGTGTTAACTTCTGAATTATCCTGTTTTAACTTCTGAATTGTGTTCTTTTTTACTTGTCTGTACAGCACCTTGAATCTACCTCTGTGTATGAAATGTGCTTTATAAATATAACTGCCTTGCCTTGCCTTATAGACTACGGTCTGGACCTGCTCTATAGAAAAAGTGCATTGAGAACTTCTGTTATAAATTGGCACCAAATAAATAAAATTGAATTGAATTATATCTTGTTTTTCAGTTTACTACAGAAACCATCAACTGATGCATTTACAGTTTAATTATGCATCACATTCGCCGAGATTGTCTTGTGTTTAATAAGCTGTGCTTGGTCTCAGACTGCACGTCACTCAGTTGCAGAGGTGGCACCTCTTTAAAGGCCGCACACAACCATAGTACACTAACACAGGTGTTTACACTTACTATGCCCACAGAGAACATGGAGGTTGGTGACATCATTCCCTTCATAGCTCTGCCCAATTTCACCCGGAGCTGAGGTCTAATCAGCCACAATAACTGAAAAGGACACAGGGCCTTTAAGATTTCACACCAGTTCCTGCAGAATTCTATGCTGTTACATCATTGAATATGCAGCTCATGTGAGACTGACAATATTTTACAAAAAGTCTGATAGGGTGAGTCTGGCCTTTTTATGCATGAATCTCAGGTTTCAGCTCCTTGTGCTGCTTCTGGTCTCAGTTATCTGGTATATTTCTTAATTATGAGACATCTTGTGCAAAGGATAACATATACATAATTACTTACTTAAATTACTTACACACCCATGGTCCACCAACACAAATGTTGGTCTGATTAGACCTCGTCTGTGTAGGCATGGTCAGACTGTGCTTGATTAACATTTGTCTGAACCTCTATTAGTATTGTTGTGCCAATTGGAAGGATAACACTTATCAGAAGCCTTTCTCACAGCAGACATTTTGACCTGTAACAGTAGAAAAAGCACAGGTGTTACTAATAACATTAACATTAAATAACATTAACATATAGTAAGTCATGACAGTGTGACAGTGAGCCAGCATGCACAATACCAGGATCTTGAAACTGAAGCAGCTAAATGGAATTCAGCCACCATTAACTTTATTGTTTACCTGTGCTTTTCCTGTGTTATTATTATTATCATCATTATTATTGGTTCGTGAAGTTTGGTGACCTCATAAAAGGCTCCAACCAACCTCAACCTGAGCAGAGGTCTGATTAGCCAGAATAAGTGAAAACACCTGTGTGAGTATGCAAAGGCCTTAAAATATTCTAACTATACTACACTGTATATTACACTAATAATTAGTATTAATTAGTTCATAGTGTTTTGTTGTTGTTGTTTTTTTAAAGAGAGGAAGGTATTTTAACAATGAAGTAAGTTTGTTCAAGCTGAGTATACTGTTCATGTTACAATTGATTGCTAACACAAAAAGCAGTCAGACAGGCTTTAGTATTTTTCTAGTTGTTTATGACAGTACACAGTTTAAATGAATTGAAATCCATGGCATGATTTCCATCCATCAAATTAACTATCTTTTCAAATACTGAAAATAATATTTTCTCATATTGTGTGTAGTTCTGCGACAGGAAAATAACACGTCAAATTTGCATAGCTGATAATGTCAAAGGCGCAGAAAGTGCAGCACAGTAGCACAGAGCTGAGAGTGTGACCTGTTGGGTCAAATACTTCACTTCAGGTCAATTGGATATAAGCCTGGGGTCAAAGCATCAGATGCATGGCATGTCAGACACATACTCGCCAACACATTGTCTCACATGATCACACACTCATTTACACACACACACACACACACACACACACACACACACACATACAAATTCACAGCCAGTATTTACCAGAACAACGTAATATAAAACCAACCTCCTTCCTCCTCCATGTCCAACCCCTTCCATATAAGTTAATAGTGTACATTTTAATCTGCTGATTTAAAGGCACAGCTTAATATCTGGAAAAGCCTGGCAGTGTTTATGTGTGTGTATACGGTACGTCTGGATTATATTCATCTATTATTACATGTGAAGCAAGTGTGTGTACGATGCAGATGACACACTTTTTAAGCACGAGCCCAATGGGTGTTCTGCTATTTTTGCTTTCACGCACATACCTGACCCACATCGTAAGCTTGTTGGTGGGAGATGCATTAGCCATGGTCAAAAACACACACACGTACATGTCACTGTGGGTCAGTTGTCTCCATTGAGACAATACGCAAGCCAAGAAAACTAAGCCAAGGGTGATTCTCAAACCCTCGCATTTATTCTTTCATCAGTAATAAATGCACTGACATAGAAAAAATATACATATGCTTGTGCACAAACATGCACAGATGAGCAATAACATACCTAATCTCCAAAAAATATCCCGCCAACCCAATGACCACCTAGACTAATACAGAGAAATGAATCATAGGTGCTTTTTTAATCTCCACTGATATGTAATTAATTAATTACAAGACTAAGCACTGTTCATCCAAACAGATTTATTCTGCTTCTTTAAGCATTTGAGGCAATTTGAAAAAACCTCACAGTAACACAATCAATAATTTTTTATCAGTATGTTTTACTCTCTCTCTCTCTCTCTCTACACATGGACCACATGTGTGTACAGCCTATACATTTTCCATTCTACACACCTACAGAATAGTGTCTGAGTACACTGCAATTTAGATCTAATATCCATGTATCCTGTATTGTTAGTATTACCACTGGTAGAACAGCATTTAAAGAGCTGTGTACAATATTACTGTAGCTTAAAAGAGGTTTCTACCAGTGCATAATGCAAAAACGTGTCCTGAAAATCAACACTAATTGCCCTGTCACTCTTTATCTCAGAAATGTTGTTTGGCTGCCACTCATGCACAGCCTTTCCATTTCAGTCTCTCAACTCATGTTAAGCAAAGTTAAGATGGCAGCCTTTTTATTGTAGCCCTACAGTGTAATTAACTGTCAACGCTCAGCAGATTTTGTTATGGAAGCATGGAGAGTCTGAAACCATGCAAGAGAAAAGTCTGTCTGAGCCACAATTGTACTAGAGAGTATGAAAAGCAAGACTTGTAACAATGTCCAATTCAATTTATATACCACCAATTCATAACAGAAGTTATCTCATTGCACTTTTCCTATAGAGCAGGTCTAGACCGTACTCTTTATAATATTATTTACAGAGACCCAACAAATCCCACTAAGAGCAAGCACTTGGCGACAGTGGCAAGGAAAAACTTCCTTTTAAGTGGCAGAACCTCGAGCAGAACCAGACTCAGGGTGGGCGGCCATCTGCCACTACCAGTTGGGTTGAGAGAGAAAGAGAGTTAATTTATCTTTTTGTGCTCTGTATATGTGATTTACTTACATGTATTTTGTATCATTTGTTTTAAAAGTATATTTTCTTGTAAATGTATTTTGGCCAAACCTGTCGCTATGGCCAAAATACATCAAAGGGCCGGTTGATATTTGTACATTCAAATTTCATTAAGATTGTTGTCTTTCAAAATACTGAATGTCCCAAGCCAATCATTAGGTCAGGATGATGCTACATCATGTGCAGATGTGTTGCTAGTTTCCCAGTCCAACATAAGTCTGCCCCCAGGGTATTTGGCCTGGCACTGTCCTGGCTCTGATGGCAAGCAGCAACATTTATAAATTAGCTTTGAATCCAAAGCATTACAAGAACATGGTGAGCCTGCCAAGCTCATAGTATGTCCCTACTCACTCATGTAATTGCAGGATTTCCCTTAATGATATACTGTATATATTGCAAATCATGGACTTCTATAGGCTGGCGGCTAGTGTTACATCAAATTGTTTGTTTAGCAAAAGCCCTTCTGCATTCTGCCACAGTGCTAGGTTACATAAGAGATGGACAGAGGCCTAACAGACAAATGACAAAGATGCCAGAGTGAATAAGAAATGGTGATGTCTGAGAAAACAGAGAGGGGAAATAATAAAAATAAAACACAGGTAAGAGGGAGAGGTGTGAAATGGAAAAGACATGGAGAAGGCTCAAGGATATTCACAAACACATGGATAATCAGTATGAAAGAGACATAAAATATAAAGGGACTGACAGACATACAGGGAGAGAGAGAGAGAGGATGGACACACACAGATTGGTATTGTAATGAATGGGATTATGGTCATTTCCATGTTAGTGCATTTATGGTGCAGCCGTGCCTCCATGGCCTACATTCTGCCAGCTGGCAACACGCAAGTGCATGCATGAGTATGCACCCCACCACTCACACACAAACACACACACATGGATCAGATGAGACAGTAGTGGGCCAGTATTGCCACTGGGAAAGATGAAAACATTCTACAACCATTAATACAGCCAGGCATGCTGATTTTCCTTTTTTTTTGGCCATGAAATTAATGGACTTAAAATTAATGGACTTAAAACTTCCTGTCTCAGCAACTGTGACTACAATTACTACATTTGTGTTATAGTTAAACACCTTTCAGCCTATCAGCTCACAGCTAAAAGAACTACTTGCCTATGTAACCCATGAGTATAAGTCAGGATCCACTCAAGCGAGCCTTGTAATGGTTTCCTGCTGGCTGAGTCTCAAGTCCAATCTGATACCCCTGTCCCAGTTCCATCCACAGAAGCATAAAACTAATTTTAAAGTTGCATGAGGCAGATTAGCCTAGTTCAGCCAAGCAGTGTAAATTGGTATGGGTTAGCTAACGTCTTATGATATCATCGTCATTCTCATAACCCAGAATGGAACTATGTGAATAAGCAAAGGAAAGTCGATGGTACTGAGAATGGAGTGTGTTGGGGTTGTATGTCACTGTGTGCTGAGGTGAAAGGTTTATGCATATCTGTGTACAAAAAGATGGAGTCATACTGTGAGTAATTCACAAAATGGGCAAGCTCCTTCAGGGGTTTTCCATAGAAAGCAATTGTGACCAATTTAGCTCAGCATGAGAAAATTAGATGAGAATTGGCAGATAAGCAGAGTAAAGAAGAGAGATTAAAAGTAATGTCAGCAATAATAAAAGCACACAAGAGAAACATAAACACAGAAGTATAAGGGAGAAGAAACGAGGAATAAGAGGGGAAAAAGGTGGGTGAAACAGTAAAGAAGCAGAGGGAGAAAATGCAACAGACTAAAGGGAGTCAAGAGAAAACATTCAAACAGCATCCTGTAAAGAAACCAAACCAATTCACGTTGCAAATTTGCTGCAATGCAATCCAAAATATACTCATGTGCAGTGAGTACATTTAAGTATGATAAGACAAACATAGTACTCACCTAGCCTAGGCTGCCCTTATGGCTGGCACAGAGTAGCATAACTCCAAAACATACACACCACCACCAACGTGAAACTACGGGTGAGTGCAAACATAAGTAGGAAGAGAAGGAGCACTCGAAGGTGGAGAGAAGAAAAATAGATTTCCAAACAAATGTGTCTAAGTGTGTGTGGGTGTCGGTGTGTGTGTGTGTGTGTGTGTGTGTGTGTGTGTGTGTGTGTGAGAAAGAGTTGAGTGGGCGTGTGTCTGTGTGTGAGGGGAGATCCACTGTAGCAGCAAACGGTATGGGAGAGCTCCGTCTCTCTCTTTCTTTCTCTCTCTGGCAACTGTGACGTGTCAGGGTTTCGTCCGGACCCCTCCCTCCCGCCCACTCTTTCTGTCTTTCCCTCATTCGCTCTCACAATCCCTCTCTCTTTCCCTCTCTTAATCCCTCGCTTCCCCAGTCGCCCCACCTCCCGACCCAAAGACTGATAAAGATTTAGAGCCGCAAGCCTGGCACACTCCAGGCACACACATGTGAGAATATGTATATGGCATGTACTTACAGTACCTAAATTGAGTTGTGTTCTTAAAAGTTGTCATTTATATTCAAAATTTGTTTGACCCTCACATACCGCTGATTGGCCATTAGACTATTATTTTTATCTATGTGTCCTTTTACCTTTTTATGCAATTTCGATTTAATTTCTTTGTATGCTGTTGTATGTAATTTCTAACTTTTGTGTTCATCCTGTTTTCCCATGTCTACCTAACTTCAGTAGGGCTGGGTATCATTTGAAAAATATCTGTAATATCAGTGCCAAATGACACCAGAGTTTCACTACTGGTACCAAAACAATACATTTTTCAATACCTTTGTTTAGGGAATATCAACACTTACACAAAATATGCCAGTGCGCTTAATACATTTTTTATTAAATACAGAACTTTGCCTAAAATAAACATGGCTTATAGATAAAAAGTTTCCCAATTTAAATGAGGAAATATCTGATCAAAGAGGTTCTGACCAAGCATTCGATGCAAACTTTCGATACTTCACACATTTTGATATTCACTGCAACAGACACATTTCAGTTAAAAATCAGTGTTCCAATCTGATTCATTGATAATGATGAATGATTAATTTAACTCACCAGTGAAGTGGTAGTTGTGTTGTGTGGGCACTTTAAGATGCTTCTTCCTCCCCAGCTCTTCCCCAAGTAGGTAGTACCATCCTTGAATCTCCTACAGCACATGCATAAAGAGTGTGAAGAGACTGTGTGTGTGTGTGCGTGCGCGTGTGTGTGCATGCGTGTGTGTGTCAAGCACATGGACATATATGCATGACTTTAAGCTTGGGGATTCAACGTAATGAGAACTAAATTTAAAATGAATTCTCTATGTGAGAGCATAAACATGTTACAGAAACATACACACACACAAACTCAATTTGCTTGCTCCTCCAGGGCTGCATACACTGAACACACACACTCACCACTCACAATGCTTTAGCTTATTCCAGCAGCTGATGCCCCGACTTCTGCACTCCTGTACTGTGAGCCAGATGGTGGGTGCGTGTGGTCATGTGCGTGTGTGTGTGTGTGTGTGTGTGTGTGTGTGTGTGTGTGTGTGTGTGTGTGTGTGTGTGTTTACAACTACTGTACGTGTGTTACATAAAGTCATGCAGGCTGTGGCAAAGGGGGTCTGATTTGTAATCCTGATGATGTGGACACAGTCTTGCAAACAAGGACATAACACTGTTGTACGCTCTGCCATTATTTCACTCTGTGTCACACATTTATTACAGCACACACACACACTGCCAGCCTCCTCTTTTGTACTAAATAATGTGATGCCATGGACAGTGACAATAATCTCCGTTTTAAAAGCATCTTATCTGAGTGGACAGATTTCTGCGGGCTGTGGGACAAAGGGGGAGGAACGGGTGGGGGACTTGTTTAGAAGATGGGGGAGGGGAGGGCATATGTCCTGGAAGTCGGGGAGGGATTTACGCCATTGTTGAATATGACACTGCACATGTGGCAAAGAGGGAAAGAGTGGGGCAAAGAGAGCTGTTAGTCAGGAGGGAGACAGATGAGAGAGATGAAAAGAGAAAGCAGAAGATGGAGAGAAGTAAAAAGCACAAAGTGGCAAAAGGGTGCAAACAAATGACAAGATGTGACAGGCAAGCGAAGCAGGTAACAAAAATAACAGCTAACACTCATAAGCTCCAAATGCTTCAGAAATAAAATAAGAACACAGTGGAGGGAAACAGAAAGGGATGGCTTTGAAGGAAGGGCAGAATAAAATTTAAAAAAACAACAGAAGAGAATAACGGATGTGGTGAGGGGTGAAGAGACATAACTCTGTGTGACTCAAAGCTAAATTCCCCTCATTAGCATATTAAGCCAATTAAATATTCATTGGTATAAATGTTAGAGGAAGGAAGCCATAAGCCTGACTAAAATATCATTTCTTTCTGTTGTTTGTTTTCCTCAGTGATGTGGATGTTAATTGAAACTACAAAAAAGATTTACTGGGATGAATTTAAGAGAGAACAAGAGGTTTTGTAAATTTGCAGCAGCTGTGTTCATGCTTGTTTTCCTCATTTTATTTCTAAACACCAAATTAAGAGTTTTATGTCAAGCTCTAAGCCAGACTGAGAAAAAACAACAATAATGATAGTAATAATAAAAATGCCAACTAATTTAAGACCTTTTCAATGAATGCAGAGACCATTTTTCATGTCATTCAAACAGACACATTTAGCTTGGGTGTCTTACAGTGTCATCTTATAGCATGGGTCAAATAGTCAAAATTAAAAGCAAATACTGATGATATCAAACACTAGAAGATGTCTTTTTTTTAGTATCAACAGGTCTCGTAGTCAAAAAAGAGAGAGAAGAGAGAAGGTTTTTACTGTACTTTTACTGTAGATGTTTTATTTTTTCTGCTGTGATTTGAAACCCTAGTGTCTTAAACCACTATGACGACTAATCTTACAAGTGCAGAAACAGACAATTGCATGAAGTTTTTTGCTATTTCTCTGAGAAGTTTTCTCAACTGTGCTGTAACTATAATGTGCATACAGGTTTCCTGCTTTCTTTATCCAAGGCAGAATCTGGTTAGTTTGACAGTTTATTTGCTTTGGTTTAATTAAGCTGAGACAAAAATTATATAGGCTACTTTCTGTATTCTGTAAAAGTACCTAATGACCTTATGTGACCTTAAAAATATACACAAATGCTGGTTATATAATGTAATTACATACTTAAATGATAAAGTGCTGAGGCGTTACATACCAAACATTTGCAGTGGTTACCGCACTAACCACTAAAGCATGGACTTTCTTTTTTAAATGTGAATATGTGGTACACTGCAGGAAGAAAATATGCACATCTGCAAAGGCAGAGGAAAGACAGTTGGGTAAATTAGAGTTGAATAATTAAATAGTGAAGGGAAATAGCTAAGATGGGGATATACTGTACAGTGCAGGAGAACCTATTCTAACTCAGCCAAAGACCAACACTGAACTCTTGGACCTCACATTTATCTGCTATCACCTGGGACAGTTTGGGAAGAAGGACTAAGGGCCAGTGTTCTTCTATATTATGATGTAGGTGTGTGGGATGAAGTGGTGTCACCCTTTCTGTCTTCTGTCGTTGTGTGTCTTTGAGTAGTCCACATTGCCTGGCAAGTAGTCAGTAGTGTCTGAATCTGAAATGCTTTATTTCACCAAGAATGTTTACTCTCACTTTTCAGTTAGTTTCACTGTGTATGGTCTTGTGTGTGTTTTAGCCATGCTAGCAGCATGCCTGTCAGTCGGTCCACCACTTTGGTCCATACTGAAATATCTCGACAACTATTGGATGGGTTGCCATGAAATGATGTATAGACATTCATGTCCACCTCAAGATGAATTGTAATAACTTCGGTGATCCCTTAACTTTTAATCTAGCGCCACCATCAGGTCTGTTGTGTGCTGATTAGCCAATGTTAGAATGCTAACACCTTAATCTAAGATGGTGAACATGGTAAACTTCATACTTGCATAACATCAGCAAGTTAGCATTGTCATTGTTAGCATGCTAGCATGCTGCCAATAGCATTTAGCTCAAAGCACTGCTGTGCCTAAGTACAGCCTCCCAGAGCTGATAAAATAGCTGTAGACTCTTACTCTTGTTTGAGCATTTATGTGAGAGTTCAGGGTTCACACCAGATAGCCAAGTACAGAGGCCAGAGCAACAGGAAATGTTCAGTATGTGAGATGAGAACAGGATGTGCTGTGTTTTTGACAGTTCAAACACAGGCTGACAAAAGGAATCGACTTTGGGCCAGTGTTGCCAACTTTTTTCCCAATGAAAGTAGCTAGCACTAACTCCAAAAGTCGCTAAAAGTTGCCAGATGACAGCATGTTGATTACGTCATCATGCATTTATTTGCATACATCTTAGTGCAGTGAGAAAGATCACCTTAATTTAAGACATAGAAAACGTAGATAGAGAAATCTTTGGCCAAATAATCACAAACTCACAACAGGGACATCGTAAATTTGAAGTAAAATAATTAAATTTAAAAAGAAGCTCAAATGAACAATTAAAATATTTACAAGATCAAACAAACTATTTACATATTTACAAGCTATAACATCCTAATCCAGAGATCCAGAGAAAAAGAGTGAAGCTGCCCCACACACTGACAGCCTCGTCAGAGGAGAGGGAGAGAGACACTGTTGGCAGAAGAGCCGCAGCATGCATGGGAATGAATTACAATAAAATATATTTGAATATATTTCTCGCCTTTTCCCAGATGGTCTGAATAAGTCGCTAAATTTGTCGCTTTTTAGAAATAAAGTCGCTAAGAGGGTCTGAAAAGTCACTAAATCTAGTGACAAAGTCGCCAAGTTGGCAACACTGCTTTGGGCTTTGTTATCTTGTGACAGAAAACAAAGCAAGGTCTTGTTGTCATTGCAGTACCAGTGATATCAAAAGTCTCCCAAGATAACATTTTCTATTAAGATGCAATACTGGTTCATATTTTGGCCATATGGTACACTGCCTCTATAAAAAGATTCACTTTAATTTGGTCAAAGATTTACAGTATGTAATGTTCTTTTAGAAAAGTCTCAATGTGCAACATCATCTTATCAACATGCTGCATTTTTGCACTTACATTTAAAAAAATAAGTAAAGGAAAGACATAAGATTCAGTGAGACTTACAGTAAATAAGGAATGCATGTTTGTTTGTGCATATTACCCATAACATTTCAGTAGAGAGTGACTCAAACTGTGTTTTACTCCATTATCTGGAGGCAACATTGCTGCGCTGTAACACTGGTAACCCCAGTCTCAACTATCGAGGTCACTGGAATTCATTCACACTGAACTAAACTCTTGGATTCATGGTCTAATGGATGGACAAACACACACATACACGCACACAGAAAGAGCGAACGCTGAAAAAGGAGCTAAGGACACTGTTTACAGAATGTCTTTATACCTGCAATCTCTGTGTTTAAACTTACCTTGTCTGGGTCCATGAGGGAGCACACACCAAAGCTCATGCAACCCAGCAGCGCACTAATCCTATTGATACAGAGAGAGAGACAGACAGAGAGAATAAATAAGTAGGATAAAAACCAATTAATACCCCTAAGTCAGGTCTGACATCTGAAATGTGTTTTTTAATCTTCCAAAAGCATTAAATCCAACAGACCTAACTACAAATACAAATTAATCAAACTATAAAATTTTATGGTGTTATTTATCTTGGAGTCAGATTTTGTCAAACATAATTTTGTCACACGTTTCCGTACAGACTTATTTATTACTAAAAAGATAGGACAAGAATGATCCCTTGGGTGAAATCTGTGTTGTTAGAGGCATAGTAAACCATAATGAAGATAAACAAAACAATGATAAAAAGTTTAAAGCAGTAATAATGTGATACTTGGGAAATATTTTTCATGATTATGTCAACATACTGACATTAGACAAATATATTATCAGAGTTATGGAAGTGTGTGGTGGTGGCGGAGGGGGTGGGGATGTTTAATTATGCATGCATGAGAAAAACTGTTCTTGACATCCTCCCAGCTGGACAGAAGTAATGCAGCTGCTGATGCTGTTTTGAGGGCAAACTGGACGTCAGCACAAATGAACACCTGAAATGTTTCTTGGCTCCACTCAGTAAAATGAGCCAGTGACCGAAAAACTTCAGCTGCATTGACAGAATGGCATGAAGACAATGTTGCGTTTATAACAGCCCGTTCTACCAGAACCTCCAGTGAATTCAAACTCAACTCTGTGAAAGTCTTTCACCAGAATGGTCAGTATATATGTGTAGAACGTGTACACAACAGCATGTTGTATATACATGGATCACCACAGGAGAAAACTATTGCTCCGTTTGAAGAATAAGTGTGGTGAACAAACTCCATGAAAAGACCAAAGCCAACTATGAGTAGATTCTGCTATAGCCTGTGTAGCCAATGCCTAATGTGACTTATTCCTCTGTGCCATAGACCACTGACCATTGCTGTCCAAAAACTATTATCAAGACTCTACAGCCAGACTCTCTAGTGCCTCTGTGAGTCTGTACTTATAGGCAGAGTGATGCATGGAGCTAAATGTTTGTCTCATGCTTTCATTGGTAATGTTAAAATGCTGATGTTAAGCAGGTATAAAGTTGAGCATGTTCACCATCTTAGTTTAGCATGATAGCATGCTAACAATTGATAATTAGCACTAAACACAAAGTACAGATGAGGCTGATGGGAATCTCAGTAATTTTGCAGATATTTAGTCATAAACCAATATATTGGACAAATAAAAATTTTGATCTGACGATGGCGCTAGATGAAAAGTTAAGGGATCACCAAAGTGACTACAATTCATCCTGAGAGGGACATGAATGTGTGTACCCAATTTCCATCCAATTGTTGTTTCACTCAAAACCACAAATGTGAACAACATGGTGGCGCTAGGTAAAGTCAGGGGAAGTAGGATTCATCCTCTGGGCACAATGACTATCTGTACCGAAAACAATGGCAATCCATCCAATAGCTGTGATAACATTTCACTAAAAGCTAAAGAAGCATCCTGTATTGCCATTTGCCAGTTGCACTAGCACCTTTCAGTCTCCCACAGGATTTCATCCTTCATCATCTTGAATCTTTATGTTTTGGTTATTTTATGTTTAACTGTGAAACTATCCGTATAAAATAAAGCAAATAAAACAAATTGTGCATAATGGTGACGACTTATCTAAAAGATTCTTTGTTACAAACAATACTGTATATAGTGTTTTCTTTTCTTTTCAAAGTTGCATGGTCAAACACTGATCAAACACTGCCAAGCTTTGAGCCTGCCACTGCTGTGGATAAACAATTATGTGAAGCTCGCAGACGTTCACATAAGGCATGTTTGGTAAAATGTGGATCTTTTGTAGGAAAGAATAAGAGGTGGTTGAGCAGGGGTAAACAGAAATTGACACTGTGCTACCTGGTGCTCATCTAATTATAGTGTTGCTCCTATCATCAACCTTATCGCTAACATAAGCAATACTTTGTGTCTCTTTTGATTAACACTGCTAGGGATGCCCAATGTCTGACTGGAGTTGTCATTTAAGTAAAGATCTGTTTTTTAGCTGCACGTGGTGCCATTGTGTCCATGCATTACAGGACTGCTCACATTCATGTAAGGATCAGCTGGGTTTGGCTGGAACAGCACCTAGGCCAATGTTCTGTGTTGTTTAAGAGGATTTGGTGAAGAGACACTGCTGCCCACAACTTCTTCACAGCAGCACAGCAGAAGGGAGATGACATTTCAGGCTGGACTTTATTGTGATAGAATTCCTCGAAGTTGCAGGATGCACACATTTTTTCCTGCTTTTCTTTCCTGTCACTCCCTTTGCTCTCAGGAAGTAGCAGGTTCAGGGTTTACAAACAAGACAGGGATACATAATTCTCTATTCAACACAGGGCCCAAAGGAGTCCTTTCATGTGCAACAATGTGAATATTGCTTTGAATGCTATGAATGTGTGCTGTCCTTGGGTGTATGAGAGTGGACTTATTCAACAGGTTGTGATCTGAAGGTCTTTTCTTCAAGCAACTCCACAACAAAGCTGTCGATGGAGTTGGTCAGCTCACTGCTGTTCTGAGGTGACAGACTGCTAGTGCTGAACAGATGCTGCCCTGGTTTATTGTAGAACACTACAATATTGTCCTTGCTTGACAGAGCGTCTGGAGAATCCATGGTTATGTGTGAAATGGCTCTGTGTGGATTTGAAGTATGTGAACAAAGCCTGCTAAATAAAACTATATGCACAATGAAAATGGGAGCATGTAAGAGTCTACCGCTTTCATCTTGTAGTTAATGTAAACCTTGCTAGAAGAAGGGCAGACTGCCTACGGCTTTTAACAAATCAAGTTGGGCAGGCTACACTTGGAATCTTATCAGCATAATAAAGGGATCAAATTAATATTCAAACAAACAGGCATATATCATATTTAGCAAACAGACTATTGCTTTATCAAATGTGTATTACGATTGGAAACATTTGATCTAGCTGGTTTTCCCCAATTAATACCAGTGGACATTTGGTGTGAATGAGGCTTAATTGCTTACCAAAGATGAGTAAATCGCTCTTAATCTGTGTCCCAGAAACTGTCCCAAAAAGGTCTTTATCTTTATAATCATTCCATGATCTAAACTCACCCACTCATGTAAGCCTGTCCCTCATGCTGTATGGGGTATTTTGTTTGTTCATTTAAAGAAAATAAAGGGGATCAGAGTGTTCTACGTACATGGCAAAGAGCCTTAAACCATATAAAAACATGTTAAAAGTAGTGTTCTTCAGTATTTCTAGCACAAAGCAATGCTTTTCATCTGTCCGCTCAATACAACATAGCACAAGAAATTTGTGACTCATTCTACCATATGTCCTCCATCCCCAGCAATGACCCTGTTTCAGCTTAAGTCTTGCGAGGCAGGGAGGCGAGACTAACACATTCACTCTGCCAGATTCAGAAACAGCCATACAAAGAAACACACACACACAAAGACAAACACACAGAAGCATGCAGCAGCAGCAATTATAACATTTTATTTTACTTCCCTAGTAGGAAGCTTTGTTCCTGTGGTGCGCTCAATAGCGTTTTACGGCTTCTTGAAAATAAATATTTTAAATATGAGTTTAAATGAAAAAGAAACCTCACAAAACTTTTCTTCGTTATCTCACCAACAATATCATCAACATTCCCTACAGGTACCTTGTTGTGGAGTCAAAGTTCCACATTGTGAAGAGCAGTCTCTTATGAAGGTCCCCCTCATTGACAACACTGAAAGCAACGGAAAGAAAATAAGTCAACTGGTCTCAAATTTTAGTATATTTGTGACTAACTAACTAGATAAATTGTTCTCACTGAAACTTTGCACAAACATTTGTCTCAAAAGCTGTGTATGTATAATGCAAAGGTGGACATGCTTTTATTTACATATTCGTCACATCGAGTTATCTTTTCTGCACGTCAGGTGAAATTGGTGAATTTGGGAGGATACATAAAATCTGAGTTAAGCACAACTCCCTTACACTAAAGACTCAACTGAGTCTTAAAGTACACCAAATTATTATAATTATTATTATTTATTTTATTTTTTTTAAATGGTGTGTCACACTTCTGGGAAATTCAACAGTTGTAGAAATTGACTGAATGCTTACAAGTAAAAAGTTTGTAAGAAGATGGGGCTCCTACAGTGAGGAACCATCCAAGTCTTCTGTCTGTCTTCAGGATTACTGTCTGGGAACATGCCAACCTGAGGAGGACAGCAAAACACATGTACAGACAATATAGTCTCCACCATTGTCACAGTTCCCACAAGGGCTTTTTTTTTCTAAATCATTCTGTACAGTGGTACATACCTTAACATAAGAGTCACATGGCCCATGGCACTCTTCCACCATGCCCCTAGCCTCCAAAACTGCGAACACATACAAACAGAACTGAATAAATTATGACTTTGTAGTCTCATTAATTATGTATATGCACAACTCATTTTCAGGTGCAGGGTAAAAATGTCACCAGTAACACTGGACCAACACATGCTGTGCTCCACCGTAAAGCTTAGTGTGACTCAGAGCCAATACAACATTTCTAAATGAACACACTGTTGCTGCTAAAACGCGATCAAGTTCGCTCATGTAGACCATGTGTACATGTGTTATGAGTCCAGCGAGTACAAAATATAGACACATATTTGGCATATGCAGTGGGCAAGCTGCTTTAGTTGGAAAAAAAATACGCTGCCATGTTTCATACAGCTTGCCTGATTCCCATTAGCTCACCCATATTTTGGTTTCTTGTTGAAGTCTGTGGAGGAAGAATAAGAGGATGTCTGACTGCTGAAATAACATGCTGTGAAAATGATTTGCAAGAAGCCATTAAGTATTTCCAATGACTGAGAACCAAAAAGGGAAATCTGCATACTTTATAGAAACAGCTGCTCAAGTTCTGTGAGTAAGTCAACATTTGATGCACTTTTTCTCAGCAAGGCTATTTTATTGTGGGTATTTTATCCTGTGCAAAAGCACAGCATCAAATGAGATTCCATCCTACTAGTGTTTGCTTCAGGAAAATAAGAATACATGACAGGGCATGAACATTGAGAGAGGAGGCTATATCAAGTCCAACGTTTTGGTCACCAGACCTTTCTCAGGATATTACAAGATAAGACACAAGACCAAAATGACAACAGATAAAATCATTATAGCTGCCTGCTCATCTTGGTTATTTGTGGTTTCTTCATGGCTCAAACTGCTAGTTATTAGTGATGCAGAAATATAGTCTCAACATTTACACTTTTTAAATTAGATTGCTAATTATGCTACAGAACCATTGGGATCATGGTGTGAGATGACAGAACATGTAGGAACAGCTGAAAGTATAGAGAACAGGTTAGGTTGTTAAATTAGAAACTGGACAAACAGACTTGCAAACTGGGCTCTGTGTTATAGTATAGTCACACAGTACAGTCTATGATTCTGTGAGAAATACAAAGAATGTGCATCTTTGTGGTGAGAATTTCTCCCAAATTGTTTTGGAAACTAAAACGCTGCATTTTTATGCTTTGTGTGTGTGTGATGTTATATTATGCAAGTTTATTTTCAGCAAAGTCATAATTTAGGGAATCAAACACCAATCTGTAGGGTAGCTTTTGACTCTAGCTGATTGCCATTTCTGATGACCTAAGAACCTTCTTCAATAACACCTGATGACAAATGTCAAATGTCAGTAACTACATGCAATATACAAAGCTTCCAGTACACTTTGACTGCAAGTCTATGAGCAAGCATTATTTTCCATGGAGACAAAACATGGATGAAACAAAAAGTTTGGTTGTTGGTTTTACATACTTTATTTATATGAGCAAACAGCAGCCACTTGACCTGAAATAAATGTACTATTTCCCAGTGTATTTACCATACTTTTGTTGTTAGAGGTGTGTTGATCAAACTCTACAGTAATTTTTGAGGACATACTGTATATAGTGATGGTGTTGTACCGAGTTGCATTATCTTGAGAGGTGTTTTTAATATTCTGTTTCCCTCATGTATGAATTATAGTGGAAGAAATTGCATATTTAGATATTTCATCAAATGTGTCCTGCAACAGACAGAACAAATACTGAGAAAAACATTTAGTTTGGCATCTGATGAGTAAATGGCCATTCATTCAGAGAAATGACAGGGGCACAAAAGACACTGAGAGGGGAGATGGAGAATCGCAAACAAAAGTAGGAGGGTGCATGGCTTTGGTTGCTAGGAGACCAAAAAAAACACAAAACACTTTTGTTGAATTAATGTACCCAGCTACCTTCCCACCTACCTACGCCTTTTCACATTAATGGTCGCCTGTCGTGGTTTGACAGGTGATCTGCACTGTGCCATTCAGTATTTTACTTCATATGTTGCACATCATATGTGCTATACAAATAAAGTACTGTATAGTGTTATTAAAATGAAGTGTTTCTCCACAGCAGTGTCTGTATGAATAGCCTTTAATAGGACTCACCGCTAACAACAAGTACTTCATGCTCTTGGATAATTGACAGCTTCAGCTGACCTATTGAAAATGAGAGAAGGAAAGTTATGATGGAGTGACAGGTATCATTGTTGAACGTAATGGTTTATTAAGGAATGATTCCACATTTTCGGAAATACACTTATTTGCTTTCTTGCAGAGATCGATACCATTACGTTAAATATGAAGCTACAGCCAGGAGACGATTAGATTAGCTTAGCTTAGCACAACGTGTGTGCTGGACTACTTCATGGCCGCAGTGACTGCCTGGAGTCTCTGCTGGTTGCCTGGCAACCTTACGGTGACAGTGTCGTTGCGCCTGGACAAGAAATAGTTCAGCAAATAACACCTGTGAAACCAGCCAGGCTAGCTGTTTCCCCCTGCTTCCAGTCTTTATGCTAAGCTAAGCTAACCCTCTCCTGGCTGTTCATATTTGACAGAGTGGTATCAGTCTCTTCATCCAACTCTTAACAAGAAAGCAAATAATCCCAAAATGTCAAACTATTCCTTTATCACATTTGATAACAGAATAGTTTAGTAAAATCAGCTTTCAGATTATCATGACCACATTTCATTTCCCTTTCAAAAATCAAAACAATAAAATGCCATCTCTAGCAGCCAGTAGAAGAGTGTGTGTGTGTGTGTGTGTGTGTGTGTGTGTGTGTGTGTGTGTGTGTGTGTGTGTGTGTGTGTGTGTGTGTGTGGTGTGTGTCCATCATCTGTCACTTTTTCTCTCCCTCACTCATTCTGTCCGCCAGTTCCTCTCTTTCTCTCCTCTCCTGTAAGTCTCCTACTTCTAACAGCTCTAGGAGACTTGTTGGCCATGTTGACATGACCACTGCTAACATTGGCTTTGTGCTATTCTAAATTAATCCTGCTTATAAGAGCACAGTCTAAAGCTAAAATGTGGGAGCCTCGTTGTGTGATAACGCTGCTGGCACTTCAGAGCTTGGGTACAAGGGATGTTTGTCGTTCCCACACTGAACTTGGCATGGTTTTGTGCTTCTGGCCACGGTAGAAGAACAGTGGAAACACTATTTGAAATATCTTCCTGGTACGTCTGAACATGAAGGTAGTTATGAAGCAGTCTCAAAAATACCAAAAACAATCTGTATCACACTGCAAGAATAAGATAAACCAAATGGATAATGGTAAATGTAGACTGACACAAAAGTTTCAGGACAGCTATAAAGACAACACAAGTGAATACTGACTACTTAAGTCCAAGGCTATAGGAAAATAACACACAATTCTACAGTGATAAACATACAGTGTGGTGCATTTTGTACAGAAGATAGATCAGTAAAAGCAGATCTGATCATTTGTAATCTATGTAAATAAACACCTTGAGGTGGTAGACTAAATTGTTATATAGATTAGAGTTATTGCTTTTTCTGGTTTAGCATTTTGGAAATAGCTGTTCATTTTCACAAAGATCAATTTTGCTTCCCAGCACCAATAGAGTAACATGTAGTAAAGTACAGTAAGAGGCTATACCTTTCAAAAGAAAAATCTGAGCATTAAAAACAACAGCAATCCTACTTCTTGTCCTGCACTGCTGGGAAATTCATCTTGTTTAAGTGGACACAACATGCTTACAAAGTTGTTTAAATGGGTAAAAGGCATTCATGTTTGTAGTAAACAGGCAGCAGGAGCAGGAGTTGTAATGATCCTATAATGGGATTTTCCTTCATTCTTAAAACACTGCAGGTGATACCATGGAACATAGAACATGCAGTCAGCACATTGCTACAATAGATAGAATACGTTTGCCTTATTTGTAAAATCAGCTCACACAAAGAAAGAAAAACATTATTACAGCGGGGTAAATATCAGTCATTTGGGGTGTTAATGATGGAAGATAAACATGCAAAGGTTTTCCAAGACGAGGGAGGAAGGAGAGAAGAATAATGAGGTACAAAGGACAGAGAGAGCTTTCTTTTTAGAAAGCAGATGGCCTGTAAGAGGGGAACACCAACATTGTGGAGGCAGAGTTTACAGTCTGTGAGAGTAGGAGTGAATTAATAGGGCATGGCAGACGAGACAGCACTATGGGTCAATACATGCACAAATGAAAAACACACCCACGATACATGAACACACATGCAAATACCCTCCAGCAATACCCTTACCCAAGACTCTTAGTCTTGTTAAATAATAATAACAAATAACTCACTCACTTGTCTTACTTAAAGAAATACCTCAGAGACTGTTTCCTGATGAAATTACAGAAACTCTTTAATGCTCTAAAATTCTCTACCTCTGAATAAATTTAAAGTTTTATGCGTGACTACCCAATCTACTCTAATCAGAGACATTTCCATCAAGAACTTCAGCTGCCGCAAGAAAAATGATCAAATGTTCTTAGAGTTCAACAAATCCTGATGACTGATGAATTTGCCCTCTGAGGCAAATGTGTGATTTGTAATTTGGGCTATAGCTATATTAATCTATTAAATATCTTAATCACATGTACACTTACCCATCCCTCATCCACTGCTTTGTCTCTTCAGAAATGCACTGAATGCACCCTCGGGTGGCAGAGATGCCATCCTCAGCCACGGAGCTGATGTGCATGGCAGAATTTAGGGCAGGGGAGAATTTAAAATGCCAGGCTTGTCCGGGTGAAGGAAAGTCAAGGGGAAACAAGCCTTCAGAGTTAGGGAGATGCCAACCTTACAACCTTTACAGAGAGAAAAGACGAGAGTCTAGAATTAGACCTTTTATAGTGGCAATAAAAAATCACCTCAACAATGAAAGTATTCAGCACTTTGGAGAGGCAGAGCATCCACTAAAAGACAGAAAACTAGACAAGAAAAAATAAAAAGGAAGAAAGAAAATATTTATTACTCTGACTACAAAGGACAAAGAGACTCAATTTTCTACTGTTTGCATTTAACATAGAGTCATAGTGCTATAAAGACCCAGACATTCACAAAGCTCCAAACACCGTTCATGTACATGGAAATTAAAAGATAACTATCCTTATGTAGCATTTATTATTTGCGCCATTTCCTCTTATACTATAAAAACACAGTCACCGGCCCCCACTATCAATTTACAAACATAACTGATCTCCTGACAAAGCTGTGGATTCTTGTTGGCAGTCTTGCACTAAAGTATAAATGGCACTAATTTTTCATATCTTAAAAACACCACAGACATCTCATGTTTTATTGATGCTGTGAATTAATAAAGCAGAAAAATCAACAACTCAAACTTCAACATCAAGTAGTGTCATACTTCTTTCATTTCCTTTCCTTCGTGTTATTTGTATCTAGCTATTTCGCAGCATGAACTGTGTTGAACAGGTGAGTCATATTTATGTCGTTCCTTCTATGTATGCATGAGCAATTTTCCTCTTCTATTTAGTTTTGGATCTTGTTTCTCTAAGAAGTCTGTTTACTTAATGACTTAATTTCATTGACAGACATTAAATCCTGTCTCACCTAACAAAATTCCAACTACACCTTTTATAAATTACTGGCTGGCAAAATACTGTAAGGGCTATTTCATTAGTAAGATATGGAGAAAGATGTTGAAGGAAGGAAGCCTAAAGACTAAAAAGCCTTAAGACTAAAAAAAGATGCAAGACACTAACATTGATATTGACAGCTTAATCAGGCCACAAAGTGTTTTATGCAAACTTTACACACACAAAAGCACACAGACCAGCGCAGACAAAAACCACATTCAAACATACATATATGACAACATACTATATGTTGTGGCTCCCTTTGCACTGCCAAAGGGAAATCAAAAATGTCATCCAGCAGTATGTCAGCTATCAAGGATGATCAGTTATTGGTTTTCCACATAAAAAATAGCAGCATCCATTTTGCCACATTCTGTCAGACAACAAAATGTTTGAAATGTCCTTCTTTGTCATTACAGCAGTGGCACTGTCATTGATGCTGTCACTCAAGACGATGCTACTGCACACTGCCATGTACCTCTGAGGCTTTAGTCCTGATTTAATGCTGATAACAACCGAGGGCCATAACTAGAGAAGAGGACACCCAGGTCAGGTCCTCTTCTTTCTGAAGGTGCCCTTGCATTTTTTTTTCCCCACTTGAAGACACAATCAATTCAGGAATGAAATGCTAAATATTTTCTCAAAAGTACAGAATGTAACCCCAAAATACATCTTCAATTAAACTGCCTAAAAAAACTGGAGAAAAGGCCGTGCTCTATCTGGTGAGAAGGTTATGTAGTGTATCTGTGTGTGCGTGTGTGTGCGCCGGTGTGTGCGTGTCTCTTCGTTATCCTGTACCTCCCACTCCTTCTCTGCTTTAATAGGCTTTGCTGCTTATTTGTCACATTTACATTTGAAAACCTATCCCCCACCGGCACCCAATGAGGCCAAGCCAGGGGACACTGTTGGTCTTTATGTGACAGTTAAAGTAGCAATTACCAACAGAAAGGAGCAAGAAAAGAGACTGGAGTTAATCCGTGTTCTGTAACATTTTCTGTGAGAACGGAAGGGTTTAGAAAAGTTGGGAAACTGCTGTGTATGATTCAAAGTTTTCATCTGGGGCGAGCGCCAAATCATCCTATTTGATCCAAGGGGGAACAAAGAGCAGATTTGATGAAAGCCACACAAGGTGTCCTCTCGTTTCCTCGTTGAATTTCTTTTAACAGGCTTGTTATATAACTTCCCAAAACACATCTTCTTCCTGTTAGCTGCCAAAACCAGTGAGAAAGAGCTCTAATCTAAGGAGTAGATCAAGTTTATTGCGTGCATTGAATTCATAGAGGGAGACACCTATATGTCAGATGCCAATGTGCCTTGACAGACAGAACAGTAGAGCATTATTTGATGGCTTCAAAGAGAAAGGTCTCGGAGAATTCAGTCTCTGGAAGACTGCACATTTCATATTTCGAAAAGGCCTTGGCCTGCGTTTAATATTTAATCATCTTGAAATGCGCTGTGCACTTTAATCATGACGACAAGGAACTTCCATCAATTACACGCAATCATTGGCAGGCTTATCCATTCTGAGGAGGGGAAGAGAGATATATGCTCCATGCACAGGGGAAAATATTGAATGAAAAATACAAATAAGGGGGAAACAAAAGACACTAAACACTGACACAATATATTTTCTTGGGAAAATAAAGTAACTGGAAGGTTAATTGAGGGTTAGTCAACAAGCAGAATAGTTTGAGAACTTGTAAATATGAGAATGGGGAATTTGTAGAAAATTAAAGTGGTAAGACAGAGACATAAGTTACCTAATGCCAACGAAGAAGAGAGGTACTGATAATGAAAAAACAGCCCCCGAAATCCATCTCTGACAAATAATATACATGTAAAAAAGCACAAACTTCTACCATGGAGACTAACAAACCCTTAATTTGAAAATTGAAGTGTCCATTTGTTTGTTTGTTGTTACTCAACGAAACATGCAAACTTGCCATTCAGCATTTTCTTCCTTGCTCCCATTAAATTGGACTAGCATTACATAACATAAAATTGCCTCTTAAGTCTGGAGCTCTTAAACAGAGAACAAGTTTTGGGACCCACAATATGTTTGATACTTTATAGAAGCATCTCTCGTCTTCATTGCAAATTTGAGAGCTGGTTTGCTAATTTCTGACAATCACTATCATTCCTCATAGATACTGACTAGAAAGAAGAGGGGGAATAAAGTAGAGTGATCACTTAAATTAGGTTGATCTATAATTCCCTTTATAAAGTCCCTTTAAAGGTTTAAAGTTTATCTTTTTATCTTAAGTCTGTCTGACCCTCTTTATTTTGTCAGTGTTTCTCTATTCTTCAATGTCTTTTCTCTCATTCCTCTCTTCTCTCCCCTTCCACCCTTCATCTATAACGTTTCTCTGCCTCTAGTCTGAATCAGGCATTGCCTCAAACCCCAGTCAGTGGTGCAGTAATCAACTCTACAGTGCAAGTGTGACTGTCAAACAAAAAGGTAGCAAAAGACACAAAAGCTGAACAAAGACGAAACTTAGCTCAAACCACTCCAGTCAGTAGTTACACATCAAAACCTGTCAAGTCACTTTAAATTTCCTAGCAGCAGACCGGGCTATTTTCTGTTACTATTAGGCATCAAAAAAAAAACATTTGTGTCCTAGTTAGATTCTGTGAACTGTTTGTGTGATTAGGGGATTAGTTTAGCTACAGAAGAGTTCCTGTTTGAAGGGTCTGAAGCGAGAATATAATGCCTATAGAAGTGGATGTGTGAACATACCCCTATATAAAGAATGGAATTTATGTTAATTTCATTAAATAATTATCCGGTCTATGGGCATTAGAGGACTGTGTTGGGATTCACGCAAATCTCGCAGGAGTGGGTGGTAATGGTCAGAAATCCAGTGGGAGCGGGATTAAGAAAACAGGGCAGGGCGGGCAGGGCTCTAATTAGCATGATGAAGTTTTCTGTATGGATTGTGATTTCTGGATGTCTCCTGATGGTCTTTTTGGACCAGACTGAGTTTGCCAGAGCAGTTCAACTGCCGGAAGTTGGTGAAGGGTGATCAGATGGTAACCCGTTGGTTTGTTGTGTCACCAAGTGTGGTGAGCCGACTGTGGAGATGTTACCAGGAGACTGGGCAGTACAGCAGGAGACAAGGTCAAGGTTGTCTGCGTATGACAACACCTAGATAAGACAGTTATCTTGTCAACTTGTCTCATCAAAATCGCATCGCAAAAGTACAGCTTGATCCTTGGAAATTGACTTCCACCATGCTACCGGAGTTCACTTATCCAACCAGACTGTTAGGAATCGACTCCATGACGATGGTATGAGAGCCAGATGACCGGTCACAGGCTCCACACATCTCGGGTCTCCATGACCTTCCTTGAGGATGAAGGTATCTCTGCAATGGACTAGCCAGCGAAGTCTCCTGACCTAAACACCATCAAGCATGTCTGGGACATGCTATCCAGGCGTATGAGATGCAGACAACATCCGCCAGATAATGCTCAGAGTATTACCAATGTCTTAGTTGAAGAACGGCAGGACATTCCCCAAAATGACATCGTTTGGATCATCAGGAGTATGCCACGTCATTGCCAGGAGTGTGTGAACGCTAGAGGGAGCCACACAAGTTGTTAGAGAACATTTGTGGCGAATAAATGTCATTTTGCTTACAAATGACTTGGTGTTAAGCATGTGTTTTTTCAATCTGTTTTTGGTGCATGTTTTTGTATGAGTGTACCTTAAGAGTCAAATTATGTTAATGTTTCATTATTTCTTGGATACTGTCTCAAATTAAACAAATACAACCATACACTATTATTATTATGTTATTTTGGCCATACCATTTTGGTAATAAAAAATATTGTTCAAATTATATCTGTTCCTTTCATTTTTTGAGTATTGTATAAAATGATCAGTGAAGGAAATAAAGAAAACACTGCAGTCAGATATTCTAAAACACATGAACAATTGACAACACTATACACCATATCATGGAAAGAACTGCAGGTTCATTTGTAGAAGGGAAAACTATAGTGTAGATAGGTCAGTTTCAGGTGAAACAGATACTCACGTAGACTCCTTCCTGAGGGCAGGGCTTATGTAACACAGAGTAGCTTAAATTTCTGAGTTCCCGTTCCATTTTTTCACAATTGAGAATGACTTCCGGATGGGAGCCGAAACATCTTGATTCTGAAAACAGTGTCCAGATGACTACGACTGAAACCTTTTCTACGATAGAACACTCCTGGACGAATGAGGGACTACACCGTCTTAAAGTGTAGATAAGCTACACATGCCCGAGGGGAAGTGAAAACATCAGGTCCTGAACAGGTTGGTGGCTGTGGTTCACTCTTTCCCTGAGGGTGACCACAGACACACTCTACCAAACAACAGAAGCTTTCCGGAAGAAGTCAAGCTCATGGCTGTTTGACCCAGATCTGAAAGGGCACACTATCAGAATGAACTCAGTGACTCCCCAAGTGGGAAGATCATGCATAACATAATGCCACATATCACTAATCAAAGTATTAACTTCATTGTTCTAGATGGAATGCCAGATGTCACGCTTGTCAAAATGGACCACGCACAGACAGACGCCACAAATCATTCAGAATTGTGAGCTTGTGATCTCTCATTTTGACTACAGAGGAGACTGCAGAGGTTAGGCATATGACTGGTGCCGATATGAGGGAAGAAGAGTGTCCAAGCACACACTCTGAACTCGCCCCCCCTGCACCGCACCCCTGTAATACCTTATCCATATTAATTTGTGTGGACAGGTAAATACTGGATAATGGATGAGGCTTTAGTCTTACAGTAAACAGTGCAGGTGCACCCTCCTCCAGTCTGGCTAACACCCTCCATAAATGATTCAGGTGTCACCAAATAAGGAGGGGCAGGCTCATTACCAGATCAAAGGGCTTGTTGCTACATCCAAGCCCACTTGTTGCTGCGAGTAATTGCTTCTCACATCAGGATCGAGTGTCTGGCCTGGCAGATGTATGTGACACAATCCTTTATATAACATGGACACATTCCTTTACTGTCACTATGATGGATTAAGACAGACACACTCTTTGTACTTTTTCAGTCGATGCTGTTATGGATGGATGCCAAAAACCTGTTAATAAACTATTACACAGTACAGTCTAAAACTACAGTCTATTTTCCTCAACAAAAAGTGAAAAGGAATTAACCTCACCATGGGTTCTGAGGAGGAAAGACGACGTCTCAGGGGAGTTGGCAGGGGGCTTCCGCAGGTAGACTCTGAGACAGGTCATCGTGGAGAGAGCATGCTAGCTGCCACTGTAGACGAGATGGTTTCAGCAACTATAGAGAAGAGAAGAAACGAAACTTGATGCCGCTGCCTTGTTTGTGTTGTGTGCGTGTGTGTGTGCATGTGCATGCAGTTAAAGACAGAGAGAGGGAGCAAACAGAAAAGAGAATAAAAAAAATGTTGACTGTTAAAATGTTGATAAAATGACTATATCTTTACAATTGTTCACAGTTACACTTCATGCTTCAGCCAGCGGTAGTATGTGACCTGTTTCCATGGCTGGCAATACAGGGCTCAACTTTCGTTTTCAAAGCATCCTGTTGGATCTAGCAGTCAAGGCCAGCTCACAGTAATTATTTTTTATATGCATACAATAGACATTTCAATCTGCACAATAGACATATGAACAGATATGTTATTAAACATAATTTCATTAGATGTGCGTGTGCACAATATGCACAAAACAAAAACACTGTTTCCATATGCTGTATCACTGAAACTGTCACTCTACAGCTCCCTCATAACATTTTTTATTAAACATTAAAAGATACTTTTATCATTCAGTTCTAAAAAGTTAGATGAGAAGTTAAAAAAAATAGCCATATTAATTTAAGGAAGGAAGGAGGAACAAAAAACAAAGAAAAGCAGCCTACAGCTGCCTCCAGAGCAAACAGCAAAGATATAAAAATATGGTTTTAATACAGACATTAAATTATCAGTGACTGTGACCTGTAGAATAGATAGAACTAAGCCAGCGTTGTGGTTGTGTAGCAATAATCCAGATTACTTTACAGCATGACTTAACACACCTCTGGATGAAATGTGACACAACAGCAATAGCTGCAGCACATTATTTTGACATCTTGCCCAGTGGCAGTGTACCAGTAACCCAGAGATGAACTTCGCTGCTAATCCTGATCCCACCCACCAAGAAGGCACCCAGATTAAGCTTTAGAGAGAGATGAAAAAAATCTTGTTGTTGAATTGCCTACCGCACAAATTCAAATCAGCAAGTACACACAGCATTCTCACAACAAGAACATGCACTCAGAGAAACTATTCTGGGATGTCAAAAAATATATCTCCAATTATCTTTCTCCTGCCTCTTGCCCCTCCCTCAGGACTTTGAAAAGTCATAATCATTTTCCTTTTTCCTCTCATTCTGTGCCTCCACAGAAAGCCCCTGATTCATTTGGCCCTTATCAGTTACAGTGAAGGGAAAACAAAGGAACTCCTACTCCGCTTCCTTGAAGCGGAAACTGGGCAGATAATGCTACTGTGCCATGGCATTATCTGTGTTAGGGGACAACACTGGACTTCTATATGTCAGTCCCCCACGCAGAGACACAAAATACACACACTTTTTAGGATATTTTTTCAACAGACAAAAATACTAGAAAATGCTAACTCTGTCCAGTTTGTCGTGTTTCTAATACCAGTCCATCAAAACAAAACTCCTCTCCATTACACCCCATTGTTTTCAACTATCTTGCCTTCACCCAGCCGGATAATAAAGATGGTGTATTGGAGAAAAGATGGACGACTTGTTTCATTTTATGGACATGTATTAACACTCACACTGGTCTGCACCTTGTTGTCTGTGCCTGCTCACAATTAGAACATGTTTCCAATACCACCATTATCATTTGCCCTAATTAAGCGTAGAGGTGGCATTTCCTTCTAGTTGTACTAATTATATCTTTGACCTGTCAGTACTTGCCAGGACAACAACCAGAAATACATTCACATATATCATCACTCGTGTGTGTTTAGTTCTTTAAAAATAAAATTAATTTACAAAACCGTTTAAGGATTGTCTCTGAGCGATGAGTAAAAAGAGTCACAGCAGCTTATGTTAACACTCATTTGGCAAAAAAAATACTCATATATGCAAATGTATGTGCTGTGCTTTCACTACAAGACTTGAGATTTAACTGATAAGTTATTTATCTTGTAAGTTTCAAACAGCCTGCTGCAAAAAGAGGCACAGCTGCCTCAGTTTGCATGCTTCTTTCTTCACGTGGGGGTACTGATTATTAGATGTTACAAGGTCATACTGTATGTATTGGGATTTTCATGAGCCTTGTATTTATATTGTTATCTACAGTTGATTTATTAAAAATCAAGTACAAGTTTTGATATAAACTATAAACACAAAACTTCCACAGGAGGCCAAATATTTTTGTTGGAGGGCCAGATTTGGCCCAAAGGCTGCTATTTGCCTACTACAAGCAGTTTTAGCCCCTGGGTGGCCAATGTCACACGCAACAAGTTGTGGGTCAAAACCACAGACCCCTAAAGTTATATACATAGCAAATATTCCTATGTCCCTAAAAGGTTTAAAGCATTATAAGGAAGGTGAAGACATACAGTTTGTGCAAGGCAGAGAAGTGTGAGGAAGGGGCAATATCAGGTGCAACTGTAAGAGGAAGTTAGAGGCGAGGGAGACTTAATTAAGATAGCAGAGATAAGTAGAAGAAAGCGGGACATGTTCCTCGAAGAGATGAATTTTTAATTTGTGCTGAAGATTGAGAATGACTGTGCAGTTTTGATTGGGGGTGAAGAGAGAGAAGGCTGTATGCAGAGATGTCCAGATTGCCACAGGGGCCAGCTGAGCACCTGGTGGTAGCAGACTGGAGCACATGGCTGCTTAATCAATTAAGTGAGTGACACACTATTTAAATCTATTAAATACACACCAAGTAAAAATCAAAAAAGATCAGGATGTGAGGCAGTGACAGACTAGATGCAGAACAAATGCTTAGTTTTAGATTAAATAAAAAATAAAGGCAATAAAGTTACAGATTAAACAGACTTTGAAATAAGTATTGAAAAGGCAATTAAGGGATGAAAAGAAGATTAAACTAAAGCAAGTCAGTAAATATTTGGTGTGAAGTGCTGTGAAGAAAGTTGAAATGTTTTGTTGATTAATCGATAAGTTGAACAACAGAAACATTTTGATAATCGATGAGTTATCACACAAAAATGACAAACATTCACTGCTTCCCACTTTTCAAATGTTAGGATTTGCTGCTTTTCTCTGTTTTGTGTCACTGTAAATTAAAGATCTTGAATTTTGGACTGCTGGTTGGACAAAACAAGCAATCTGAGGACGTGACCTTGGGATCCTTATGAACAGCCATTTTTCACTATTTTTTGACATTTTATAGACTAAATGATTAATCAAAAGATTGTCAATAATTAAATGAATAAATAGTTGCAGCCCTACCAAGTTTACAAAAGAAATTGACTTCTTATTTGTAAATTTCCTGTTAAGTGATGCTACCCAAAAAGCAGAAGAATCAACGGACAGTCTCGACTTAGAATTCAGTTGTCATTGACATCAACCCATCAACATATAAAATGCCTGTGTTCTGGCCTGCCAAATGTACACTTGTGCAAAAACGATAGCAGACTCTGCACAAAAATGTATATATTGCAACATACCTCACACAAAAGTACTACAGGTATTGAGCCATTATCTTATACTCAAAAAATGATCTTACCTGGTTTTACTTAAAGCATTAGCTTATTAAAATTAATTGTTATTAGATATGTTGAAGGTAAATATTTATAATTACTGTAACAAAAAGAGGTAGAAACTGTTTGTAGAGTAGCAGTATAGGCTAGCAGTTTGTTTGAGGAGGATGCTACTGTCTTCATTCACATAACCTTATGCTATTGTGAGTTATAATGCCTTTTCTCTGGTAGAAGGTGTGCTTTTTCTCCAACACACTTCATGCCACCTCAGTCCATAAATCCTTCTAGACTGGCACCAATAACGGGATACTGCTCATTAATGAAGAACACCTGCTTTTTCACACCAACATTTCTTTGAGCAGTGTTTTCTTTCCTGTCTTGCACCTGATCTTGTTTTCTGAATGTGCAATCTCTTCATCCAAGCAACCCAGTGAATCTGTTATCCATTTCAGGATGGCATATTGCTTTTATGAGGCTCAGGAATGGCTTGAAGGGGTCAGACTTGATGACAGCTCCACAATGATGCTGTAAATCTCCCAGGTCTAATTAGCAAAACCTGAGCTTGCGTTTGAGCTTATTGCCTGTTGCACTCTCAGTGTTCCTGTGCTGTTCATTTGATATGTCAGTGTGAGAAACTAACTATTCAGTATGGTAGTGCAGCACACTGGAGAATATTCAGTAAAATATGGGGGGGGAAGGCTTATTTTCCTATCTGAAAATGTCACCTACAGTAACACAGAATGGCAGTCAGGGTGGAATGTAAATAAGTACATTTACTCACTTACTGTACTTTTTGTCCTGTAATTTGAGGTACTTGTACTTTACTTGAGTGTTTCCATTTTCTGCTACTTTGTACCTCTACTCCACTACATTTCAGGCGGAAATATGGCACTTTTTACTCCACTACATTTATTTAAAAGCTACCGTCAAAAGTTACGTTGCAGGTTACGATTTTATAGGCAAAACCTGTGATGACTTTATAAAATATGACATATTGCTATAGATGAAACTACCCTACAGTATATGAAGTAGATAACATCAACTCACCCTGGACCTGCCACAAAATTAAAATGCTGCTAACATTTTAAAACCTCAGTAATAATAATATATACTTTTATGACACTGACAGGAGCCATTATGCTGCATTGAATACTTTCACTTTTCATACTTTCAGTACATGTCTTTTACTTGAGTAAAGGGTCTGAATCCTTCTTCCACCACTGATGGCAGGATATAGCAGACTAAGTTAATCTCAGATTTCATCTTGATCAGAAAGATGGAAACACCTCATGCAATTTACATGAGAAAACCATGGCGCTAGAAAAGACAGTAAAAGAAATTGATTGATTCATGTGAAATGCCGAAACATTACTAAACTGCACTCCTGATATGATGGGTAAATATAAATCAAAACAACATGGCACTCTAATTTGTTGTCTGAAAGTTCTTAAAGGTTTTAAAAAGGAAATGCAAGCATCTGAGAGATGGGCTTCACTTTTTAAACTGGAGGTTGTTTGTGCTTATGACCACAGCCATCAACAAAATGTGCTTCAGTAAGTACAAAGAGCTAGTACAAATAGTTTTGAAGCATTAACAAACTCAAAAGGACAAATCATCTTTCTCCCATTCTGTACCTACAGTTGCCAAAGTGGCCAAAACTCTTTGTCCTGCCCCTTCAGTGAATGAAAAAGAGGGCATGCTGAATACTTATCCTTGCTGGGACGTGGAACCAATTTTCGACCTACCAAGTATTTTACTGATTTTTTTTATCTGTATTTTATTATTTAAACAGCTGCACTAAACCATTTTCCGTTAAGTGTAGAATAACACGCCTATTTGGCACAACACTGTGCACAGGTGAAGATGAGTATTACTGCAGTCAATATAAAAAGGTACAGAGGACAAATCACCCTGTCCACCCTGAGGACAAATCAGATGTTTGTGTTTTGCTAATTTTAGATATGAAACATCCCAGAGTCAGACAGTAACTCTCACATGTTCATTAATTCATTCTTTTGCTCATTCATTCTGTAATTTGTTAAGGAGGTAAGATAATGTCTACAGAGGACTTAACTGATTCAGATTTGTTCACTCAGCTCCCACTCTATCTGCAACACTAACTGTGTAGGAAGCTTTGCATTTGTATGCAGTCAGTATGTGACTTTGTTAATATATATTCCTATTAGAGATCAAATCTTTATCATCCCATCGTTCCATTTAGTGTATCTCATTCTGGGTACATCATCACACTCATTGTAGCTCTCTTTTCCTGCCACAATATTACATTTTTTTAAGTCATTTATTTGTATGTTTTGATGCAGTAATTGGAACAAACCTCACTGAAGGCAAAATATATATATTTGTGTTGTTTTTTAAAAATACCTTTGTATTCCAATAGAAAAGCAGCTCTTCAATCTAAAAACTGTTAACTCCTAAATAAATGTAGAATAAATGAGTGTGGAACAGCATCCATTTGTGTTGCATGTTGTGTTGATAGCATCCTTTTTTAGACTGTTCAGTCAGAAGATTATAAAATATGTTTTCAATATATTACATTAAGACACAAATACATCAGAAATAGCCTAGTGAAACATACAGGTTAATATCATAAACACTCCCAGGGAGTCCAAGCTACCTTTCGTACATAAGTTTAAGATTTAACAAAAATACAATAGCTCAACCTACTGGACATGTTATTGAAATGCAATTTTATGTGTACTGTCAGCACAATGCACAGCAAATGATCATACTGTAGCTCCTTGGAGAAATATACCTCCTAATAGTATTCACACATGGAGAGGGAAGAAAATACATTTACTATAGGTTATAACTGCATATGCATCCAATGCACTCATTTTAAATGTTGGCTTATTTCAAATGTGGTAAAGGGCATGCAAATTTATTATTGATGTATATTATAAATGTATAATGTATTTTATATTTCAAATGTATTATAGAACTGCTAAAATTGTATCTAAAGTTTCTTACTATAGTGTCAGGACCGGTTAGGTGTGCTTTTCTGGAGAATGCTTACAGTTCCTGCAACAACTACATGTAACCACAAGATGTCGCAAGTCCACTTACTACTCCACTCTGCAACTGAGCTTCAGTCTTTTTGTGTATTTGTTTGGTGGTACATGTACTCAAACGTTGATGTGGCCTTAGGTGCTTCATCTTGAATATTGTTTCGCTACCCTGTCATTCTCTGTATTTGCACTACAGCCAACTTCATACAGTACTGTATCTTAAGCACAAATTTTACTTTTAATGTGGGGGACGGGGAAATCAGTCTACAACAAAACAAATTTTCATTTAAAGAGACTGAGACACTATAACACATAATCCCACAAACAGACTGTGTGAACCCTGTTATCTCTATAATTGGTTTGGCATGTGCAAAGAAATGTGCTGATGTACCTTAGCCATATGCTGTAAATCTTACACACAACATACAGAATTATATTAATGTTACAGTACTTCGAACAATACTATATCCTATAAATCATTAATAATGATGGGAGTAGAGATACAGGCAGGTGAGTTTTACTCTTAGACTACTCTACAAGGGGTGGATACAACAGACACACCTGTACATTTTAATATCTAATAAAATAAAATTGCAATGTAACAAAGAGGAAAATGTAAAATTGTCTTACTGGACCCCTAGGTGATTTTGGAGGCCAAAATGCATGGTTGTATCATCATAATGATATTGTCTGTTTGGGTGGACAAGTATGAACAGTTATCTGCAGCACAGTAAAGAAGAGTTTTTACCTTATTTCCCAAGCTACCTTCAGCAGGAGTTTAGCAGGCTCTTGGACTTTTGAGTCATTTGAATCACAGACCTGCAAAACTTAGGTGATCTGACAAATATTACCTCAGTTTGAAGGCTTTTCCAGATGCTTCTAAGACTTCTAATCAGGAGGAATGAGAAAATATTCCCTCTCCTGCATAGTAAGGACATTTTCTAAACATGTTCCTCAAGCTGATGCTAAACTAAACTAAGATGTCAGCCAGAAGTGTCAAACTTTTTCCTCACCTGAAGCAAGAAAAATACAAATTCTTTATTATAACTGTTATGTTTAAATATAAAATAATGCTATTAATATTGATAGGCTAAATGATAATAAACCTTTCAATTTAGCTGATGCAGCTGATGAGCTAATTTAAAGCAATTTAGGAGGGGGCTTAAAAATCTTAAATGTGCAGCCAGTGGAATAGGCCATTTTTGTTATTGGTATCCGGAAAACATCTTCAAAACATAATACATAATTGCTTGTCAAATGTTCTGCTGGACTTTTTAAACTTTGACTTGTATTTAAGTGGAAAAAAGACTCGAATTATAAACGCAAAAAAGTGTGGCACTGCGGTCACCCATAACCTACCTTTTTAGGTCAAACGGAGACTGAAGACACTATGCTCGTTCGAGCTGACCTGCGCCTCGCCTGGAAAGTGGTCGAGATCAGGCGGCAGCAGCAGCGGGCGGTCACAAAAAGCTGCAGTCAGGTCCGAGTCACGGAGGTAGGTCTATCTGCGGGTCCACAGTAGTACAAGACAGGTCTACTACTTGACACGCCCCCAAAACGGTGTCAGTTTTGATAGGTTTAGGCATCAAAACAAAACCACATGGTTAGGTTGAGGCACAAACACTGCTTGGGGCACGTTCAATCTGAAAACGATGCACACCATTTTGTTAAGGTTTCCAGGTCCTGTTTTCTTAAGGATGCCTCCCAAATTTCAGTGGCAGTCAGCACTACCCAGTCCTCCAAGGAATATGGGCTCGCCCTTAATCTTAATAAATGTGAATTATTACCAGTAAACCTCAGTGACCTCAGTTTCCGATATCCCTGTGAGAAACATATCTTGGGGTCCAAACTACTAAAGATAGGAAATCCAGAGGCACTTGAAACTTTAATCTAATTATTGAAAAGACCCAAAATGTCCTCAACCACTGGTTACAAAGAGACTTGTCTCTGAAAGGTTCTGCTCACTAAGGCGGAAGGTATATCTTGTCGAACTTATGCTGCTGAGTCATTATATGTTGATAATTAGGGCCCCAGCAGCTAAATTATTTTATCCAAAAGAATCGCATTTTTGAGGGGCTAAAGGTGCTCGAAAACTCAAGAAACTTTGCACAAAATTCAGAAGTGGTGAAAATTTACATTTGACATGGGTCTTGCGCATGGGTGTGGCAAAATGGATCGCTAGCACTCCCTACAGAGCAGCCCCTGGAACAGTTTCACCTAAATGTATGAAATTTGGGGGGCACATGTATCAAGTCGGCCATTTTGAATTTAGTGGTAATTTTTGTGATTTACAGGCTCCACCTAGAGAATTAATTGGATCAACTTAAAATTTTCGCAGTGCAATCTTAAGACCACGGCGATTAAAAGTTATCAAAAGCTTGAGTTTTTGTTGAACGGCATATCTGTGGCGTCATCTTGACTTTGATGTTTCGCCATAAAAGAGGAATTTCTTATAACGAGTGTACATGGTCAAATCTTCCCCAAACTTCACAGATTTATGCCAAAATTCAGTCATGGTCATAGCGCCGTCTACTGACAACAGGAAGTTACAGACCTTATACTCTTACAAGTTACACCTACCAGGTTAACCAGATAAGTCTTAAGACCTTGGTGATGCTTCATTGTGAAGATTGTGCGTTTCCATCAAACACTGTTGTTGTGGCAACTCATTATTCAGAGTGCAACAGGAAGTTGTTGTAACTTGAGTGTACATTATCCAATCTGTGCGAAATTTTGCATGTTTGATAAGAGTCCCCACCAAGCACTTCATCATGCTAATTAGGAGTTGTAGTCATTGCGCCACCTACTGGCAACAGGAAGTATGCCTTGTGTGACAATCTTCATTTGATTTACATGAAATTTTCAGGGTGTGGTCCACACTTCATATACTGGAACATAACGTAGTGGGTGTTCTCTAGCGCCACATAGCAGACGCAGGAAGTGATATTCAACCCCTCCATGTAGCATCCAAAACACAAAATTCAGAGCCACATCAACGACCTCCGGCAACAGTGCCGCGGTCAGGTGCAAGGGCCCATTCATCGCTGCTTGCGGCTTTAATTAAATTTTTAATTCTATTGATAGGATGCTAAGCAGTTTCTTATGGAAAAACAAAACCCACTATATGTGAAAATCTGTAGTTCTGAATACATACAACAATGGTGGGCTAAATTTTATTCATTTAAAAAAAATTAAAAAATTAATTAATTTAAAATAAATTAGATCAAACAATATCTTAAAAAGCCTATTTCTATTTGGAATTTAATCTCTCATCATGTCTTTTCACATTTAGGTGGCCTAAAATTCTTTCTGCTTTGTAACTGTAGTATTCAAAAAATCCAACTTAAACTTTCCAATTTTCATCAACAGGTTCATTTGGCATGGTCTCTGATTTACAAGCACAATTTATCTCCACAGAGATGTGATATTTGGAACAACTGTAATATTATATATACTATATAAGAACAAGTCATTATTTTATGATACATGGTTTTACAATGGCATTATGCTAGTGAATCAGTTGTTTAATAAAGAATGGATATTGTTTCTACAGAATTTCTCAGGTACAATATATCAGTAGCCCCAATAGACTTTTCTGTAGGTTTTGACACTATCCCATCTGGTAAATACATACTATTTAGGAATGTAGACCACTCTGCCCTTGTCAGTGTCACCCGCTGACCCAATTCACTCTCTAAGAGGTCAAATTTGTTTTTCTTTTATATAGTTATGAACTCCAGAATAAGGGATTTGTTTCAGGGCAACATGGTTTCTATTCCAGCAGCAACATTTTATTGGAGCAATTTTGTTAGTAAGTAAGTAAGTAGCCTAGGCTTCACGTCAAAGTGGATTTCGTAAAGGAAGATATTTGATAGATGCTTTAGTGAAAGTTAGTAATGAAGCAGAAAAATCAGGTCTTGGCTATAGTGTACTTTGATATTGAGAAAGCTTATGACTCAATGTGGAGGGGAGGACTTAAAATGAATAAAATGGATATTAATGGAAGGCTAAACAACTGGGTTTAGACTTCCTGTCTAATCGGACATTTCGTGTTGGAGCTGCTGTTCCAGATTATTTTGATATTGTAAATGGTATTCCTCAAGGTAGTACTATTAGCTTTATTCTGTTTATATTATTATTATTATTATTATTATTATTATTATTATTATTATCATTATTATTATTTTATTTATTTTATTATGATAAATTATATTTTTATGAATGTTGGTAGACTGGGTCAGTGCTTTATGCAGATGATGGAACGATATGGAAAAGAGGGAAATACATTAGGCATGTGACTAATAACATTTGGAGTGCTATACTGAAGGTTGAAAGATGGTCATATGACTGGGGATTTAAAATGTGAATTACAAAGTCATGCTACATGTTCTTTACCAGGAAGAGAAGGCTAGATAATAATGCATATTAAACTGTATGGTCAAAGTATGGAAAGGGTAACATAGTTCAAATATGAGAAATGTATATGGAGGAATCATGTTTAACAGGTTGAATAAAAATGTAAAAAGTACTGAATCTCATGAGACCAGTTTCTGTTTATGAATGGGGAGCAGATCAACAGTCATTGGATAGTTATAGGGCCTTAATACAATCATGTATTGATTATGGATGTATGGTACATGGAGCAGCAAGAGTGTTTTGGAAAAACTAGACAGAATACAGTTCAGAGCTCTAAGACTCAGTATTGGTGCAGTTAAAACTACTCCTCCTGATGCACTACTGGTGGAAGCTGACGAACTATCATTATATGTAAGACAGTCGAAGTTGTCACTGGCATATTGGGTTAAGTTAAAGGGATCTGGAAAGGAACAACCTGCAACAAAGATGCTGTGTGCTTGCTGGGAATATTCACAACAACAAAAAGGTAAAGGATTTGGCTGGAATATTAATAAAGTAGCAGAAGAATATGGTTTAAATATTTCTAGAGTATGGGCCACTGTGTGAGGTAATGTTCCTCCATAGATATTTCCAGTACCCAATGTGAACTTGCTTGTTGTCATTTTTTCAGACTCTACTGCAGCTTTTAATAGTTTGAATTCAAAAGAAACAGTAAGAGATTATTTATCCATGGAAATATTTACAATAATGCAGAGAATACAAAGAGCTGGAATTAATGTACTATATGTATTGCTACTATAATGTATTTTGTTGGGTTCCTGAACATGTTGGCGTGGAGGGAAATTAGAAAGACGAGATTGCAAAGACAGCATTGAAATTAAAAGAGGATGAATAATAAAAGGAAGTGAGGGATTCATGGCAGAAGAAGTGGGACACAGATATCAAAGGCAGACACTATTACAGCATACAGAAATCAGTGAAGGTGAACTCTTAATTTAATGGCAAAGTGGATGTGTTGTAGGCTAGATATAATTTAAAGAGCAACATCTCATGTGATGAGACGTTTGAGCTAGGACAGGGATGGAACTTGGAAGGGATTTTAGGGATGGGTGAGAAAATGAGGGAATATTTTACATGTTTTACTTAAAGATACAGGATTAGATCGTAAGATACAGTTTTGTTTTGTTTTGTTTTTTGTATTTTCTATCATTTCTTTCGTGTTGTTTCATGTAACCTGAGGTGTGTAAAGCTTTGATATTACACACTCCGGTACAGTAGGTGGCGGTATGCATATATACACGTTGGTTAGCGATCCGCCGTTAAATCAGAGAAGAAGAAGAACCAACGTTTCCACGGTTGCGTACTGTTTTTAACGTAGAGCTGTGCTTTGGTTGGTTACTTAAGTATTTAAGCTAACTTTACAGTTGCATTTAGCTATAATAACCGCTGTCATTGTACGGACGTTAGAAAGTGGTGCCAGAATACCGACTTCAGTTAAATGACACGGATAATTAGTCTCTCCTCTTTTCATCAGGAAGAACAGGTTAGTGGGGAGGAAGCTGTTCAGTTCACATGCTCATTTGAGTTAGCAAGTAGCGGCTTGATAGCGTCATAGTCGCTAATTTAAGCCATATTTCATAGATTTACGATTGTGTTTTACAAACTACCAATCACTAACCGTTTACAAGAAGAACTATAAAACACCTAAATATTTGGGTTGCTTCGACTGTAGCTAATTTCACGCAAAGGCTTCTGTGGATAGCAATAGCAGACTTATTACAATCATAATAAGTAAAATCAACAATACATTTGACCAAGGCTAGTAGTGTATCAGGCATTTGTTTTCGCACCCGATCGCTACTGAAAACGTAAGAGATTGATCCCTGACAAGAGAAGTATGAAATAAACAACACCAAGTTAATTCACTTATTTTTGACAGCTATGGAGTTTCTCCCAGTACTTGACCCTCTTGATAAACCCAAAGAAGGAATATGGTACGTCAATTCAGATCAATTAGTTGCATTTTTTTATGTCAGGTGCTAACTTTTTGTCTTGCTGAAATTGTTTTGTTGTTGTTGTTAACAGGTATTCTTTGATACCCAGGGGAAGTGCTCCAGGTGTTAGTGTGGGTCACACCTGCACGTTTATTCCATCTGGAGATGGAGGAAGAGGAAGAATCCTTATTGTTGGGGGTGCCAACCCCAGCGGCAGTTTTTCACATTCGCACATCATAAATCTAGGTTAAAAAAACATCAGTAAAGAATCTGTCCAGGGATATGACATTTGCAAAACTGTGTTTTACAGAGGCTAGGTCAGTGTATAATCTGTTTGTGGTGAAATCACAATCACCACTGACAAATGTGTAATTTACAGCAAGAGTAGGGAAAGGAGGTTGTGAAGATGTTTTTCTGTTGAATTTGTTAATAGTATATTATTATGGATAAAGCTCCCATCACCAATAATCTTGAAGATGAGACGAGCAAAAATTTATGTCAGGGGTTCAAGCATTGTGTACAGTGTCACTTGTCACTGCACCATATTGGTAAAACACATTGTTGTTATGTGCTTGGCAGGGTCATTAGTGTGTTGTTCCCTTCACATTCATATCATAGGGCTTTCCTTGCATTTTTGTCGTGTCTGACTCCACCAGATAATCATGAATGGGACATCCCAGACTGGGAGGGTTTGGAGGCACGCTATGAACACTGCAGCTTTGTGCCAGAGAGCTGTCCTCAGAGCCTGTGGGTGTTTGGAGGGGCACAGCAGAGCGGCAATCGCAATTGTATCCAGAATTTACAGCTAACAGGTAAATCCAAACTTAATTCCACCTAGCAATCTGTACTCTTCATTATTAGTATAGCACTCAGGTGATTTTGCAGATTACCATGGTGTCACTCAAAGTTAAGGTGCTTATCTACTGTAAGAAATCATCTGCTGTAATGTGTGTTTGCAGTGAAAACCTGCAGACTCGCTGCCCTCTGTCATACATGTTTGTCACGTTTCAGATGTAAACAGTCTATTCAGGTAACAAAGCCACCTGGTTTTTAACTGTGTTGTAACCAATTTTGTTGCTGTTATGACCTGACAGATTGATCGTACATTATGTGACTAGAGATTTCTGTAAACTGAGTATGATCCATCATATACATGTGTGTCCAGATAGTGGGTCTCGCTGGAAGAATGTAGTGGTGAATGGCAAACCTCCCAGTCCCAGGACATACCACACCAACTCAGCCTGCATAGGGGACAGACTGTATGTCATTTCTGGTGGCGAAGCAGGAGCTGCACCTGTCTCAGACGCCAAACTTCATGTCTTTGATACAGGTTTGTGTTGAATTAACCAGCTGCTTAACATAATTGTATCAAGCAGTGCTTTACAATAGGATTACCTTTGAGTCCACATCGACTCCCATTGGTCAAATTACTTAATTTCAACTTGCTAAAACACTGCTAAAGCATTTAAATTTTTTAGCACATACAAAGTTTATGAACATCGGGCATATTCTTGTGTTTTTCATTGAATGATCCTGGACATTCAAAATAGTCATAATTACCTTTTAAGTCACTAATTGTGACCTTTTAGGAGATCATGTGACAAATCTTAATATGCTTTTTTTAGAGATACAGGAGATTGCAAACTGCACAAATGTTTAGTGGCATTTAAAGGTCCTTTCAGTTGAATACTTTACATTTATTTTAGGTACATTTTTTATTCACAAATGTAAATATATTAAGACACAATTAATGGTGTTTTTATGAGAGAACTAGCACTGTACTGCAAATCACTAAAGTATATGAACAAGAAAACAGCAAAAAAACACTGAACATTATTGATGCCTTAAAATTATTACGAGACCCTTTAGCTATTTTATTTTATTCTACTGTGTTTTTTCTGTCTTTTATTAGGTTATAATTTTGTTTACATTGTGTGCTCCGTTTTCTAAACAGCCTACTACTGATGATGTATTATTACTTGCCTTATAGCCTGTTGTTGTACAAATTCTACTTAAAAAAAAAACCCAAAATAAAAGTTGCCGCTTCCGAAAGAAGCTGATACGAAACCATGGTTACGAAAAATTATGACAGGTCCTGTTTCCACCTACACCTTAATGAAGGATGACAGCGTGGAAGTGGTTTGAGAAAGTGACTGTGCCTGACTTCCCTTTTACTTTTGTTGCACCTGTTACGGCAGACCAGCTTTCACTTTTTTTTACATTTGTATTAGTAAATGAAGTTTGGTGACCTCTTGTAATTCCACACATACAGTAACTGCTCTCAACTTCAATCTGAGCAGAAGTCTAATCCAGAAGAATTGAAAACACCTGTGAGGGTTTGCAAGGCTTTTAATATTTTTGTCGCTCTGTAAGCATCCAGTCTGTAATTGTGATTATATTTGGAAAAGAGATATTTGTGATTGCAAAAATTACGAAATGAGCATTTTGTGTTTTGATGGAAAGTGATACCAAAATAATTTTCTGTGAGAAAGTGCCATAGCTTTTTATCCTGTTTGCTTAAAACAATCATCAGGAAAAGCACAGGTGTAATTGATTAATAATGGTTGCAGTTCATTTAGGTGTGCCAGTTCCAGAACCCTGTTTTTGTTCATGCTGGCTCACTGGCATTGTCGACAGGGACACTTAAATGTAACAGAACCATCATTAATGCTATTAGTAACACCTGTGCTTTTCCTGCAGTTACAGTCAAACTGTCTTCTGTTAAAAAAAAAAAAAAAGGGTATGGTAATCCTCAAATTAAAAACATATAAACTTGAATCCTGATCAACAGATCCATAGATTAGAGTCGTTTGGAAAGAAAATAGTTAATGAAAGCTTTACCGACTGATGCTACCTGACTCCATATAATGTACGCAGATGTATTGTATCTGTGATGGATTTTCACTCGTCAAACTTGTTTGATAGCATTTGACATTTTTAATAATTAAATAATGCATAACCCACCCATTGATGGTGTGACAATCTTATTCTGCCTCCAGATATTGTTCAAAATGAAATAATTGTTTCCATGTTAACAAATACTGAGAACAGTTTGTATGTGCCCTTTAGAAGTCAACCAAATGGTTCCTCAGTTTATATTTACATGTCATGATGACAACAATAACCAAATATGTGATGTTATATTTTGGCGTTCGCAGTGTCTTCCACCTGGTCCCAACCAGAAACGCAAGGCAGACACCTGCCAGCCAGACATGGCCACATTATCGTAGCAGTGGGTTCAAAGATCTACATTCATGGAGGCATGGCTGGAGACAAATTCCACAATGACATGTACTCGCTTGATACAAGTAAGCCTGAACTCTCTGACATCACAATAAGAGGATCAAAGTGTGTCTATTTCCCAGCTGTCTTGCATTTATCTCAGATGATCATACCGTATGGAAATGTAGAGCCTCAGAACTTGGGAATGGGTCGTTTGTTGTGTTTATTTTAAAAAATAAAACCATGTGTCTGTACTGTACTGTTTAAAGGGATCATGACGTGGGAGAAAGTGCAGACCAAAGGAGACATCCCACCAGGAATAGCAGCCCACTCAGCTGTGGTGCTGGGCAAGAATATCTACATTTTTGGGGGGATGACTGCAGATGGAGCCAGCAACTCCATGCACAGATTCAACACTGGTACACATTTTTTCAGAAGCCCTTAAAATGACAATATTTGTACTTTATTATGTCCTACACCACACTGTTTCACATCTATACATTCCATGGGGCAGTTTAATGAAAATCATAGCTTTAATTTGAGCTTGTATTGTACTTGAATGTTATACCTCCTGTTTGCAGATAAAAGTAGATGGATCCTCATAAAGTTTGAAGGGGATATGCCACCCAACCGCCTAGACCACTCCATGTGTTTATTGCCGTGGAAGGTGTGTGCTCATGGGAATGGAGATGAGGAGCAAGGCAACAGCCCAGCAGCCTCAGAGACAATACACCTGGCCTTTGTATTTGGAGGGATGGACACCCAGGGTGTCATTCATAATGACTGTATAATGACTGTGGTGACATGATGTGCTTTAAATGTAATATTAATTTACCCAAAGGTGTAATAAAATGTTTGTCTAGTACTTGCATAGTTTGTTTTTTGTAAAGACAATTTTGTACTGTTGATACTGAAATTAACAGTTTAGTTAGTTCACTAGAATTCTAAAGCATAAATCTGGGTGCTAAGAAAAGGCTGAAATGTTAAATCATTTCAGACAGTGGTGAATATTTGCAGATGTTGAACACAGTATTCAGCGATAAACACATTTGACGATCTATGCCAAATGTACCCTAAAATTGTAAATGAATGTAATGACAACATTTTGTATCAAACATTTATTTCAATGTCTTTCCAGAAGTACAATGACCAGATTCAATAAATAACTTTTAGCATTGCTTGTGAACATAATGAGCCCTTAATCGCACTGGAATGGACCCACAAACACCTGAAAACCCACCCCCACCCCCACTAAGTCCCTCCCCTGTACAGAACCCCATCAGGACTGCCTGAGAACAGCAGCAGCAAGCCTCATATCCGGGCTGACGAATATCTCCGCTCTCCAGCGAAGAGAATACCCCTCTCACACTGAAACTTATTTTAAAAGTCTTTCAGAAGATTCAGTATGGTTGCTTGTTATCGCCACCCCTTCCCAACCAACCAGTCCTCTCACTATTTGAGTCCCATCAGTCCAATATATACACATCTAGATGCCACTATCTGAGAGGCAAGGGGCGACAGGCGAGTTAACTTCAAACCTGCCTACAACTCATCCTTCTCATCTTGCTCACTGTCTGCTCCCTCAGGTGGGGGTCCGCCTGCACTACCATAAAGCTTGCTGATAATGGGTTGAACCACTTCCTCCAGCTCCTTCTTCTTGGCCTGGAAGTCTTCCAGGTCAGCCTCCTGATGGGACTCCATCCACTCAATCTTCTCCTCCACTGCCTTCTCAATGGTTTCCTTATCATCATCTGACAGCTTACCGCCGAGCTTCTCCTTGTCACCGATCTGGTTTTTCAGAGAGTAGGCATAGCTCTCCAACTCGTTACGGGCGTCGATCCTCTCCTTCAGCTTCTTGTCCTCATCAGCAAAGCGCTCAGCGTCGTTCACCATGCGCTCAATATCTTCAGGTGTCAGACGGTTCTGGTCGTTTGTGATTGTGATCTTATTCTTGTTGCCTGTACCTTTGTCCTCAGCAGTGACGCGCAGAATACCGTTGACATCAATCTCAAAGGTGACCTCAATCTGTGGTACACCGCGAGGGGCAGGAGGGATGCCAGTCAGATCGAATGTGCCCAGCAGATGGTTGTCTTTTGTCAGAGGACGCTCACCTAAAAGGGAGAGTCAGTAATTAAGCTTATACAATATTTTAATTTGTGTGCATACAAGGAAAATGCAAATGATAAGTTTGAATTTTTTTTATTATTATTTTTTTTTATTTTTTAAATGCAAGTTACTTTGCAATGTCCAACTCTTACCTTCATAAACTTTAATAGTGACAGTGGGCTGGTTATCAGAGGCTGTAGAGAAGATCTGGGATTTCTTTGTGGGAACTACAGTGTTCCTGGGGATCAGCTTGGTCATTACTCCTCCGACTGTCTCAATACCAAGGGTCAGGGGGCACACATCCAGAAGAACCACATCGCCTGCAAGAGAGGAAGATGTTTAGTAAACAGGATAAAGATGGCAAGTTCAGTTAAATAGAACAGATCCTACAATGTAGGAGCAAGATGGCACACTTACCAGTGTCCTCCTCTCCAGAAAGCACCCCAGCCTGCACAGCAGCTCCATATGCCACAGCCTCATCAGGGTTGATGCCCCTAGAAGGCTCTTTACCATTGAAGAACTCCTTCACCAGCTGCTGGATTTTGGGGATACGGGTGGAGCCTCCAACCAGGACAATCTCATCAATGTCAGACTTCTTCAGGTCAGAGTCTTCCAGCACCTTCTGTACAGGCTTCATGGTGGAACGGAACAGGTCCTGACAAAGTAGAAGACTGTTAAAAGGCTTGTCAAACAAAAAGTTATAAAAAACAAAACAGGTATGTTTCAGTTGTGCTATAGTCATTGTATTTACACAACTGAACTGATAGGCTGTATAACTTACCATGTTGAGCTCTTCAAACTTGGCACGGGTCAGGGTCTCAGAGAAATCTTCTCCCTCAAAGAAGGACTCAATCTCAATGCGGGCCTGATGCTGGGCAGACAGCGCCCTCTTTGCCTTCTCAACCTCACGACGCAACTTCTGCACAGCACGGTTGTCTTTGCGCACGTCTTTGCCAGTCTTCTTCTTGTACAGCTTGATGAAGTGCTCCATGACACGCTGGTCAAAGTCTTCACCTCCCAGATGTGTGTCACCGTTGGTGGCAACCACTTCAAACACGCCATTGTCAATGGTCAGAAGGGAGACATCAAAGGTGCCACCACCCAAATCGAACACGAGAATGTTCTTCTCACCATCCCTCTTGTCCAGGCCATAAGCAATGGCAGCAGCAGTTCTAAAGAATACAATTATGAGATTATAGAGGAAGGAAGGGAAATATTTTCACAAAAAAAAAAAAAAGGACAGACAAAATTATTTTCATTAGACACTTACGGCTCATTGATGATTCTCATAACATTCAGACCAGCGATGGTTCCAGCATCCTTAGTGGCCTGGCGCTGGGCATCATTGAAGTAGGCAGGTACAGTGACCACAGCATGTGTAACCTGAGGAAAAGAGGAGACCATTAGATTAATTTATAAATGTTTTTTTAAGGACTAGTATATCCTTTAATGTATATTCTTTGAGGTTTTTTGTACCTTCTTGCCCAGATAAGCCTCAGCAGTCTCCTTCATCTTAGTCAGCACCATGGCAGAGATCTCCTCCGGAGCAAATGACTTCATCTGGCCACCACCAATGTCAACCTGGATATGAGGCTTGCTCTTCTTCTCAGTAACCTAAAAGAGGAACATGCATCAATATTAATATACCAAGTATGTCACACAAACATTACCTGAGGACCTTTAGACCCTACAACCATAACTTTTACTTCAAATTGTCAAGAGTAGAAACTTACCTTGAAGGGCAGGTACTTGATGTCCTGTTGCACAGTGGAGTCACCCCATGTGCGTCCAATCAATCTCTTGGCATCAAAGACGGTGTTCTCAGGGTTAGAGGTCAGCTGGTTCTTGGCAGCATCACCAATCAGGCGCTCACCCTCACTGGTGAAGGCCACATATGATGGGGTGATACGGTTACCCTGGTCATTGGCGATGATCTCCACACGGCCATTCTTGAATACTCCAACACTACAGGAAAACATTTAGGAAATGATTACTCAAAAAAAGGCAACAACTTCTGAATGTTATTCAATTTTCAAAGTTGCTTGCTTAATTACATTTTATTCTAAAACAATCAAGCCAGAAGACACTTTTTTCCTCTCACCATGAATAGGTGGTCCCCAGGTCGATTCCAACCACAGTCCCCACACTCTCTTTCTTGTCGTCGTCATCGGCAAACACGGTGCCGGCCACCAGCATTACAACCCACAACAGCTTCATCTTTGCTTGTTTTAACTCAGATCTACAAAGAAACCTGCGAAGAAGACAAAATGTAAAAAACGTGGCCTTGCGTTTATGACGTGGGCTATCTGCCTCCCAAGTTCACGTAGCTACCAGCTAACGGTAACTTCATGCTTGATGTCGTTTACTGGGTTTCAGACTCATGATCGATGGGAAGCGTGGCCTTTGCAAGAAATCCCCAGAAAATGTCAAATTTATAAGCGCTGAAGGAATATGGGTAAACTGGGTGGAGCCTCTTCCGAATTGTGGTAACTCCGCTGACTAGATTTTTTTTCCATCCACCGGTAGCTAACAGTTAGCTAACCACGTTAGCGGGTGTAGCATACATGCGAGGGAAACTACCTTGCCATAATGAGCAGTTAAAAGTACGTTATTTTAGCAAGGTAATGTTATATTGCAATCACAGTGACTGTCCATCCGATTCGAAAAGCTATTGTAAACTTCGGGTAACGTTAAATACATCGCTATCGTGAAACTTGAGCTTAGCTGGCTTAATGATACCGAAATTATTTTAAAATGACGTCCTGTTATAGAAAATACAAAATATTACGTTGTCGCATTATTATATTCACAACAATGTTTGTACATACCTTAATCGCAGTATTGTCAATGAATTAACGGCCTTGACGTTGCCTCAAATGGTACCAGCCTCTTTATGCAAAGTGTATCTCTCCTATTTGTCTATTCTATATTCTTTCCTCTGTGAAATGATGTTGAATGAACTGTGCTCTCTGCATATATAAGCCGTCACTTCTTCCCCGTCGTGGAGGCCCGCGATTGGCTGAGTAGCTGCTCGTTGGAACGCGCTCATTGGTTTCATCCGGTACGCTGGCCACCGCTGATTTGCAGACATCGGGTTGAGGCGACGTCACGACTTTTGCCTACTGTGCCGGATGCCGATTGGCTCTTTTTGTCAGGCGGATTCATGAACATGGTTGGAGCAACGACACGCCTGTCTAAGGACTAAGGAAGGGTGCATTTTCATATTTCGTATATTTGAAGTTAGTGCTACTTTTTTAATAATGGCCCCACATGTATTATATTGACATTCATTCTAAAATTGCTGTTGTTTCAAGCAGTGCGCCTGTGTGGATATTGTGTTGGTATCATAAGTAGTAATGATGACTCACTGCAATGAGTAAGAAATGTACAAATTGTGTGTAATATGTATGGGACTAATTGCCTAAAAGCAAATGGTGTTACATCAGATAAACTGGATTGTCTGGACGTTTCATCAGTGAATGTACACACTTGCAATTATGGCTGAAGACATCCACCTTGAAATGCAAGCAGCCTGCAATAATTTGACTTATCAAGTTTTAACATGGGCACTCTCCAGCCTACTCTCTCAGTGATCACATATTCATCACAGCTGTACTTAATTATTTTGTACACTGTAGGTTAAGCAAGTTACAGTACAGCCTACATCAAACAAAACCACATACACTGTATTCTGTTATGCAATCTCCAATGCCAAAAGTCTAAATAGGTCAAGGTTAGGTAACTGGTTGCCAGAGCCACACTTTAGTCTATATGAGCCCTTTCAAATGTGTAGACTCACACCAGCCAATGTATGACTGTAAATGGGATATTTAAGAAAGTACTGTAATATAGAATCAGATGTTACTTGTGTTTGTCTTAATTATAATGTTAACCTGTTCTGTCCACTTCTGTCGTACTTGCAAGCCTAGTCATCATTATTACTTGCATGTGGTATGTCAGGCTAAATATGAGGAACACAGTGAAAAATACTCCAATAACAAATAAATCTGCCAATGGGGTGAGATCAATACACTTCTTTCCAAAACGAATCAGCTTGTTTCAAGAATTTACTAGAAACCAGGATCATTTTATTGATATTATTGCAGTGATCTGCTTAATTCTGTGTAATATACGCACACTAATTTCTAGAACGTTACTGAAATAAATAATTTTTTGTTTCAGGAAAATTCTAGAAATGACAAGAAAAAAATAGAAAATCTGTGAAACAATTAGATTTTTTATTTGTTTGAGGGATTTTCTATAATAGAGTAACACCGACATAAAATTTCTGAAACTTTCTACAAATTATGGCCTGTATCACCTTGAAACAAGACAGAATAAGGCACACTTTTGATGTTAGAATTTTTTTTAACAAGTTAATTTGTATTGTACTGGAAACAGGCAAGACCAGGCCTTTGCTTTTGCTGCTCCTAAATTATGGAACAGCCTACCCCTCCACATCAGGACCTCACCTACCGTGGACACTTTTAAAACTCGTTTGAAAACCCATTTTTATTCTTTGGCTTTTAAATCAGACTGAATTTTGACTTCTTTATATATATATTCTATTTATTTTGTGTTTTAAATATATTTTATTTTATTGTGTTACTGTTTCATATATTTTGTCCCAGCTGTTTACAGCCAGTTAAATGTGCTTATAAATACATTTGACTTGACTTGTGGGATGCTTGAAGTGGTCTCCAAATTATTGAATTTTATCTATAAAGTTATATGTCAAAGAGGATTAAACATAGTTTAAACAAAATCACAGCTTCTGATATACCTTCACATATTAATTACTGATACCCTATCTCTTCTTAATCACTAAAATTATTTTTTATTTAATTGAGGCTCTTACTTGTTTTGACCTGGCTTGGTTTTCTATATTTAGACATTACTTGACAATAATTACATAGAATCAGTTATTATTTTACATTTAGACTCAAAAGTTTTGACTTGACTCAAGTCCAGAGAGTGCAGTGGATCACAGGCGATCTGGCAATTCTGCACTCAATCTGGCTCACAAATATTTCTTGTCCTAAATTTTAAATTTTTGCACAGGGAACTGGCTTTTCTGTTTTTCCCTAAACTAGAAGGAAGAACTATGACACTGCTGGCTGAATGCTGGAGACAGATCGGATGCTGAAATGGCTGATCCCCAGCAAGAAGGACACTTATTAATACACTTATTAATCACAGTCAACATTAGCCCTAACATGACTCCATTCTTTTTTATTTTACCAAATCACCAGTATTGGGTTTTTTATGTGTGTTTGTTTGCGACCATTTTTAAAATGGACTAGTTTTGTGTTGAGACTGTAATTTGCAAAGCAGGTTCTTTCACTTTCACTTCTGAATTCCTTGCCTTCCTTACATAGTTGTAACTATTAGAATAACTATTTTCTGACATATTTTCCATGTACAAAGATAAAGATTTTGCATAGATTCTTCACTCATAGTTAGCACAGATGTGTTTATTTTTCAACAAAAAATACCCTCTGGCCCTCTGATAGAATATATGTGTTAGATACCTAATTAGCAACTGATAACTGGTTGTGTGAATGTATGGAGCAAAAAATGATCACTTTATTGAATGCTGTTCACTGATATGCAGTTCAGTGTAGTTCAATACCTACCAATACCTGTTTATTCTTGCAAATACCAAATTATTAATTTTGTCCCTTTTTCTTATACAAATAGTAAGCGGTATTGTTTTATTATTATCGTATTTTACTGCCACCTCACAGTAAGGAGGTCCTAAATTTGAATCTTGGACCTGGTCCATTTGTCTTTGAGATTGCATGTTCTTCCCAGTGTCACATGGAGTTCACCTAGGTGCTCTGCAGAGGTCACTCTCCAATGACATGTAATTAAAATTATCTCTAGGTAAGGTTAATTAGTGACTAAAATCACTATATGAAAATCACTATGTGTGTGAATGCCAAAGTCTTTCTCCGTTCATCTGTATTAGCCCTGTGATGGACTGTCAAGATATGCACGGTGCTCAGTACTGCACAAATAAACATATTACAATAAGCAAAATGAAAAGAAAATATTTCTAATAAACACAATTATGATTTCCCGGTTCTTTATTAACTGTTTCCCATTTCTTGCATGTTTATATTTGTTGAAAATGTAAACAAGCCCATAAGAACACAAACTAGAGTGTGACAAATTAGACAAGGAAGAACAGTAATAGTAAAGACAGAAAGAAGATAATCATGTCACAATGGGGTCAGTTTTGTTGTAATCATTGTTAACAGTATCTGACACCTACACCTTTACCTTACATTTCATAATACATGCATATTAACTCAATAAACGAAAGATGGATTTGTAAATAAAAATTACCAGAAAACAATAAATAGGTTAGGTTTGTGTCCAACTAACAGCCTGAGCCCTGCGCCCCCTAACGGCAGAGACACCAACAGACACCAAACTGATGACGTGGTTCGGTCCGTTGACCAGAGCAGCAGTATGGCCGACCAGAGCAGGCAAATAAAACTCGCTGCAGCTAAGAAAAAGGTAAAGTATTTTACAACTGACCCGGCTTAATATCATGGGAAGCAGTGGTCCTGGCTCTCTTCTGTGGGTTTGTGTTGCTGGTGTTGTTTTCGTTTTGTTTTAAATGTCTTTACGGAGCAGGGGTGTTGTCATTACACGTCGTCCGACCTCTGCGCTGTCGCTTGCCCACCTCTTTCGCTCCTCTCGAGGCTTCAATGCGCACGAGAGACCGGTGCTTCTTCTGGGCCTCTATTGTTAGCATTAACTTTCCCAGATTATGTGGACTATTTTTAGTTCTTAGAGGCAATTATAGCATCCAACGCTTTTTAGTTTGTCAGTGATTAACTTAACGTACACTCTTTGCCCAATGGTTTCATGTGTCTGTCTAGCTAACGTTAAATGTGGTTATTAGCAAACCTTAGCGTGCTAACTAAGGCAAGTTAACGTTAGCAAGCTGGCTAACTAATGAGTAGTTGGCTATGTGTGAGTGTTAAGAATGCCAAACAGCAGCAGTTTTCTGACTTGTCTGCAGGATGGACCAATTATCAATGGCCAACAAACAGCTAGTTTAAAACAAACACTGTGCTAGCATTGTAGCACAGTTAGCTGGATAGAATGACGGGGACTGTTTTGACAGCTGACACCCCTCTTCCCTGTCCTGCTGTGTGCTTTAGCTAGGCGTGTAGTTAGGCTAGTCCGAAAGATGGCCTTATCAGCTGTGAAATGTTTGCTCCAGGAAATGACTCGTCAGCTTTTTTGCTGCCCTACAATCTTCGTGGATGAGTCGTCGTGTTGATAACATTTGACATTTCGCTGCGATTCAACCCCAGTATTTTAGACATGGCAGCTCTAGTAGTTCCCCTATAATTCCCTCTGGTCCCCTACGACAGCTGTCACAGGCCCCGTGGCCAAACTCAGCGGACAGGGGGAAGTGTGTTATAATGTTCACATGGGTAAACTACACAAAGATGATCACAGTTTGCCACAAGTTATCAACTTCATCTTGTTTGGTTTAGAACAGTAAGCCATTGAACAAGCAAGTCAGAGGGACAGTCAATAACGTTTTGGCAGTGGCTATGCATTCCAGTCTGAATTTGAAACCTTATCTTTTGAGTAGCTGGTGTATTGTAGAGAATCGGTTTAGTCCATCCCCGCTTCATCTCAGGCCAAATTCACATCTCCTAATTCAGTTAGTTTGACCCTCCAGTGAACCCCAGAGGCCTACTTCTGAAATTTGTAAGACGTAATAATATAAAGTGTCATTTGTAAAATAGGCAGCAGAGTTTCTTTCTAGCAGTCAATAATTGCTTGCTGCACTTCTCACACAGCTATTGTTTCCTTTTTGTATGTGCTGCTCAGCTGAAGGAGTTTCAGCAGAAGAGCTCCCCTGCTAGTGTGGGAGGAGAAAAGGGTGGTGGAGGAGGAGGTGGTGGAGCAGGGGCCAAGAAGAAGAGGAAGGTGAAGGGACAGAGCCAACATGATGCACCTTCAACAGACAGGAACTCGCCAGACAATGTAAGTCAGTCCCAGTCTTTTCATTTATTTGCCTGCTTGTCATCCTGCCCTTGTTGGTCAAATAACAACCTCTCTTTGTGCTTGACAGTCTGTCTGTGTCCTTTTTTATGTCTGGTTTCTCAAAGCTAGTGTGACCCTATAACGTATTTTCTTCTTTTACTATTTGTGTTTATTTGAATTTAATTTGTATTGTAGCATTAGAAGGTCTTCAAACTTTTATGTTGGCTGCTTACAATAGGCAGACAAAATTAATTATTTTGTGTATGTACATGTTATACATAGCACATACAATCTGCAACATTTAAATAAGAACAGCAGTATATACCTGATAAAAGAGATCCACATGCTTGTAGATAAAGTCCTTTATTGTTTGTTTTCTCCAAGGGAAATGATTTGTAATGGCCTGCTTGGCCATTGATCATAAAATATTTTGCTGCTTGTGAAATGATACGGCTGAATTACTATCAAGTTGCCAAAAGCTTTCCCCACTATTATCAAACATACGCAGTGCCAACAACACAGTAGCAGCATTGACACTTATCTGCAGGCCAGGTGACAGGGTGAAAATAATCTTATTCCAAGAAAGAGAAGGACACTGGACAGGAGACAGGTTTAGCCTCTGACCATAATAGTGGCCATTGTAGTGGCCAGAGTTATAATGCAGCAAAAGTATTTAGTTAAATAGCCCATATTGGACATTTCAAGCACACATAGATAATTGCATGGTAAAGGAAGTTTGTCAAGTCATGTGCAACAAAGTTGGCCTGCACATACACAACATTTTTGTCTTAGCTGTAACACATTTGTTATGATAATGTGCATTTTGAGAAATTATTATCTTTCAAAACTGACCATCAGTTTTGCATATTGGAGATCAACCTTATTTTATAGGGCACTTTTCAAAAGATATGTTCGGAAAACACATTCTTATTATGTACATTTTATATGCTTTTAAAGTGTTTCCATCATGAGTAGTAGTCTACTCTCTCTATTCATTTTTGTCCTGTATGCTGCTCTGATTTAAGGGATAGAATGTGGACAGATCTGATGTACAGGGACTGATCCTTATCAAAACAGCAATGTCTGTATCTGATTAATAATAATTAAATAATCATGGAAGCAGTGAATCACTCTCAGATGTTTTTAACATGTCAAAATTGGAAATTATACTTGGGTTGTGGCTGGTGGGAAAACTAAAAAGTCAGCCAAAGAGTCACATGCCTATCTGTTTGAGCTCTCACACTCTGCTGCTTGTCACTACTATAACATTTAAAAATCAAGCTCCTTCTCTGTGATCTGTTTTAAAGCTCTTATAGGAAACTGAGAGCTCCAATGAGGACACACAGTTAGGCATGTGACTCCAGCACACAGCTTTCACACACAGGGGCTGACTCTCAGGTCAGTTTTCCACAGACCATGTCGGTCAGTAGTTTTCTGAGTCTGATTGGAATCTGGGCTCATCACAGCTCAAGAGCTTGCTGCTGAGTCTCGTTGTTTGTTCTGATGCAATTTCTCCTAAACATATTTGATTTTAGTTGGCCATGGCTGGATATGGACTCATGCAGTCTGAAGCAGGATAATACAGAAAATCTGACTGTGATGCTTGTAATAACCAAATGGAGTTCAGTTTTAGGGGTCAGAGCAGAGGAGACATTTTACAATAATGGCCATGCATGATGATAATTCATGTTACAAAAATTCCCATTTTTGCCTGCTTCTTACCCAAACAGTTCTTTGGCCTTTTAAGAAAGACAACACTATCTAAATTGGAAATTATTGACTTGCAGAAGGTTATTCAAGCAAGGGGAAATGTGAGCAAGTTTAGTGTGTTAGTTTATAGAGCTGATTGTAGAAGAAGCTGAAGCGGCTAGGGATTTGTAGTCAGGGATTATGCCACTCCACGATGGCAGCAAGTAAAATGCTGCGCCTCCCCGGTGCTCTTATTCTGAAGTGTTGTTTACATGAGTAATTTTTATTCAGACAGGGTTATTCTGTTTATCAGTGGTATTTTAAAAAAAACACAGGCAATATTTACTGACCTTGGACCAGGCATGCTAGCCTCAGTTTCTCTTCATTACACACCCTAGTCACTTCTGGACCCCCTCCTCCTACAGTAAGATTTCTTGTAGCAGCTGTTTGTCTATATCTCTATTACTTTCTAAATTGTTCTCTCTCCTTTCACATCTATTTCATTCTCCACCCTTGTTTCTTCTTTCCTGTAGTTTGACAGTATTCTTAAAGCACTTAGTCAAAGCAATGGAGTAGTCCTACCTCCTTATGGCAACAGTCAGGTGAGCCTCTCTCTCGTTCTCTTTACTTTCTCTGTTTCTGCCCTGCCTGTTTTTTCTCTGCATCCCTCTGCTGTAAATAGCTGCCTACGACAAGTGCACATTTTTTTTTTTTGTCACATAGACCAGAAAGCATGGGACGCACTTGAGTGCAAATTTTTTAATTAGTGCTGTGCTTTTTAAATCCATGTCAAGAGAGTGCATTAATGGTTGAGAAATGTCGAGGGTGCACAGTTAATTCTCTGAGTTCATCCCAGTGTTGTTGGTGATCTTCTAGAGTTAACCATCTTATGGAGAAGTTAAGTGGATGGGCAGGGTATGCACAATGGGTGGCATGAGTCTCAGTAGTTGCATGACTGTGATATCTGCGCCTGGGTGCATCACGCATCTTGGAAAACAAGACATGTATGTTCGCATTGTTGTTTGTTGTTGTTTTTTTCAGTGCCTTATTTACATGCACTCTTAAAAGTGTTATTTTGTTGTTACAGATTATTACAAATGTCTTGTGCGCATTAGCTTCAAAGTCAGAGTAAGTGTAACTCAAGTAACAGAGAAGGATTATTCGTCAGCCATTCATACTAATGTTGGCATTTATACAGCATGGTCTGGGTTCTTTCAGTGCTTTCATTCTGCAAACGTTTCAGAGAGCAGCATACGCGAAACAGCTTTCCTGCCACAGCTATCACCATAAGTAACAGAGCTTGCATTAAGGTGCTCTGTAAGATTTACCACAGAAATAAATACCAACAGTGTCCCTCCATTTTCTTATTATATTCTTATGTCCTCTTAGACTGTGGACTATCATGGATTCATTTGGACATATAAATGACATAATTGAGTTACTTGAACTATAACCTTCATCCGAGTCAGTAAAGTGATGAAGTTATTTCCGTGCACATAAACACAAAGTTTGAGACATCATTGTGGTTTTCTGTTGCTCTTTCATTATAACTATTTTTTCTTGGCATTAAACCAGTGTGTGCATTTTTTGTATGTGTGTGTGTCACCTCAGACCTTTGCTGACGTGGAAGCCATGGGGTCTTCAGTTCCCCAGCTGCTGGAGGACCCAAAGGGCGAGCCTGGTCGCGGCTCACCTGTGTCTAACCCCGCTAGCGCTAACACTACTACTAACCCTGAGTCTGTCGGTCACAACAATGACCTGCAGGTGTGTTTGTCTTTCTGTCATTTTCTCTCTCTCTCCTTCTCTGTCTCTGAAATCATATCTTGTCTCTGTCATTTTTACTCCTGTATGTCTGTCACATATAAGTTTATTTGCCTTAGCATAGACTCTTGAAGTCTATTGCCATTTGCTGCTTTTTTACTTATATATGTGTGTGTGATGAAAACAACAGATTCCCTGCTTTGTTTGTTTGTGCATAATGTGCATTGTCATCATGCATATTTCTTTTTATCAAATGTTCTCACTGTATTTTCTGTGTTCCTTCTCTCTCTGTCTGTCTAACTCTCTCTTCCTCTTTGGATCTCACTCACTTTCTGCAGGACTTTCCTGATACCAACGGCAATGAGAGTTTAACAGAGGAAAATAGGTGGGTTACCTGAGTCCTCACTGCCCGTGACACGCTTGTATGTTTTAATATAGATTTATTGCAAGGGCAGGAAACAACTGGAAACAGCTTGTTCTATGAAGTCAGAGACTACCTTAACATAAAAACATTTGTCATAAATTAGGAATAATAAGCACTGCTACTGTGGCTCCAATATATCCTGCTATTCTAGCCATTGATTACTAATGCAACAGAGTAAATTACATTTTTAATGTGTGTGATTGATTATTTATGTGTATTGTCCTGCAGACCACTGTCTTCCACAGAGAGCCTGCGGCAGCTCTCACAGCAGTTGAATGGCCTGGTCTCTGAGGTATGATTTTAGAACCTCCAATGCCATCCTGTCTCTTTCACACACACACACACTGTAGGACAGTGTTAGGCTTTTAATAATAACACACCACCACTGACGTGCCATTTCAATGAGGATGTGTTGCATCTATTCTTGGCAGGAATGCACTGGAAGCATTTTCAAATTTGCCAGTTGATCCCAATGGGCTCAAGTACACTGACAGCATCAACTGGTGCACCAAACCAGCTTGATATATTTCCTCTGAACTTGGTTTGGTTTTGCACAGTCAGCAGCAAATCACTAAGGCTGCTTTTTGTCAGGTTTCTGAGACACAGCTAACATCGACCTTTTATTTACTGCCTAAAAGAATTAATAAGATGAGTAGAGACAAATATCTTGCCGATATAATAAAAGGTCATACGGAAATATAATATGCACACAGTTTTTATATTACTCAGGAGAATATGTTAAGGTATTTTTGCCCCGCATAGTGGTGAAATGCAGGTGTTACCACTACTGCTGACTAAACAAATTGCCCATCTGCAATGCATCCAGTAAGTTTCAGCTTTGGGCACATAGAGACAGGTTTTTTGTTTTTGTTTTTTTTGTTTTTTTTCCAAACACATTTATAATTTTTCTTATCAATGTCTATAGAAACAGTGTTAGGGGAAAAAAATGTTTTGTTGGGGTCTGCATATAAACTTTACTTAAAACACATGATGAATTTTTTGTGTTGGAAGTGCAGTACGTCTGTACGTCTCTGTGTCATTTCAGTCATCTGCTGCGTATGTGAATGGGGACAGTGCACCTTCTGGCAGTGAGAGAGAACTGGAGGTAAGAGGAAAACCTAATATTTTCTCTGTACTGAAAACTTGTATTTGAATTTTTAAACCCAAGTTAGAAGTCAGCAAGTCATGCAATACTATGTTAATGCCATGCAATGTCCAGTAAAGTGGCAGCCATATAATATGAGGCATATTTCTTTGCTGTCCTCTGTAGGGTAACAGTATAACCAGGACTTCTTTTAAGTGTGGAATCATCTTATCACACAATACCTGTATATTAAGTGAAACTCAATTCAGTATCAACATACTGTGGCCAGAACAGATTTTCTTTAGCAGGACTTTATTATTTATTAAAGGATAGTATGCTTTTTAGCTGTCTGTCTAAAATGGTAAGCCTCATGTTGCAGCACTGGCAGTGTAATCTACCCAAAACTCACTGACTTTTTGTGTGAGTGACCTTTCTGGCTTCGTGTAATTTAAATAACCACACAAAGTACATCACATCTACTCCTCCAAGTGAGCCCTGAGCTTAAAATTATAAAGTGATACGACACTGCAAGCAAACAGTGGAGGTGTTTTTAAAATGTATTATAATTGCATCCTACAACATTTCAGGTAGTTGGTTGTTAGTTTATGCAAAAGCTGTTAGATGGCTGAAAAATAAGTAAATATCAGAGCAACAAAATGGGTTTCCCAAGAATCATGGCAGTTTATAAATGAGTCGAATCCTTTACATAACTGTGTTATGTGGTCTCTCTGATGAGAGCTGTAAGAAAAAGTACAGAAACACAATGTTACCTCAAAATTCTGTTGTGCCCCTTTCAATGACCACAATTTGAGACTCTTCGATTGACCCATTAAGTGCAATTTGGAAACTCTCAGGGACTTCTTATGACAGTCTGGAGAAATTGAGGTCATGTGGATCGTATCCACATCTTGCAAATGAAACTTAAAAAGGTTGTAATGAAGGATCCACTACCTTTCAACTGGCTCCATTAATCAGTTTAACAACCATTATTTATTTTAATTATTTGCTTCACGTCTCATTGAAAACACATTTTTGCACCACTTGTAAAGGTGTTATTGTTTGCTTCCATGTTAATAATTCACATTTGAATTTTTCTCCTCCTCCCATGTGTTCTTTGTTTGACTTTTGCCACTACACTTTATCCCTCCCTTTAATTTTTATTTATTTATTTTTTTTCTCCCCTTTCCCGGATGCATGTGTGCACGTAATAGATTCGGAACCAGGAGCTGGCAGCCGCCCTGGAGTCCAGCAACCTAACAAACTCTCAGCTCAATACCAAGCTAAACCAGCTGGTAAGAAGCTGTGTGTGTATGCGTATTTGTGTGCCCGCGTTTGTGTGATTGGAGTTACCCCTGTCCAACCATCCCACAATTACCACATCAGTGCATGTACTGTATGCATTCTGCATGTCATCTGGAGTAACCACACACTGGAAGTGGTCATGCATGGTTTTCAAGTTATTTATTTATCATTTACTTAGGTTGACTAACAGACATTTATTTATTTATGTATAACCACTGCATAAGGAGAATTTGGGGGCATGCCGGCCGGTAAGAGCTGTCATAACCTGATGGTAGATGCCTAATCGTAAGCTGTTTTCTCGCCAGTTTAGCTCACTAACAACCTCAAAGCGTCAAATAAACACACAAGGTTAACATAAGATAACATAATAGATAACAGAAGTTCATTATTTAAATGCTTTGCGCTATCCCTGTCCTGTCTGGCATGCAGATGAGGTATTTTGTGCCAGAATTTTGCTTATGTTGTAACACAATCCTAGTTGTGTGATGTGATGGAAAAAATGTTGATATTTCCTGAACTTAAATTTATATCCTGTTGGTCTGGCAGGCACAGCAATCTCAGGGGCTCTCAGATCAGCTTCAAAAGGTAAGCATTTTTTTCTCTCTGGCCACTTGACTGTCTGTTCATTCCTCCTTTTCTACTACTGAATTTTCGCTTCCTTCCTGGGCATTCATGACGTTTTTGGGGTTTTTTTTTCTTCCTTTAGGAGCGAAAAGAATTTGAACAGAGATTTTCGAAAGAGCACGGAGCCATGCGGGAGCAATTACAGGTAACTTATCTTACACATTTGTACAATTTGTCTGATGGTGCATTTTTAGAACCCTGGTATAAAATGGATGGAAATGTGATCCGAGAACACACCCTCCCCATTCCAACCCTCCCTTCCCAGATCGCTCACATGAACTAAAGAATAAATTGTGTAGTCTGCGTAGCAAGGCTGAAGCACCGAGTGTAACTACTCTGTAAACAGTTGTATTTAATTTGTGTTGTGATTTAATGAGGGACTTGATGTAAAATCAGTGGACATTATCTAGTCTCATGAAAAGCTGTGCTCTCTGTTTGTTTGTCCTCTCCCAAGGTTCACATCCAGACCATTGGTATACTGGTATCAGAGAAATCAGAGCTACAAACAGCACTACAATACACACAACAGGCTGCACGGCAGAAAACAGGTGAGTGTGTCTTAAAATCAGCCGTATATGCACTTGAATGAAAATTTTTGATCTTGGTAAGACCTTACCCTCTCTTTGTGTGTGTGTTTGTGTGTGTGTGTGTGTGTGTGTGTAGCTGAGGCCGACGAGTTGAATAACCGTCTGCAGGCAACAAAGCAGAGAGTGTCAGAGCTGGAGAGAACTCTCTCCTCTGTCTCAACACAGCAGAAACAGTTTGAAAAGGTAACAAATATTGCAGTAATCACTCCCCGTAAAAATAATTCACTGAGAAATGAGTAATGCAGATGCAATACATAATATATGATAAACTTACTTAACTCTCAATGAGATGCATACATGTAATACAGATATGCAGCCACACAGAAAACACACACAAGTATGTACCTTCATTCTTAATTTCAGTTGTTTTATATTAATTAATGAGATGTTTTTGTCATGCTGGCTAAGTGTCTGTTATTTTTATTACATCTTTTCCTTTTTGTCTCCAGCACAACAAAGATTTTGAAAAGGAGAGAGACAACCTGAGGCTAGAGTTGTTCAGACTAAAGTAAGTTTTCCCTAGCATACACAAGGAGATGCATTTCCACAACAGATTTGCTAAGAATCGCTTTGACATTAATGATGGTATTTAGAGCGTGTGCATATGTGTGTATTTGCAGCAATTTGAGTGAGGAGTCGAAGCAGCAGAGCTCTGAGCTGTCAGAGCAGTTAAAGTTGAGTACACAGGAGAATGGAGCAATGAGGCTGGAGGTGGAAGATCTTCGCAAGAGGCTCGAGATAGCTGACCTCATGTTGCAACAGGTGCGCTAAGGCACAGGCACAACATTTTACATTATATACACATTCAGACTCATCTTTCTCTTACCAATAATTGGAAGTGGTGGATCAACTCTTCAGCCAATCTATGACAAAAACCAATGTTTGGGATTATTTTCAATCTAGAGCCCTAAATGTTTGTTTGCTGACAGTGCAGCCAGATGTATTAAGTGCATTTTACTCCAATGTTCGTCCTTTATATTTCTCTCCAGTGCTCCAGTCAGTCAGATCCCACCAGTGCCAACCAGCAGGTCCAGTTACTGCTGGAAGAGAAGCAGCAGCTGGAGGCACACAATCACCAGGTCTGTACAAGGACCTTTCTCTTGCAGTTATCTGCATGTCACACTAGTGCCTGTCTGTATGGTTATTAATTCAGAGGGTTCTGAGTTGGTGCACAGTGTTTTGATATTTATTCTAAATCTCTTATGACCAGAAGGTCTTATTTTGTTAAAACCATTTTCCTCTTTATGTTTTTGATGTTGTAGCTGACAGAGTCGATTGCTCAGCTGCAGACAGAGAGAGACTGCTATGCAGTCCAGATCCAGGAGGAGGGCCGTGTATGGAAGGACAAAACAGAACAGCTGCTAACGCAGGTAAACTATACAGTAACATCAGCATAGACATTATGGTTGACTATAGCTTAGAATATAAAGCAAGTGGTATGTTCTTTGTTGTTGTTTTTTAAATTTTGGTGTCAAACTAATTGATCTGTGTCAATTTCTGTGTCTGTGCAGGTGTCTTTGGTTGCAGAGGAGAGGGACAGAAACATCAGCCGAGTCCAAGAACTGGAGGCCAGCATCACAGAGCTAAAAAATGCTGCTGGTAAGAGGTTCACTCTGCCCTTATCTAATGCTTCTTCCTTTTCCTGGCTTTTCTGCAGCTCCTAGCTTGATGTGAAGAACACCTTTGGTAAATAAACTGTCCGATTGCCTGACTGTAGTAGGATTAACAGAATGGGCTTCCCTTATCTTTCAGCAATGAACACCTGATTAAGGTGCTTCTGGGATCAAGGGGAGCAAAGTTCCAAGGGAAAGAAGACTGTAACACACTGATTGATGTGCAGCCATAATAGTGGTATTTGACATGTTAACCAATGTCAAAATGTTAATTACTGCCCAATTGTTGGTCTGTTAAAGGCTGTAAATCAATCAGTGTGGTTCAGTCTTTTTTCCCTCCATAGTAGACTTAACCTCAGTGGGAGATTTTACTTTTATTGTTAAATATTCACATAGTTTAAAATTTTAAAAACTTAACACATTCTAAATACTGGGCACACACTTCTGACACAGTTACCACAGTCTGGTGTATTTCTCTGTAGCAAAATTATTAAACTTTATAACTGTCATCCTTCTTCTTCTCCTCTAGTGTTATTGTCCCAGGAGAGAGAGGCTCGAGATGTTGCAGTGCCTCAGCCCTCAGGACCATCAGAGAGTGAGGTGGCTCTGCAGGAGGCCCTCAACACGCTCCAACAGGAGAAAGACACTCTTACTGCACAGTACCAGGCACAGGTATGCATTACATTGACACATGCTTGAAGATGCCTAATTTACCTAATCACAAATGTCTTGAATTACAATGGAATTGTGATGCTGAGTATTAGAATCCCTTAACGTTTGAAAGTTACACCAGTTGATCTTTTCTTTACATAATGTGTTCAAAGATCATTAGTACTCTTTGGTTTCTCTAATCAGCCTCTGTAATATTTCCCCCAGCTGCGAGATAACGAGCAGCTGAGCCGCATGTGTTCAGAGCAGGAGAAGCGTCTGGGGGAGCTGGAGCGGCAGGTGGACAGCCAAGTCCAAGAGGAAGAGGACCGCCGGCGCATGTTGGAGGATGTTCAGTCAGACAAGGCCACTATTAGCCGTGCTCTCACCCAGAACCGTACACTGAAGGACCAGCTGGCTGAGCTACAGAACGGTTTTGTCAAACTGGTGAGGCTGAAAATCTAGCTGTCTATTTGTCCTTTTTTAATGACACATTTTGAAGTGCTGTTATTTATGTACTGTTTTTTTTGTTTGTCCTATCTTGATATAATTTTGCAGGTATCATATCCATATGTCTTTTCTTCTTCCTGCATCTTGCTGGCCGTCTAGCCTAAAAAGCATTTTGTGTCTGAATTTATCTTCTATTTTTTTATGTCTTTGTTATTTGGTTATTGTACTAAAGTTTGATTTATGTCCCTGTAACAAGTTGACAACAGTTTCACAAATTGGTAAAGTACATTCATAACAAGTATTACCTCAGATGGTAGGAGACTGCTGTTTAAGCCAAAATTCCTGTTATTCATTCATTCGCACAGACTAATGAGAACATGGAGCTGACCACTGCCATCCAGTCAGAGCAACATGTGAAAAAGGAGTTGGCTCGCAGAATGGGTGAACTGCAAGAGGAACTGCACAACATCAAGGAGCAGGTATAGACACACACACACACACACACACACATACACTACATGACAAATACAATTGGAGGTCTGGTGATGGATTTTCATGTAGTGGCATTTGTCAGTTTTTGCACTTTTCTGTCTTCACTATGCTATCTTGTGCAATCTTATATGTTCTTAGTATTTTTTCTATACTTGTTGTACTGTATTAACACAATAGAGCAATATATGATGATAGCATCCAGAAAGAGATTAATTTTTTTGATAACACAATCGTTTTCTGCCTCCTCTTGGTATTCATTTTCCTCTTTGTTCCCTTGATTCCAGCTGGAACTGAAAAGTAAAGAGACTCAGGGTCTGATGGAGCAGAGAGACCAGGTAGTGGCCCACCTGCAGCAGTACTGTGCTGGCTACCAGACCCTGGCCTCAGAGAGGGAACAGCTGCACCACCAGTATCTGCAGCAGATCCAGCTCATGGACCGGCTGCAGCATGATGAAAGCCAGGGCCGCATGCAACTGGAGATCAGTCACAATCAGCTCAAACAAGCGCAGGTGTGTATTTCCCTTCTTCATCTCTCTGACACCCTCAAACACACATGAACTATTTTCCCATTGTTGTCTTGAATGACTCTCTGTTTCCCCCCAACAGGAGCATTTGGAGCTGTTGGCCAGAGACAATGAGCAGCTCAAGGCTGAGGTGAAGGAGCTGCTCAACAGCTCAGCTCTTGCCCCTTCATCCAGAGACCAAGGTAAGATTTGTCTATTACTGGTATGTTGGTACTTTTTGCCCCTTTCTTTTTTTACTGTCATTGTCAAAGCTTCTTCATATTGTATTTCTTTGTGTGTCCTCCTCCTCTTGAAATTCAGTGCCAAAAGAAGGAATCAAGTTCCCTTTACAGGTGTTAATGTGGTTATGACCCACATGTTCAACAGCATAATGGCTTTTTTATTTCACATTGTTTATTTTGAAACAAATTGAACCTAGAAACTGAAAACTGTGTAGTCTTTCACAAGAAACAAGGACAGTGTCATTGATGCAAAGCATCTGACACCTTCTGAAAGTAGAGCTGCAGCACCAGCAGTTTCAGAGTAAGCTGTGCCACCTACAGGCAAGGAAAGCAAGAGCAGCAGTAATTTTGACACGTGCCACCTGTTGGGAATTAGTGTTACAGTCTAAGACCACTCAAGAAAATGGGGGGAAAAAAATAACTGTCTTAGTAGTAGTTTTAATTTGTCATTATGTCACTTAGGCGATGGAGTGGAAAGCCAGTCTCTGCAGGAGAGCCCAAAGAAGTCCTCCTCCATAGTTATCCCAGAAGACTTTGAGAGCCAGAAGGAGATGGTGAGGAGGAGGATGAATGTTCTTCCCCAAAACCTACTTGTGCAAATATGATTTAAGGATATCTCGTTTCCTTTGATTTGGCTTTTATTACATATTACAAAGGCCTAGATCAAGTTTGAATTTACACAATACACTCAATGCTATGCCAGTGTCAATGATTTTACTTTTAAATTTGTTGCAGAAAAAAAGTGATTGAGAAAGAATGGTAAAAGTTGAAAATACTACATATGACCCTATTCATCTGCTCCCTTCCACCATCCTCTCCACCACCTTCTGTCCCCCCACAGGAGGAGTTTATCCGAGGAGCTTTGACTCAGTTGGAGGCGGAGAGGGACGAGGCCAGAAGGCAACTGGAAGAAGAGCACAGGCTCCACATGGCAGCCCGGCACCAGGCCGCTGTGGCCCTCAGCCTTGAGCACCAACACCACAGCCACAAACCTGTTCATGACCATCATCACGAGCATCACGAGCATGATCACACTCAGGGCCAACATAGTCACTGTGAACACAGTCATGAGCATTCAGGTGAGGAAGAATAAATGGTTTGTTGGTGTCCAAGCCTGCGAATGTTTTTACAATGAAATGGCCAAGACTACACCTCTCTAGAGTAGGAGAATGAGTGTGTGTGTGTGTGACTAAGTTATCATGAATACAGTTAAGCCTGATTATGTTCTGTAATGAATTCTGCTTATATAAATAAAAAAAGTATATGGGGGGCATTATTTAAACCAGCTGTATATTTTGCTATCCTCTTCCCAGAAAGAGGAGTACCGGTGGAAGTTCATCAGGCCCTGCAAGCTGCCATGGAGAAGCTTCAGCAGCGTTTCACCTCCCTCATGCAAGAGAAAGCTGACCTGAAGGAGAGAGTGGAGGAGCTGGAGCACCGCTGCATCCAGCTGTCTGGAGAGACCGACACTATAGGTGAGACAGTAGTATATTTTTGTTGTGAATATTTCTTTGTTTACAAAGGAGTTTTGGTTGAGTGTAATAATACTTACTTCATCACCCTACTAATTTCTGTTAATATGTTCTGTGTATGTCTTTCCAGGGGAGTACATCGCCCTGTATCAGAGTCAGCGAGCCATTATGAAGCAGAAACACCAGGAGAAGGAGCAGTACATCAGCATGCTGGCCCAGGACAAGGAGGAGATGAAGGTACTGTATGGCAACCTTTTTATTAGAAGTATCAAAGCAGTCCAATGTAGTTGCTAGAGATGATGCAAGATGTTTAACTTGACATTTTGGCTCAGTTTTCTTTCTTACCAACATTCAGAGCCTGTAGAGACTAACGAGAAGACTGATCCAAATGGATGTCACATTGTTTCTGTATTTTCTCTCATGTCAAAAAATAAATTTTCATGAGAATCCTAAATTTGATTTGGCTTCATTTTGGCAGCCCAAATCAAAATAGTCAGTCACAAACAAAGTAATTTAAGTATACTCCCAAAATATGACCAAATATAAGGCTGTCTAGATAGTTTTTAGGATCGCCGATTACATCAGCAAAATAAATATCTGGGGGAAAAAAAGAAATTCTGAATTGTATTTTCAATCTCCAAAATGAGATGGATGGATTCTGTTTGAGCTGCTTTCTCAAGAAATCAGTCTTTAAAAAGCTCCCACGCAATGACCAACACTTAAGCAAACACTGATCTTCACACAATAGAATGATCTCATCAGTAATCATGTTTAATTGAAGCTACTACAGTTTCGTGGTCTCCTCCCAACTGACATTTCTTCTCTATGTGAACTTGCTGTTGTGTCTCCACTGTCTATCAGGCGAAGCTGGCAGAGCTACAGGATCTGGTGATGAGGCTGGTGGCTGAGAGGAACGACTGGTACAGCCGCTACACTGGAGCTGTAGCCAGCGCGGGCAAAGTGAACCCCGACCTGCTTCCTGTTGGGGAGGATCACATTCACCCAGAGCACCAAGCACATACACACACAGAGTTTAATGCTGTCAGTGGAGCAGGTAGGTGCAACCAGCAGTACTGCCCTTGTTACATCATAAATCAGTGCAAAAACAATTACACTGATTTTGTGTCGAGAGGATGGTCTTGCAAGTATTTTTTTTATATTCAATATAACTTCACCATACTGCTCTCCCTTTCTTTTTCTGCTGCAGAAGCCATGGAGGTCATTCCTCTGTCAGAGCCCACCACAGGCCTGGAAGCACCCTCGTCCCACACACATTCAACCGGCTCAGCCCAGACTGACTCCAAACCCCTTGGGCCCAAAGAGGACGGCACAGCCCAGCAGATCATGCAGCTGCTCCATGAGATCCAGAACCCCCAGGGAGCGCTGAGATCACCCCCCTTCCTCGGAGAGAACCCCTGCATCCCCTTCTTCTACCGGCCTGACGACCAGGACGAAGTCAAGATCCTGGTGGTGTGAGGTGTGGGTGTGACAGAGGCTGGAGTGTGTGTGTGAGTGAGAGAGATATTGGATATGTCTTGAAATCTGGCGAATATTAAACACCACAGTTTACCATGTTTGTAGCTTATTTATCATATTCACAAACACTTCTCAAGAAATGTGACGCCCTGCAACACTGGTCACAGATATGTGAATGTTTTTGACCCAATTACATTAAAATGCCCCCTCTCTGTTCTGTGTGTTGGCACTAATGTGTGCATGTTTAAAAAGAGTATTTTCTAGTTGTTGTTTTTATGTTTATTGGGGGTTTTTGGTTGTTGTTTTTTTTTTTTTGTCTGATGCTCTTCCCAGAGAAGAGATAATCAGTATTCCTTAACACAATCTGATTATACTCCTTTCCACAATTTTTTATTCCCATCCTTCCTCTCGTCTCACACATAAGTGCAATAAAGGGGCTGCATATTCTGCCCCCTTGCTGATACAGTACTTAAAGAGTTGTCAGAAATTAGCAGCCTGTTTGTGTGCAACTTTATTTTAGTGCAAATGCCAAAAACAGAGCATCACATTGGAATGTAATAACCTGAGTATTTACCTGTATGTTTGTGTAATGATGAAATATGAGGAGAACTGATAATGGTGAAAGGGTGCAAGAGGAGAAGAGATGCAGCGTGAGATGTAAGTTAAAGTCAATAAAGAAACTTAGTGCACATAATAGCTTAAAAAAAGTATAAAAGTATAGGCGCTGTTCAGTTTCAAAGTCAAGAGCTCGCTAGTTACATGATCAGGTTCAGGAAGACGGAGGCAGGTGTTGCAGATTGGTACTGTTCCTAAAACTACCTTTTCTCTACATTGTCTTTTCCCCTCCAAACACTGAAAATAAGTCATATGTTTGTGCAGTGCGAAATGTTAATACGTGAAACGTTTGTGTTGTTATGTTGTCAAACATCCTGTTAGACTGAGAGAAGTCACCATGGTTACAAAAAGGTGGTTTCTAAGTCATCGAGGGGATAGATGCAATTGAAAGACCCATGAAGAAAACAATTATATTAGTCAAAGTTATTAAGGCATTATTTTCTCAGTAGTTGCTGAAACAGTGGAGAAGGGCGTCTTCTTCGAAGTGTAATTCAGACTAATTATGGAGCTTGGGGTGCTGTGCTAGGGGCCATGTTATTATTTTCTGCAAGTCATTCAACTTTTATCTTTGCCATTAGCATGATGGATACTAAGGCACAGTGACTGGAGGAAAGTACAGGAAGTATGGTTTTAAAAGCTCGAACTAAACTCATAATATTCAAATATTCTGTAATCAGTCATCACTCAAGTCATGAAAATATATATATTTTTCCTCCTCAGAGCTGCTCATCCATAAAGGAGCTCAAACTTCTATTTCATGGGGTCTTTAAGTTTTTAATGAATTGACACTATTAATAAGAGCCAGTTCTTTTCTGTTACATTTGCTTGTAGTCCTGCATATCAAAGATGAATTCATACATATCCTTTACAACTGGACTGTGTGAGTGTAGGTGATGCGTGTGTGTGTAATCCAGACTGTTTCCTCTTCAGCCGAAGTTGCATCTGTTGTACTTTTTTTGTATAGTTCTATCACATTATATAAGTATGATTGCACTAAAACTGTACAAAGCTTCTTGTTCAGCTCTGTCCTCTCTGGCTGGTTGGACAGTGACGTTTCTACCATAGAGCCTCTTAGCTGGCTTAATAATTTATGTGGAGAAAAAAGGGGAATCCAATGAAGCCACACTCTTAAGCTGAGGTTTCCAATTGAAGCAAATTAATTTAATTGAAAGTGTGTTGGGGTGTGTGTGTAGTGTTACACTCAGAGGATGAAGGAGGAAGGTGTGTAAATATGAGTAGAAGGTGAAATTAATGAGATTGCTCACTTCAAGAAGTTCTGATGTTATTCCCAAAAGTGTGGGACCAATCAGAATGTGAGAAAATTAACAACTCTTTCCAAAACTGGAGAACGAAACTAGTCAAATTTTGTTATGTTCATATTTTGTATTCTTGTATTGGCTAACAACACTTCTCCTTCGGGCATTAAAAACAGTCAATTAGATGGGATCCCAACATCTGGACCTACTTGATACTTTTTCTTAAACACATCACAGCTGTCTAGCTTTAAGAGAGAAGATCATATTTACAAATGTAGATTGGAGGATGGATTCATTGACATCTTCAGTGTAGAACTCTTTCCCATTACAACTAATATCCAAGAGCTATGCTATCACAGCTCATTTTTTCCATTTTAGATCAAATCATGGCATAGGCCTCTGTTTTGTGAGAGTCTTTCCATGATTTTAATATGCAAGGACATGAGGGTCTCACTGCAAGTCATACATAAATCCCACTGACTACTTTAGAGGTATTTTTACCCTCTTATCCTGATGTCTTTGAATTTTAACATCCTCTCTGTTGTGTTTACTTTGAGGTAGAGTACACATCTGTTCAATTATTAAATTGGACACTTGATATTTATCACTAAAAGCAGCAGGACAGAAATCATTAGTGCGAATTCTGGTATTTTAAGCCTATTATAGGAAACAACATGTAATTAACATATATAAGGTATATGGAGGCCATATGTATTTGGTGTTTTTTTACAGGGAAAGTAAAACAGCACTGCATCTACCTTAAACCACAGCACTTTGTTAGTAAGTGCTGGGGTTGCTGTCATTCTTGATTTTAAAATTCCTCGCTTTGTAGCATTCTGTCACTTTTTGGTTTCCTTTGAAACATGCCACAAAGTATGATTTAGTTTTTTTCCATCATTTTGTTTTTGGGAGTGGTCAGACCTAGAGGTAAATGTACAATAAAATCCTTTTAGTGTTCTTTCGGGGCTTGCAAAATAAAACAATGTGGATAAAATTACTTCCCACACTTTTTAATTCACTGTTAAATATGTTATGCGTGATTGAAACAAATAGCAATGAAAAAGCATTTATTGTCTTTACTGTAAAAGAGGTGGTGTGTATATACTGTAACTGTGTAACATATTGTATATTCATTATGCCTGGTGTGTGGGGGGGAAAGCTGCTCTGCCATGTTTACTGGCAGGGTGGACTGTGTGTATGTCTGTTAGTTCAGAGTCGGGGCGTTGGCGGTTACTGACTGGCTGTGATTTAATACAAAGATTGACTAAAAAAAGAGAAAATATTCTATTTATTTGGAATAAGTTAGTATCTCAACTAATCAGTTTAAATGTAAAATAGAAGTGACTGTTGGATGGAAATGAAGGATCATTAAGAGAACTGATTTGTTCGAGGGCTGCTTCTGAAAGAAGCTTTCAGATTTTTTTTTCTTCCTTGAGTAATATTTTCTCCCCTTCTCCTGAATAAAACTGATTAAGCAACTCGTGTCTTGATTTCATCATAATTTTGATACTCCAAACTGTCCTGCTGTGAGCTGCACATGACTTTTAAAGATGCAGCAGACTTTGACCTGTCATAGCAGGAAAAGTCTTTAATAACATTAACAATTGTTTATTTTATTGTTTACGCCTATGCTTCTTCTATTCTGACATGTTAAAATGTCTTTCAGGAAAAAGGCCTATTCCTTTTTCCGCTCATGAACACAATTAAATACCAAACGCTCAGAGAAAATCAGTCCAAAGATCAGCTCATAATTTGGCTATACACCCTCTGGTATATTAACAAACATTTTTTTTCTCCAGTTTGGTAGATCTGGATTTACATATTTCTGCAGGAAAAATTGCCAGAAATGTTTTTGTTTTGTTTTTTGTCTTTTGGATACTTTATTGTAGCTAATGAAAAAAATATTCAGACTTCAAACAAGTCCCTCCATGATTTAATGAAACTGATTTTCACTTTCATTGACTGAGCCTCCCCTGAAACTGTTTAGAGCCCCACTGGGACAGCCCACCTTCCATTTTGAAAACCACTGGTTTAGTGGGTAGACAAGTCCTTAATCTGTGTGCAATCTACGCTCCATGTTTTAGTATTTAATTTCCTCTTTGTGAAGCGTTAACATTATGTTGTCTCCTCCCTGTAAAAGTTTTAGCCATGCTAGTAGCATGGGTCAGTCCGTCAGTTTGTCCACCACTTTGGTCCAAATTAAAATATCTCAACAACTATTAGGTGGATTGTCATGATGTTTTGTACAGACATTCATGGTTCCCAGAGGATAAATCCTACTGGCTTTGTTGATCCCCCCTTTACTTCAGCGCCACCATGAGGTTGACATTTTTTGTTTTTTAGTGAAATGTCTCGACAACCTTTGGATGGACTGCCATGATATTTGGTACACAAATTCATGTCCCCCACAGGATGAATTCTTACAACTTTGGTGATCCCTTAACTTTTCATCTAGCGCCATGATCAGGTCAAAATTTCAAATTGTCCAATAATTTTGGTTTATGACTAAATACCTGCAAAACTAATGACATTCCCATCAGCCTCATGTATTTTGTGTTTAGTGCTAATTAGCAAAACATGCTAACACGCTAAGCTAAGACAGTGGACATGGTAAACACTTCACCTGCTAAATCAGCATATTAGCATTGTCATTGTGAGTATGCTGATGTTAGCATTTCGCTCAGCGGAGTGCTGTGCCAAAGTACAGCTTCACAGAGCTGCTAGCATGGTTGTAGACTATTAGTCTTGATAGAATATGAATAGTGAATATTGTAATTCACTACTGATTACTAGATCAGTTGTTTTTGTTGAAAGCTCCTTTAAAATTCGAATCACCTCCTTCACCAGATCCCATGAAGCTGTCCTGCTAATGTTGTTTATCACAATGAAGAGACAAAGAAGATAACGAGGAAACTTCATTCAGTACACTGAGGTTTTTAATGTGTTGACAAAGCACAGCAGTACTGCAGGGTAAAGTCATTGTTCCATCCATAGCAGCTTGAACAAGATGGACCTTGTTGCTGCAGGAGTTCACACATTCACACTGTCCCTCCCTGCTTTTCTACACAGAGAGAGATGAGAACCTCTCTGCTACAAGCTAAAGTATCAAACAACCTGTCACTGCATTACACATTTTTTATAAGTTTTTCAAGCATTATTTCATTATACATATACTCATTTATTCATAATAATTTAAATATACAGCAAATTCATCATTGCAGACTAAAATCTCTAGACAGTGGAAGTACAAGTCCCATAAGATGGACCACACATATACATAATAACGTTAACATTAAGATATGTCCATAAACTATTTACTGTTAAATAATGGGTAGAATATGCTTTGTTGTGTTTGCGTTGCAGTCGTGGAGTACTAAGATGCACAAGGGGTCACCGAAGTGTTTCAGGTGGTTTTTAAATAGCTAGAATGACATCACTTGAGGTACAGAGATGGGTTTTTGTGGCTGGTGGGTTGGTTGTTTTTGATTGGGGTCAAAATACAACACGTCACACTGACAGCAGAGTTCAGTGGCAAAACAGGTTGTGAAAAGATGGGTTCAACTCACAGACTCTCAGACAGCGATGTGAGGGTGAAACAGGAGGAGCGTTTGATAGTTTTATGCATAGACTGGTTGTTTTCATGTTCTCATTCACCCCCGTGACCACTGAAAGAAGGAAGAAAAGAAAAAAAACAGGACAAAACAGAAAATGAATGACAGATTTTAACCTGGATAAAATGCTGAAAGTTTTCCTGTCAATATGTCAAAAGATTTGATGCATAATGTGATCGAAACTGACTTAGAAACACACTCCAAATATTTAAAACCTTTCCCATTAGGGACCTCAATCCCTATGTATAAGGAGCTATCTAACAGTCTCATGGTGCAACCCAGGCCACAGATTCCTACTTCCTCTCTTAAAAATGTACTCTGATTCTTGTGTGACTTGTGTCATGCAGCTGCCTGCAGAAGGACTTTCTATATATTGCACTTTCTATTTCTATCCCGCCTCAGTAAGATAAGAACGCAGTATCAATTTTTTGTAAAGAGGAGAAGATGAAAAGTGCCATGGGAGGCGCCTCTTTAAGCCAAAACAAAATATTGGGAGATCATTTTCTTTGTTGCATAGGTTCTGTGGGAGCACAGACAAAGCGTTTTTGAGAGGTGGTTGTGATACAGTTGTGTGAGATTACAGTTATGCAAACTATTTGGAGTCTACCACAGGCATAAAAGTCCAGAAGGTCCCTCAGATGATCGCTCCTCCAGTCCTAGTGCAAGGGGAGAAAGAGGAGGAGGAGGAGGGAAAGAAAGGTTGAAGAGCAGAAGTCCATGTATGTCCAGGAGTCTGTAAGTGAACCTTTCCCCCCTTATTTCATTAAAGCCCTCCTCCCTCATGTAAGCTGAGTGAGTGAGTGATGGATGGAGCAATGGTGCAATCTGTTTTATAGCTGATGGGAGGTGTTGGGGAAACCAGGATGACTTTTTTTTAAAGAAGAGGAGGTAAAAGGGAGGATGGGGTCCTTCTAAGAGTCGAATAGCGGCAGGGGGCTCTCAGGGCGAGAGGGCCCGCCCTTGTTTGGCCGGCTGAAAAGAGTAGAACTAGAGAGAAAATAAAAGAAGGCCTTACAAGTGAAAGATGAAAAGAGAAATCATAAAAATGAGGAGACCCCAGGGAAATACCTCACATTCTGTATATATCACCTCATAGCCTGAAATGCTGTGAGGAAAAGAAACATTTTCCCACATGACTTCACAGAGAGCAGAATTTCCATGACATTTTTACAAAAAGAAAGAAAAGCTGCTCAATATAATGTGAATCATGTATTATCACCGAAATAAGTGAACAGGAGATTTTGTTATGTACGTTCTGATATTGTTTTACTGTTCAGAGTCATTTTATCCAAAAGTAGCTACCTTTTTTTTTATTTTTTTTACTCTGCTCTGAAGACATTTAATTAAAACCTTTTTTCTTCGAGCATGACAGGCAATACAAGGTGAATTAGTGACACAAAAAATTACTTTTTTTGGTGAAGCATTCCTTTATAAAAAAAAGAAAAGAAATCAGAAAAGAAACACAAGATGAAGCAAATGTTAATAAGAGAAAAAATAAGTCAGTCAGTAGCCATATACCCCTTAGAAAGGCTGGAGTATGATGTAATACTCAGGCAAAAAGTCATGCTAAATTTGCAAATATCTCCCACCTTAGGTTTAATAGCAGAAGCAAATATTCTGTATGTATTTGCTTGCATATATATATGTGTGTGTAAGGTGTGCGTGCACATACACTCACAAATTTGTTTCTTATCAATTATTTCATATTCTCTACATAGTTTATTTAAATTCTGAGGGTGCAGCATGTTCGTATGTCAGTCATGCAGGTGTCTTTCAAGTATTCTGCATCTCTGTGAAACAGAGGGCTGTGTGTGTGTGGGTGGGGTGGTGGTGGTGGGGTCGGGTGGGGGGGGGGGGGTGACTGGGAGAGAGAGACATGGCTTGTTGTAAAGGAGCAGGAGAAGGGAGCCGGCTCAGGTCGGGTGTGGCAGAAAACGACAGGAAGGTGGCACTGTTGTCCATGGCCTCTCATTCAGAGGTGGGACAGATGGACGGTCGGACAGCCGGAGGAGGGAGGGAGGAGCTCAGAGGTCTAGTGGGTTGGAGAAGGTGGGGGTCTCCGACTGCCATGGACACACAAACACACAGGAACAGATAAAAAGAAGAGAGGATGGGAACACGTTGGATTAGTGTTGTCTAGGTGTTTGCAGTCTTTGTCTTCATTTAAACTTCAAGTTAAGGTTTATACTTACATACTGTTATTTCAGGGCCCCCCCGTGTGTAAATTCATGCACGTATGGAGAAATACAGTAACTTAACTCACTATATCATGAGATAACACATGGAAGGAAACCCGAAAACACAAACAACATCACAAAGGTATCAGGCTCAGTTAACATGGCCACAATGCAGGTAATGTATGTTTGCAGTCGAGGCCAAATGCAGGCAGTATTACTCCATATCCGAGTGCTGTCTATGTACCGTAGCATGCACCTTTACAGATTATTTATTAAGCTCTGTTATTGTAATCTCTGCCCTGAAAGGCATAAATGTGTGAAAACAGGCTGTTGTTAAAGATTTTAGGCGTGGATATTAACAGTCAGAGGGCATACATTTAAAATACCCTCCAACATAAATCAAAGGTGGTCACAAGATGATTAACAAATAAGCATTTGGGAAATACATGTATTCGCTTTCTTGCCGATAGTTAGATGAGAAGGTTGATACTACTCTCATGTCTGTACGGAAAAGACGAAGCTACCACCGGCAGCCAGTTAGCTTAGCTTAGCATAAAGACTGGAAAAAGTCTTGGCCAGGCGAAGAGTCCCCGCTGGTTGCCAAACTTTGACGACAAGACTCCAGAAAGTTACTGTACAGAGCCAAGAAATAGTCTAGCACCACAAGGTGACGTTTTTACCCTTTGGTATTTGCACAAATTAAACAAACGAGATATAATGTGTTAATTGGTGAACTTTAGAGGTGGATTTTGTTATCTTTGGACAGAGCCAGGCTTGCTGTTTCCTCCTGATTTTAGTCCTGATTCTCAGCTAAGCTAACTTGCTATTGGCAGTAGCTACTACATATTTACTGTACAGATAGATTGATATCGATCTTCTCATCTACCTCTCGGCAAGGAAGAAAATAATTGTATTTCCCAAAATGAACAAAATATTCCTTTAAAAATCTTTTTTCTGATGTTTCTCCTTTTTAGCTTGTTACCCTTTAAAATATAAATACTTGCAACCCTTTTTTACAGGTTGCATATGTCTAGAAGTTGCAAGCAATGCAACCGAAGAGTGATGTTCCCCTTTTCAAATTGTTTCATTTAAATTGTTTTTAGAAAAGGTAAAACTATTTGGTATTTCCCTAGAAAAAGGTTCGGGACCTGCACACTCGATAAATTCCGTACTGAACAGTGATATTGACAAATACCATGACTCTGAAGGACAATATCAGACACTCAGAGACAAAGGGTGGGATGTCATGGCCTACATACATTACATACAACATCGACACAAAAAACAACAATAATCTTTAAGTTTTGGACATTTGAGTTGAATCCTGTCTAACCCGTTGCTGCTGTAATCTGAGAAAATTCCTTTTTCCTCTTTCACAAGACACGTTGACACATTCTGACATACTGATACCCCTTCAATAAATAAATCAGCATCAACTCCAAAAGGCTCAAACTCTGATGCAAACACACACACCCTCTGAACTGGGTGTGTGTTTGCCCATGCAGCGCTCTGGGAAGAGAAAAGAAAAGTGAGATAAAGAAAATGGCATGCAGTGAAAGGATGCCTTCTGAGAGGAAGAGAAAGGAGGGAAGTGGTGGTGATAATGATGATGATGATGATGGCGGACAGTACCCAACGTACCAGAAACGTTCCTCATTGGTCAGTGATAGTGATTCTGTAAAAGGAACCATAGTCATGTGTGGGACAGAGGTGTGGTGAGGAAAAGAGGGATGAAGAGGAGGAGAAGAGAAAAGGAGTGCAAACAGTTACAGTGCAGGAAATGACCAATGTCACATGTGCTCAGCTCTCACTTAGCACAGACCAGAATACGGGATGGAAAAATCATGGTTCACTATTGAGGATTTTGAGTAAGGGTTTTGTGAGGATTTTGAGATACTCCTCCAGCTGATTTTGAGGCTGCACGTGCCAGTGAGAGCTTTGCTCAGCAACGTTAGTGTCTCCTACGGTAAAAGAGGCAAGCTGCTACTCTGACAATGAATAGGTCCAGGATAAAAAAAGTTAGCTAGCACACAAACACAGGCAAGCACAAGGCAGATACAGTTAATGGAGAGCAGAAAAGAAGCCCCACACTTTTTTTAGTCCCCTCTATCGCTCATTCCAGTCACTGACTTGCATTAGAGCACAAATATCTTAATTAGTCAGATGAGGACAGTTGTGAGGTGGGTGTGAGCGATGAATAGTGGAGTGTTAGCTATCATCGGTGATGCTTGACAGCGTGGTGAAAGTTCAAAGTGGTGACAGAGAGGTACCAACAAGTCTAGGTCAAAGGAAGTAGTCAAATGTTTACCCAAATCAAGAGAAAAAGAGGAAAATAGTCCATTGATCATGAGTTATATCACGGTCTATCCATCTACTTAGGGATCTCTATCAATCTATTCATCTATTCATCTATCCTCTATCACAACCAGTACTCTCCACTTTCATTTACCTCCTTTATCCCCTCATCCAGGTGTCTTCACATCCCCCTTAGTAACAGAGAGTATCCACACTTCAGGTTGGATAGCTAGTCATAATATTATAAGCTATGGTTTGGATGTTAATGTCCTTGTAAGACCTACTGAAACATACTGTAAAATACGTCGGTGTGAAGAAGGGTTGTTTGTTTGAAAGACCTCTCATGTTTTCACTCACCTGGGCACACTTGGGGGTGCGCGGTTAGGTCGGGAGGGCACAGTGGGTGGTGGCCCACTGTAAGGGTCCGGAGAAGTGCCCGGGCGAGACGGGACGGGGGGTCCCCCAGCAGGAGGAGGCCCAGGTGGAGGTCCACGAGAGCCTGGGCGGGCTGGAGGTCCCGGTGGAGCCCTGCGGTTTGGAGTTGGACTGGTGGCTGGAGACCTGAAGGACAAGGGAGGAGAGGACCAGAGACAATTTATACTCTAGAGAAATCTTAAACACATCAGAAGCAGCAGCAAGCATGAAGTTGCTTGATAGAATAATCATAGTGTTGTTGTTTGATGGTTTCTCTACAGTCTCAGTGTTCTTCCCTTCCTCAACTCAAAGGCCACTTGATTATTCCCTGAATTATCCCATCATACAAACCCCTTTTCTGTCCAATTTCTTTGCACCACATAAAAAAAGCTAAATAAGTCTTCATCTCCTCCACAGCTATTCATGAATCCTTTGATTCATCGATCCACTAATCTTATCATCCAGATATTTGATAAATGTGAGTCCTCCACCAATTAGGAGGCCCCCATGCTATCCACTAAGTCCTTCAATCTGTTTGTCAGCCATCACCCATCAACCAAGAGTCAAAATTAAACAGGCATTTGGGGCAAAATGTCTTTGATAGTTTAGAAAATGCCTGAGGAATTAAAATTGAAATAGCAATAGTAGCCTTCAGTGCTCTTCCTCTGTCTATTCTCATCGTGCCACACCTTCCTCCGGAGCTGCTCCGCTGCACCTGCAGCCAGGAGTCATCCACGGGAGGCGGCATGGTGGTGCTTATGGTGGTTGTGCTGATGTCACCAATGATGCTGAGGGCCTCCCGCAGGGCGTGGTACATCCGCAGCATCTCGTCGCGGTGCTGGGCCTGCTCCTGAGACTCCTCCATCAGCGAGTTCTGGTCGCCACACGAGTACAGGTGGGCCAGCAGCTCTGCGTTGATGAACTCCTTAGTCTGGACAAAAAGAGAGAGATACTTTGTGATGTATATATATATATCTGTTGAAAAATGGCCAGCCATAATATTATCCTGGTCTCTTTAACAATAACACCGGCTGCATCCCACACTGGTGACTCTCACATTGTTAATCATGAGGTGCATGATGGTCTTCGGCATCAAGTCGCGGACGGTCTTGTTGACGATGGCCATGTAGGAGTCAACCAGGTTACGAATGGTCTCCACCTGCCGCTCCAGCTGAGGGTCCATGCTGTGCATTAAGTTGTCAGAGCCATTTTCATCACCGCCATCACTCTGTGGAGACGAATGAGGGAGGGTGGACAGAGGACACAGAGTTTAACTTCTGTTTAGCTTCAGCAAGAAAAAGCTAGAGAAACAGAGACTGTACATACAATATACAAGATAACAGTGAGACACCATAATGACACCATGTAGCAAAGTGGCCTGGTTGTCTTGCTGGTTTCTCAAGTGTGGGACAAAGAAATCATCCCACACTTTTAAACTAAATGGAAAATGAGAATAGTACACACAAATTATCTCCAAAATATTTGCTGCGTAACTGCTTTGCAACAAGGAACAGCAACAGAAAATTATAATTATTCCTTTTTTAATTTCTATTTGGCTTTTATTTGCTATGTATGGTATTTTTTATATTTTAATAACATTACATATTGTTTGTAGTAGTAGTAATTCTGTTGGATAAAAATATCACATGAACATTGTTTATGCTGAGAAACTGAAAAAAAGAAATTCCTGGTTCTGCTGGTAACTTTGAAGAACTATTGACTAATTACTGTCAGTCAGTAATGTCAGATGGTGAACGCATAAATCAGCAGAGCTAATGTCAAATGTGATGGCCAACAAAGAAAGTCTTCCTAAATAATTGTTTTAGGGTGAAACATTATATAAAAGACACAAAAATGATGAAAATGCAGGATGCATACCTTTCCTTCCTTGTCCTATAAGGTCAAACAGCGATGAAGAAAACAGACATTGAAAGAGGACAGATACAGTGTCACATGAGAGACTTGACAACATTAAATACTCCAAAGACTCCAAATAAACATCACAACAACAGTCTAGACAACTCATGTAAAAATAAAATAAAATAAAATAATTAGCTTTACTTTTTGTTTAGGTTAATAATGTGTTGTGTTTTGCATATGGTTTCATACTCTCTGTGGCTTGCAATCAATCCAGTCATTAAATGAGAAATATAAACTTAAAATATAAATTTCCTACCCTTATCTTATATATGTATGCGAAAAACAAATACTTTGAAAAAAATGTACCGTGACCCTCTCAGGGTAAACTCCGGCTCTGAGGAAGGAGGCCTTCCAAGCATCAATATCTTCCTGACTCTCACAGGCCAGCTCCAGCTGACGGTAGTCCTTATACACATTCCTGTGGACACACAATGAGATCAAAACAAAACGCTGAATGATGTTCTTCACATTTTTATACATTATTCTTTTATACCCACCACCACTCACCTGACACTTACCACTTATCATTATACCAGTGGTGGAAAGTAACTAAGTACATTTAATAAAGTACAGTTTTATGGTACTTATGGTAATCAACTTGAGTGGTTAAATTTTTTTGCTTCTTTATACGTCTACTCCACCACATCTCAGAGGCAAATATTGTACACTTTAATCCACTAGATATATTTCACAGCCATAGTTTGAGATTTGACATACAAAACAAACAATGGTGTTACAGATTAAACTATGCAAAAGTATATCAAGCTGTTAAAGCTGTTGTTTACCTCAGCAAACTATAACATTCAAGTCCTGCTTACATATTAATGCGAAAAACAATTAACCAACAATATAACACTGACAGGGGCCATTCTGCATAATAAGTTCTATAATAAGTACTTTTATTAGTTTAAGTACATTTTGTTGCCAATATTTCTGTACTAGGACTTTTACATGTAATAGAGTATTTTCATAGTGTGGTATTGTTATTTTTAAGCTTTAAGACTCCATTCTGACTTGAGATCTCTTCAAATTTTACACAGAAATCACATGAATCATGAAATGTTTAAGTGGGCCACAGAGCTAATGGTAATAGCTTATTTTCATTTATAATAATGAAGTTAATTGTGCTTGTATATAACATTTTGCTTGTTTCTGTATAACTGTACAGTCTGACCAACTATACAGTCTGACCAAAGAATGGAAGTCAGGCAGAGATTTAACTTTAACTTGGCGGGAAAAACACTGTTGTCATGTGATCAATGATGTGTATCTGCTGTGTGTACGCATATTGATGTGTATCCATGTATAATAACACCTCTGTTCGGTGTTGAAGAGGGCAAAGATATGCTTGCTGGACATGAAGCCTTTCTCCACATCACGCAGCTTCAGGTTGTCCACCTGCAGCATGTACTTCTTCTCCTTTTCCTGCAGGAGGCAAGAGAGAAACACACTTGTACATGTGAGGGAGGGAGGGAAAGACACTGACTTTGTTCAGTGGGTGAGGAATTTGGCTAAAGAGTAAAAATGGTCATAGAGATTTACAGTATTTGCACTGACATTGTGTATTAGACCAACATTTTTTAAAAGCCACCGCAAAAGCCAATACTGCATTATAATCATTGTGGGCTGATCAATTTATTTCATTTATAAACGTATTAAGATTTTGCAGCATTAACGTGAGAATCAATTGTAGAGAAAAAAATTATAGAAACTAGATTATAAGAGACAAAAAAGAAAGCAGATGAAAGAACTCAGGGGAAATCAGGAGTAAACGCTCACATATTAAATTTAACAGTAGGAAAAAAAGGGAAGAAAAAGGCAAGAGAGACGAATGGGAAAGTCATGCACAGTCCTTGAGTCTGTGGTTTTGATTACAGTTGTGCAGAGTTAAAAAAAAAGGGCGAGCAATAAATGAGAAACACACACATAAAGAGAGTGAGAGAGAGAAACCGCATTCCAGTGTAGAAATCTCTTGTAGGCTACTTGTAAATCTGCACACAACATATGATATCCAGACATCCAACTATTTATGAATCAGGGAACCTCAAAGTTAGTCAGCTCATTCTGACACATGCTAGCATTCTCACACACACACACACACACACACACACACACACGCACATATGTTGTGGTTAAACTCCTCAAAGTCTATTGTTACAAAATTAAGTTTCTTTAACCAGGGTGCATTTGCATTTGTGTGTGAATGTTTTACTATCGGCTGTAAAATTTGTATTTAAAAAAAAAAAGGGAAGCCAAAAATAATACAGGGTGAGTGAGTTTCTATAAACATACACTAAACATGTACACACACACACACACACACACACACACACACACACACACACACACACAAACACACTGCTTTGGTTGCAAACAGCACCTTTGAGCGTAGTCTCTAACTAACCTTAAAACCATCTGGATAGCTAACCACGGGCCTGCCCTGCCCTGTGTGTGTGTGTGTGTGTGTGTGTGTGTGTGTGTGTGTGTGTGTGTAAGAGAGGAGAGGGAGAGGGAGACAGGGGCTTGTGTGTGACCAAACTTCTTCATCAAAGGATTTATGACCTGTGCAGCCAAATGGTCATATCCCCTAAATGCATGTAAAAACACACACACACACACACACACACACACACACACACACACATTTGGCAGCGACGGCACACCCAGTCGTCCGCTATACAAAAAAACTAAACAAGCAGTCACCCCAGAATGCTGACATCATCATTTATGGCGGTGGTGAGGGCAAAGAGGTCCCCATCCTCCGTCTCTAGTTTGTTCAGTATTTCTCCATCTTTGCCTTCCTCCTTTTTCTTGCTCTCTCTTCCTTATTTTCTCCCTCTTTCCCCTTGTTCCCTCGCTCTCTGGCTTTCCCTCTCCCTGGGAGTGAGCAACCTTGGACTTATTCATACATTTTCCTCTCCTCTGGCCAGTAAATCCAGTCAGAAGAGTTTGGGGGGGGGGCATGATGTGGGGAAAGTACAGAGAAACTGAACTAAAGCAGGGACAGAAAGGTAAAGTATATGTAAAAAGAGCTAGATATAATAATATTAATACTCCAAGACCCACTATCTGTTGGGTATTACCAGAAAAAAGGTTAGGAAGGATGTGTGAGAATGGAAGAATTAGGTTTGATGCACCTACAAACAACAATAATTGTCAGAAAAGGGGAAAAAACAAATAAGAAAGCATGCATGTATGAGTATTATTGCAATATCACACACAGATTGCCCACTTCTGACAGATAATCAGGGAGTTTTCTCTCTGTCAATCAGCCCATCTTGCATGTGTGTGTTTTTATGTGTGTGTGTGTGTGTGTGTAGTTGTGTTGGGGGAAGTCAGGAATTGAGCGCTTTCCCATATGCTCCCATAAAAGCCAGCCAGCAATAGCAGACAAACGTACAGATTTCAGACGTTAAGCACACACACTGAGACACATGAGAAAACAAACATACACACATACAGATGCACACATGACACACACAAGCTATATGAGATACATACATATGGGCTACACACACACACACTTTATTTGACCTTTATCCGCAGCATTTTACTTGCATGAGGCCCAGCCTCTGTGAATCAGCTTCCAAAAAACAGACATACAGAAAGATACACACACACACACACACACACACACACAGACTGCCAATGAGGTATGGATTGGTGATGGCTAAACCACACTTCCCTTTTGTTTGCTATAATCACCATGGAAACAGCTTAAGTATACAAATACAAAGTTTTGTGTGTACATGGTCAAGAGAAGTTTTGGGAGTGCAGATTTGTAAATGCAGAACACGTTTTTTAAGAACATGTAAACTGCAAATTGTGAGAAACATACCAGTAATCCTGTGCTGGAATACTACCTGCCCTGGGTTTGCTGTGTGGCAATTAGTTTGGGGTATTTTGATTTAACGTACATTTATTTGTGCACATGTACATGCACCACATAACCATATCAACTGAAATGCAGCAATAAATGTATTAACAATAGATTTTGACACAAGACAACTCTACAAGACAGGTTTAAAAAAGTTAATATTGTGCTTTAGTGGTGCGGATTACCAAACAATTTTGCAATTAATCAAATTACCAAAAAACTACTGTAATTGCTACACAGTGAACCTGGGGCCTCTGGGGCCCATAAGTAACAGTAATGTAACAGACAGCCACCGAGACTATTAAAAGAATAACCTCAAAAACTCAAAACAATAAAAAAATGTCAAACAACCTGCTATTGGGAGATACCTTTTTATTTCACCGATAAGTGATTAGATATTTCAATTTCAGCTTGAAGGGTCACATTGCCTAATATCAGGTTTTTCACTCAGTCCCTCATAATTGAAGAACGTCTATCTACCCATTTTTATGTAGCTGCTACCTGTTAATATTATTATTCATTCATTGTAAACCTGAAAAATATGGGTGCAGAGGAGAAAAAAAACAGGGGGAGGTGAAAACAAAGTCCCAAATCTTTACAGATAAGATAGAAGTATGAAAACAGAATATTTTTTTAAATAAACATCACATCATCAGAATATGCCTGGGTCAGTTTGCATTCATAAATGTACTGTGCATGTAATTGTTTTTACATAACTACATAATAATGATTGAATGATTTTCTTCTTATAACAACTAAACCACATAACAATAAAAAAATGTGTCAATTAGTTACATCATATAAATAACAGAAGGGATACAACATACCTAATCTGGTTTAGTTAAACCATGACCTGGTGTCACACACTCAAAATAGACCTGCCAACAACATTTACATTTGTTGATTAATTCTCAAAGCAAATATCACCTTTAAAGTCTCTTCTTTTATTTTTTTTTGGATTGCAATTAATATTATACTCTACCTTAAAACCTTAAAGATATATTGTGCTTTGATTAAAGAACTCAAGTCTCATTTGTTATATCAAATTCATGAAAGACATTTATTGCTAATTATTATTAATCAACAGTAATATAATTACTGTCCTTTGCCACGGGTCCCTTTTGCTGTTTTCAGCTTCTCCATGAGTCCCTCCAGCGAGCGTCTGTCCTTCTCTGGGACAGCCTCTTTCCACTGCTTTTGGAAAGCGCTGTGGGTGGAAATGTTTTGGACGATGTCATGACCGTGGCGCCTCACGTCCGCTGCAGCATCCACACATATTTTGCTCACAGCAATAAGGAAACGTTTGGTGAAGTTCTCGCCACCTGTAAGGGTCCGTGTGGCTCCAAGGATGTCGCCTAACTGGCTGAGGTGCTGAGCTGCACTTGCTCTAACTACAGCGCTGCGGTGACTCAGCCCTGCAGTCAGCAGGGCGTTCATGGTACAACCGGGGCTACAGTTTTGAACCATGGTGTCCAATGCGAGATTTGCCTGCTGCTGGATGAAGGTGTTGGACTCAGACACTTTCAGTATCAGGGCATGGCCTGTTTGCTCCACCATGTCATCCATGGCCCTCTGGAGGTGAGCATACATCTCACCCAGAGTGGCCATAGCAGCGCAGGACACCATAGAGCGCAGGTTTTTAACCTCCTCTATGACACCTACACAGACCTTACGAAGTGTGGCCTTCAATACCTCTGGATGGTTCCTTGCCAGATCTTGAATAAATGTTAAACCCTCAATTTTGCTTTGCCACTCATCAGAGCTGAGCAGTATGAAGATATGGTCTGGACTTTTTTCAGGACTGGACAACGGCCACAGTCGCTGCTTGTCTTCATAAGTCTTTGGAGAAGACTGTTTCACCTGGGAGGGTGGAGATGGTTTGGCTGTGGTAGGAGGAGGAGGAGTGGAGGTGAAAGACAGCTGAGGGATGGATACCTCAGCCAGACTTTCAACCTCCACACTGCTGAGACTTTCCTGAGAGCTGGACCCCCATTCTCTGGCAATCATCTCAGCTACCTTAAAGGCTTCCTGTTTCAGAAGGGCATGAATGGCCTCATCCTCCATCAAGGTCCAGAAGTTTTGCTCAGCAATTTTTTTAGGAGTCCTCTTGTATTTGGAGGTCCTCTGATTACCCGCCTCTCTGGCAATCATGTCTGCCACTTTGTATGCTTCCTCCTTGAGATGAGCATGCATGTCCTCATCTTCCATGACAGACAAGAAGCTGTCCCTATCAAGGTTTTCACAACTCTGCTGGTCTACCTTGGACTTGGGCTTTTTCTGACTGCCCCAATCTGCAGCAATCAGATAAGACACCTTGTAGGCTTCCTGCTTGAGATGAGCATGCATGGTCTCATTTTTCATGATAAACCAGAAGCTGTCCCCATCAAAGTTTTCACAAGTCATGTGGTCGAGCTTGGACTTTGATGTCCTCTGATTGTTCCATTCTCCAGCAATCAGATCAGCCACCTTGTAGGCTTCCTTTTTGAGATGAGTATGCATGGTTTCATCTTCCATGATAGACCAGAAGTTGTCCTCATGAAAGATTTCCAGAGTCGTCTTGGCTCTGTTGTCTTTCCAGAAATAACGCATGTTGTCTTGTGTCTCTTGATAATCCATTGGTAATGTTGGCAAAAAGATGCACTTAACAGTCAAGAACTCGAAATAACTCTTGCTATGTAATAAAGTAAAACAGTTATGTATTCTGATTGGCAGTGTGGCCAACACATGCCATGTGATGACACAATGACACATAATGTCAGAATTATGTAGTTCCAATTCTACACACACACACACACACACACACACACACACACACACATTAAACATGGAAATTAGTAATTAACAAACAATTCTTCCTCCACAATGGACACCTAAGTGTAGAGATTGGTGGCAAAACTGCCTTTCATGTATTGGTGTAAACTACAGTAAAATATACACTCAGTTGCCAGTTTATTAGGTACACCTAGCTAAAACTAATGCAGTCCAATAATTCCTAAGTACAGCCTACCAAATGACCATACAGTTGAATCACCACCTCTCTAAAACAATTTCAACAAAAACTGTTGAGCTAGGTGTACCTAATAAATTGGCAACTGAGTGTATGTCAATGTGACTCTGCTTATGTCACAGTACCATGAGTTAAACACACACAAACACAGTAGCAAAAAATTACAGTGTACCCACCACCAGCCAAGCCCACTTACTTATGAGGGACTGTGTCAGCCAGGTGCCTCAAACGTGAATCCAACAGGACACTTAATAAATTTATACTCAATGAATCTGTTTTGTGAGAGGAGGTTAATGGGTTGGTTCACTCCGTTATTCTGTGGATTGTCCATTAATCAGGATAATTCAATGTGAACAGTTCATCAAGAGTACTTATACCAAAGAAGTATTCCATTAAAAACCATTGACGGTGAGCTCTGTGGGTTATCCACGGGGCCAGGAACACTGATTCTGGAAAGACATATTGATGTTACATTTTTTCAATACCATTTCTCAATACTGTGAGCAGCACAAAATGAAATTACAATCACCTCTATCTTATTTGAATGGAAGCAGAAGTCACAGAGGCTAATATTTAGAAAACCTGGTTAGACCCCCAACATGAGTGAGAAAATATGTCTTTTATAATTTGGGTGACCTTACCCTTTAACCTGGGATACTGGGTTTTAAACCTTTAAAAAGTCGGCTTGCTCAGTTTTTCCTGTCAGCATACAACATTACACTATTCTTCACACATCCAGTCACCCACCTACATTACTGATTTTACTGATTTTCACACCCATTTTTTTGTAAATAGTTTAATAAATGTTTTTTATTTACACCTGAACCACATGTGTGATGTGCCTCCTTTCTGTCTGAACCTCTACACATGCCACATTTGTTTACTCATGCACACACACACATGCAGCAGCCCAGGCAGTGCACTTGGTATTTAACCTGTGGTGTTTGGAGCAGTGTGTGAGCAAAGAACTTTCCATGGTTTTGTTTTGCTAGTGAGTAATAGCAGGCTCATTATGAAAAGCCAGAGGAAGTTCACTTCTGGATTCATAAAGGCACTTCACCACTCTGCACACCGTCCAAAAAACATGTCAAAGACTCAAACACTATTTCAATGTGGATGAAATATGGCATCTCACACACACACACACACACACACACACACAGAAATGCTATAGTATGTATAAACACCAAAAACACACACACGTGGGGACCTTACACAAATCGTATCCAATTAACACTTTGAAACAAATCTGAGTAGTTTGGTGGGCAAAACCAAGAAGATAGTCATTAACAGCATCCATGTTTTTTTAAGAGGCTGCATGTCTGAGTGTGTGTGTGTGTGTGTGTGTGTGTGTGTGTGTGTGTGTGTGTGTATGTTGATGGGAGTCTGATAGAAAAGTCCTGGTGACTTGGGCCATGCATCAAAGGGCTGCGGAGAAGCCGCACGGCATCTGGGAGCAATAACGCTGCTTCTAACCCTTCATTACCACAAAGACTGGGCCCTGGGTGGCAGCCAACGGCAATTTTCACAACCCTCCTCCTCACCTCCCTCAGTTTTCCTTTCCCTCCATTCTTCTACCATTCCCCTGTTGAGTTCTGTCTTTTAAAAAAAAATAAACACAGAGAGCATTTCTGTGAGTCCTAAACGGCGGGGATGGGGAAAGACATAAAAAGGATGGGACTTGTGGAAAAGCTTCTTTAGCATCTACACTCAATGCCAAATTAGAAGTGAGTTCAGTCCAGTTAAATACATTTATAAAGAGCTTTGGGCAACTAGGTTTGTTACAAAATGCCACATAGAAAATCATTATTCTAAACATAATGGACTTTTTTTTTGCCAGAAGAAAACTTATTTTCTTAAAAAAAAAGACAGATGTTACTGAGTCTACATATAATCAAAGATCCCACTAACGCAAGCAAAATCTGTGTTTGGTCTGTGACTAATATGTCTTTGAGAAACAGCATCTGAAGAAACTTAATTTGACTTAAGGCAGTTTGGACCATATTTAAAGTAAGGCCCCATGTTGCCAACATTTAAATCAGGAACAGCAAACAATTTAGCCGAGAGAATTACGATTGGGAACAGCTAGATTGAAGCTATTCTCGGACAATGTGTAAAAACACACAGCTGTTGATGACTCATCGAACTACAAGGCTGCAAGGTTGCAATATTGCTCATAACAAATCACCTTGGGCAGCTTGCCAGTGTCTGCACCCTCTAATACTTCATATATCATGGAAAGTGCTACTTGATAACAGCGCAGACACAAAGGTTTTTCTAGCTTGTCTGCCAACTACAGACAAATGTTTCAGGAAAACAAATCTAATCTGAAATGTCCAGTTTCACAGGGATGAAAACGTCAATTCTCACATTTTCTTATAATGAAAAATGTTTAATGTATGACGTGTTTTGTTTGGCTGGTGGAACTTGCTTTTCATTGCTTCATCTTTTTTTCCCCAAATGTTTAATCTCAGCTGACTCAAAAAATGACAGCCTTTGTGCTCTGCTTAGCTCTTCCTGTGGGAACGAGCACAAACACAAATAAACTTCTTCGTGGAGAAAGGAAACGTGGTGTCCACATGACAATGACACATTCAGTCAGTGGTCGGGTTGAACACAGGTCTGACAGGTCAGTGATAGCTTCCTGTTTAGCAGCTAATTGCCAAGTAGTTAATTATCTGTTCTGCGTTTACATCTGCAGAAGGTCAGTGTAACAACCTAGGGGCTAACTGACCACCAAAGACTAAAAGAAGAAGGGAGGGGGCACCTCACTAACCACATAAACATGTGAAAATCCCTACATGTCCAGCGACTGCTGAGCTCTGTTCAACCTGTGTGTTTAGTGTCTGCGCATATTTGGCACAAAGCTCTCAGCTTTGCCACCGTGTAGCAGGAAACCCGAGGAATATTTCAAAGTTCCCTTATAAAAAGTCGTGAACTCATAATTGTGAATTTACATATTCATATTCATTTGTGAGCATGTGAAATCCATGTCAAAATGACAAATGACGCCTGCAAATAGTCTCTTAGTTTTCACATTGTGAAACAAATATTATGAGATGTAATGGCGGGTGCAAAAAAGAAAAAAAAAAGTGCACCTACGAACTGAAACATTCACATCTGAGGTAAACGTGATGTCAGAATACATTGAGGTAAAACGTTCACATATGTAAACCAACATGAGTCTAAAATGCAAACATGCTTTGAGGTCACACATGGGGTTTCATGTGCAACTTTTAGGTAAAGTTGTGGCATTACTGCAATAGATGCAAAATTAGGGGGGAAACAAGGGAGGGAATTAGCCTAATCCTAACCCTAATCCTGTTTTACTAACACATCACAGTCATTTCATCATCAGATCTGCATGATCCAAATACTGTAAGAGCTAAATTAACTGCTAGAGTACTTTTTATAGTAAAATGAACTGCCACATTATAAAATTTGCACTTCTAAATCAAACTTGTTCTGAATGCTACACAGAGGGTGTGTTTGGACAGAGTATATTTTTATGACATGATTGTGCCAATGGTGGGCAGTTCCAAGAATGGAGAGAGTTTTTTTTTACTTTACACATTTACAGTAAATCTAGTCTTGTAAAACTTGATATTTATGAACATAAAAATCTCTCACTTATGTCAAGGTTAAATATTGTATCTCATTCAAGGAATCATGGAAAAGTCAGGCATTAAGACAAAATATAATAAAATAACATAATATATAACAAAAAGTATAAAATAGCCATAAATACTGTATATATACAGCCAACATGAGAATATATTATTTAAAAGCTATAACACATGACACACTAAAAGTTCATGCCATGTGTTATTAAACACGTGCAGTAATCTTTAAATGTCTGTCAATCCTCCTTCAAAGGAGCCTGCAGAGTCTCACATACATATGACAAAATTACTAACTACACACACACACACACACACACGCACACACACACGCAGGGTGTATACAACAACATACCAAAAGACATTAAGTGCACACCAGTGTGGTTTCTTTTTATCTGTCCCATGTCTGTTTGGGTCTAATCCCAGGCTTTGTTTCTCTTATGATTTTTGTAATGACATTATGCTCTGGATATGGGGGAGGGGGGGATCAGGAGAAAAAATTATAATTTACAGAAAGAAAAACATACATTACTCATTTATCTCTTCAGTCAGGCAGGATAAACTTTGAATTATTGACAAACCACCCTGTGTACCTCCTTGGCTCCCTCTGACATGCTGCGGTCTTCACTCATCTCTTGTTTCTCTTTTAAAACCTCTAACCCCCTTTTCTAATGTTTTCTTTTACAATGAGACACAGTAATTTATTCATTACTGGTTTTGGTAGCATTCTTAACATTTTTCCATCATTACATCTTTTCAGTTTTCTTCTAAAAGTTCTCACATTTTTGCTTCATCCATTATCTTTTGCTCACTTTCATTAACTTCAGTCGATTTGATTCCTTCCACTAACATTTAGCTGTCAATTCTGTGTGTTTCTCACTTTTTTCTACCGTCCTGTAGGCTGTATCTTTTATCTCTGAGCCTAATATTCTTTACATTTAAAAGGCAGCAAAAATAGAGAAGCCTTCTTGACCATTTCTGTTTATCTTTATTAGTGTCTTATCACCAGTGAGTGTGTGTGTGAGACAGTTGACTGTGCCTATATTTGAACTATATATATGCCTATATTTGAAATAACTTTACATGAGTATTTCCATTTTATGCTACTTTATACTTCTGCTCCACTACATTTCAAAGGGAAATAGTGTACTTTTTACTCCACTACATTTATTTTACAGCTGTAGTTACTAGTTTTAGTTGTTAGCCGTTCTAAACTTCTCAGATGGTTTCACTTAAATAAGTGGTCAAGGTCCAAAGGGCTAAAAGTATCCAATATTTCACAAAAAGTCAAATCTTTTTTTTGTTAATACAAATGTGTGTAACAGAACTATTTTCTGCCCAATTAATCATCCCATGACCCCTCAGATTTATATTGTGACACTAAACTATCTAACTGTAAGTTAAAACTAGCTACACTTTGACTGGCTACAATAGTACAATGCTGCTTACACATTGATGAATCAGTATTAACAACCTAATAAATTATCACTCACAGGGGCATTTTTTTGCAGAACGAGTACTTTTACTTTTGATACTTTAAGTACATTTTGCCGATAATACTTACGTACTTTTCCTTAAGTATTACTTAAGTAAAGGATCTGAATACTACAACAAAGAAATAATAATGATATGATATTATGAGGGAGAAAGAAAATAAAAAACAAGCTATTATGTGGTTGACGTTCATGTTATCCAACAAGAATAAGCATGATTTGACATGCTATCTCTAGACTGAAAACTATCTGTGAGCTTTCACTGTAACTGATGACACTCGCATTTTTGGGGCTGCCTTTATGGGTTTGGCTATCGGGTTAGACACAAATCTACAGTATGGTGTTCACACGCTTAGCCTCGCCAAACACTTGAAAGATACAATTACACCCACACAAATTGACGGAGTCGTTCGCTTTATGCAATATCAAAATACAAGGAAAAACAAATTCAGAAACTTGAGGGTTTTCATGACAATATTAACCAGCACTATTTCATGACATGGAATCACAGATTACACTGGGTGTGTGTGTGCGTGTGTGCATACTTTCTCAGTATTTCTTAAATGACTAAGAGTTTGAAAAGGAAGCTGCCTGCCTGGTCATCCAAACAGTGGAAACAATGTTTGTGCGACCGCAGCGCTCCCCCCACCCACCCATTAAAATTCACTCCTTCCAATCCCTACACTCGAAACTTAACTGCAACAATAATGAGGACGGATTTCTGTCTTGTTTCTCGGCTACATTTTTTATTTCTGCTGAAGCTCCCCGCTCGCCGGCCATCATTTCACCTCCCTTTTCACCCCACATTTTTAAGCTGCTTCCTTTTTTTATCTCCATTTTCCTCTCCGTTTCTCTCACATTCCCTCCACATCCCTCCATCTCTGCTGGTACTGCTGACTCGTCTCTCCTGGGATTGTGCCTGCTTTGATTTGGAGCTCAGGTCGGAGCTCAGAAACCATAGCTAAAACAAACACACTGCCTTGGCCACCTCTGCACACACACACACACACACACACACACACACACACACACACAACTAGCATTGATTACTCCTGTCTGCCAGAGGTAAGAATAAAACCTAAATGTGAGTGTGTGTGTGTGTGTGGGTGTGAGTGTGGGTGTGTGAAACGAAGAAGGTGAAGGAGGCAAGCTTTGACTACTTATGTCGCAACTGTGAATCACACGGACACCTCCTCCTCTACACACACACACACAACCTCTTTTGCTCTGGTTCTGATTTACCAGTAGTATGTCACCCTTCACCAGCACCAGCACCAGCCCCCCACTCCGTGTGTGTGTGTGTGTGTGTGTGTGTGTGTGTGTATGTTGGGAAGGCTGCAGAGCTGCATAAAGGGCTCTTTATTCGAGTTGGACAGGGAGAGGAAATCAGCTTTAGAAGTAAAAACAGAGGGAGCAAGAGAGAGATGGAGACCACAGGGCTGCACATCTGGAGTTATTACAAGGCTTCCTCCTGCTTGCCAAGAAAACGCCGACATTCCTGCCCTTGCTACAAAGACCATGGAGCCTCTACTCTCCTCCAGCCCCACTCCTACACACACATCCATCACACCAAAAACACATATACTCTCACATGTACCATAAGTAGAGATGTGCACATAGACTAGATAGAAGGGAAGGACATGCAGACGCTTTACGAAACACTTATGCCTCCACGTGAGCACACAAACGCAGACATCCTCCCATCTGCCCACATACGCTTCCACTAAAAAGTTCCCTCCCTCTGCAGCCAATCCTTCACTCCCTTTCCAAACTTTACAACACACACGCCAAATGAATGTGTCTCACTTCCTGTTCACCTTTGACCTTCCACTTTCTCCCCAAAAGCCAGAGAAGACAGAAAGAACAGAGGGGGGAAAAAGCCAGACAGAGGGAGGGGAGAGAGGAAGAAGAGAGGAGAGGAAAAATGGGGGGCCATCGAGCTCCTCCTCCTTCTCTCTCCATATCTCCTCTCTCTCTCGTTCCTTTTTCTCCTTCTGTCTCTTGAAGGGGAAACTTGATGGCCAGTCCTTTGCCACGTCGAGCCTCCAGCCGGTCCACCTTGCTTGCCACCGGGGCGTTTTTTTTTTTTGCTCCGGGAAGTTTCGGTAGACAAATCCAAACGACGCAGAAGTAGCGTTTGAACACGATCAGCCTGATTTTGCCTCAACAGTGCGGCAGTGTTGAATGAAAGGATGTCGGGAAATGAATTGGGGCTAACCAGTCAAGAAGGAGACAAAACAAATATCAGCCAAGAAGAAGAGAAGCAGCAAGACAGCAAGATATGTAGATGAGAAGGGCGATTGTCAAGTTACAGGTATTTCCTCCGCAAGGAGAAATTTCTTTCCGTTTGGCATGTGTCAAGGAGACGAAAGTTTACGTATTCCAATGTTTGAGTGGGAGGTGTTGGGTCAGACTTAGTATGATCTCAGCTGACCACAACTATTCACTGATATGTTTCTAACCAAGAGAGCTTAAGAGCACTTAGAGACCAGAGAGCTGGCTTTTGGGTGTTTTTATCTTTTAATGACAGATTCATCTTACCAGTTTTTTAAACTGTTTAACGTATCGTGAAATAGCCTGGTTTTTATTTATTTATTTTTGGCCTGGGGGTCAGTGGGGTCAAATCAAGTTTAGGTTGTACAAATTAGCGCTAAATGGGGTATGACCCTTTGTGTGTGTTTATACATTTGTGCTCGTCTTTCCCTATCTTTGTGTGTCGTCTGCTTTAATTTCAGCAAACAGAACTAGAAAGGGCTTTGCAAAGAAAATGGCACTGAGTTGGCATTTTCCTTCTTTCACAACAAAAATAATCCTTAGTTTGAAAAAAAATAATAAATAATTGAAGATTTTTACATATAATATCCCCAAAAATACACAGAATTCACTGAATAAATCATCAGATGTATCACATGGATTTATTGCTCTTCAACGTCCCTTTATGTCATCGAGAAATATCCAAAATGCATTTCTGGGTCTTTTGTTTCTCCTCCAGAGTTCAGTCTGGAATGCTGCTTCTCACAGCAGGAAACAGGAGGGCAAACAGGAGGGAATGTCATTGAATCTGCCAATCAGTGGCTATCACATCTGTTTAACCTCTCCTCCTCGTCCTCCTCCTCCTTCACCTCTCTGCCGGCCCCTTCATCCATCCCACACACGCTGTTTCTCCTCCAGCCCGCACAATCAGCCTGATCAGCACTTTGTAGCAGTCAGACTATGAGAGCAGAAGGAGCTGGACTCTGATACTGGAATCACAGTGAGTATAATTTAGTTAGTTTAGAGTGTGTGTGAATGAATCTGATAGCATCTTCATACTGAAAGCGTGAGCTTCTCTGTGGTGGCATCAGTAAAACCTTCTCCACAGCATCCTTCAGCCGCCCAGCCCGCCTGCCCAGTGTTCAGACTACCTGTTCAGGAAGTAGTGGTTGTACAGTAGTCTGCACATTGGTTAGGCTGGCCGGGGAAGCACGGGACAACTCACAGTGTCTGAAAGTGGAACAAGAAAGAGCTCCAGAGGGCATCCATCAGGCACAAGCAAATCAGGCTGTGGGAACACCCAGCACCACCCTTCGTCCATCTGGACAAGCCCGGGCACAAGCCTAAATAAAGCACCCAAAGGCTCCACCACAGAGGCCTGGCCCTTGCCTATCTTGGATTTATGAGTGATGGATACATAAGGTCAAACATTTTTTTTGCTGTATATAGTTTTTTGCATTGTTTGATTTGTCAATGAACCAAGAGTGAAATCTGATGAAGATAAAACTGTTAAATTTGTTTGAAATACTTGAAATAAAGATGCTTAGATATCTACTATTGACATTGTGTCTATTTTTATTTTCTCAAGCAAGTTACACAGAGATTAAACAAATACTAATCCACAAAATGGGAAATCCCATATTGATGCACATTCATATAAATATAAGGGATGGTTGTATGACATTCTCAGCATGTTTATTTTTCTACAAAACCGAAAGATCTAACTGAGAGCTGAAGCCAGAAAAAGTTCAACCACACAGAAAAAAATGAACACTTACCCAAAAAGATAACTAAAACCCACAGTAAACCCCCAGCATTGCATTGCACTCTTGACCAAAATGTACAATTACATCTCTGCCTTCCCTGCATCAACTTGTGGCTGCTTTACCTCAAATGACCATGTAATGTGCAGAGAGGCAGGAAGCCACCATACAAAAATGCTGAAAGAGCAGCCACTCTGTCATTGTCTATTCGCCAGAGTCTTTGTATAGCTCTCCCAAAAAAAGACAGAAAATTGTTTGCGGCTTTAGTGTTTGTAGATGACGTCATGTGAAACGTTATAAGTTTAGCTAGACCCCCTCTCTCGTTTTCCATTATGTTTTCCTTTCCACCTCTTCACCGGGGCCGAAGTTTGTCTTCCAGCTCGCCTGTCTTTGATAAAGCGAAGCCACAGCGTACCTCATTCTGAACTCCCTCTCTCTCTCGCTCAAGTACACAAAAGCAAAGTAGAGGGCAGAAACATTCACATGGTGTCCCATCACAGAGCATCGTCTGCAGGAATGAAAACCGCAAACCAACCTGTTTCCATTTAGAGCCCTGCCACCATCTCGCAGCCCCAGGAACATGCACACAAGCACACATAAGTGCATGCACACGCACGTGGCAAAAAGGCACACACACACACACACACACCGTATAGCAGACATGTTTCTGGTGAGTGCGTTGAAAGCAGCAGTCTGCTGTTTCCCCCCAGGATGTTTACAACTGGGATCACCAGGCGAGTCTGGCTTTCTGGCAGCTTTACAGCAGGAGCAGGGAAACCCGGGCAGACGCGCACACACACAGTCACACACACACACACACACACACACACACACACCCACAAAGAGCCAAAAGGGGCACCCAAAGAAAATACGTCCTACAGCCACTAAAGGACAGCAAAGCAATATCTCCAACTTATTTAACTGTGTGTGTTTTGTTTCTGTATGAATGTGCAATTGTATGAATATGATTTTAAAAATATATGAATATCATATGTGCTGGCAGTCTATAAGATCACAGTCATGTGGGTCTTTTTTATGTACATTTTTGTTTTCTTTTCAACCATTTTTTCTTCATTCACATCTCTCTCCCTTCCTCCCTCCCTCCCTCCTTCCCTCCTTCCCTCCTTCCCTCTGTTTGGGGAAGCTTTAAGCTACAGAGCAGCCTGATTCAAAGAATTGGCATGTCCTGTGGTAATACAGACCAGAAGGTTTCTAGGCACACACACACACACACACACACACACACATTTACACACTCACACACACACACGCACGCTAACCAAAACATCCTGGCACCACTCGTTCGGTTGAAAGTTATTATTAGTGTCTGGGGGTGGTGTGTGCATGTGTGTTTCTGTGAGTGTGTGTTACCAGGCTGCGGCAAGGGTTTTCCCCATGACGAGAGGCAGTCAATAAAACGGTGCTGCGCTGTTTTCGAGTTGGTGTAAAGAAACATGTGCGTGTGTCTGTATGTAAATTTAAAACTGCACAAAAAGATGCACAAAAAACAGCTTTACTCTGCAGGCAGTGATACCTTTTTTTATCTAAACATGAAAAAGTTTCCAACTTTTTATCAACTGTGTGTATTTTGGCAAGTATCCACCCAGGTGCACATGTGAGTATAAGCCCTCAGGAGCACTCTAACCTCTAGTGCGGTGTGTGCTTGTGTGACTGGACTATGTAAAAATTTTCAGCTTGGATAGAAAACAAAATGGAAAGTTTCTCTTTTTTTAAAAAAAAACAAAAAAAAAAACATTTGCAGTGCCCTTCAGCCTTGGCTCTGAGCTTGAACACCAGCACCGTGTGTTGGTTTTGGGTCTTGCAGCTCCATGTTCAAATAAATATACAATACAAGAAGCGAGGGAAAGACGGAGGGAGGGGACAGAAGAGAAGGAGAGGGTGACGAGGAAAGATTGAGGCAGAAAGAGGATGGAGAGACGGACAGACAGATGGGGGGTGAAGAAGAGTTTCCTCTGGTTTGGGGATAAACCTTTGAGGATATATAAGGGAGCGATGGGAAATGAGGGGAGGAAAAAGGTAGGAAGGGGGAATATAAAAGCAAAACGTCCACCCAAGCCCTTGCTCCTCCTCCCTGTCTCCCCCCTCTGTGTCCCCACTCCCCACCTCTCTTCCCCCACTTTCTCTCCCTTCACATGGTCCTTGTTACTCCTAACTGCTAACCAGCTAACAAGAGACACTCCTGCCTCCTCCCCTACAATCCAGTCCCTCTGCTGCTCTGTGCCCCTTCTTTGAAATGAAGTACATTTATTAGAAGCAGCTTGTGTGTGTGTGTGTGTGTGTGTGTGTGTGTGTGTGTGTGTGTGTGTGTGTGTGTGTGTGTGTGTGTGTAATTGGGAACAGGGCAGGGCAGGGGGCTCTGGTATGCACATGTGTGTACCAGCTTCAGTGTCTGACATGCTGGGGGGTCCTGACTCTTTGTAAAGGTCCTTCTCAATGTTACACACACACACACACACACACACTTATGTCAGTGAGCAGAGCGGCTGTGGCTAAGGCCTGGAGACAGTGAGACTGTGGCTAGCTCCTAATAGTTCTGCAAAGCATCATGGGACATCGCTTTGACCAGTCGGTCCAGTAACAAAGCATGCCGGGTCAAATCATCTCCGCATGCAGAGGACCAACAGTCATTTTTGCCAGTGGGATAACCTGGAATGAATTTTGGACCAGAAAGTGGAAAAGAAACTTTGCATCTCTCGGGTGGTGGAAACTCATGGAGAATAAACTCAGATCCAACTGAAATAATTCTCCTGGTATTGTAATTTCTTGGAAAATATTATAAAAATCCTGCTGTTAATATTAGATGCATAATTGTTAGATGATTCAAACACAGGTGGTGATGTGCAGTAAAGATGTAGATAGCTCTCACAATAAAATGTAATGTCCCAGTGTAGTTTAGTCTGATCACAAGATTACACAACAGCCAGAGGGGCTTAATGACATTTCAATATGACAATTCAGTTATAAAATCACTGGGTTGCAGGGATGATTGTGAAATCAGCTTGGATTTTTTTTTCCAGTGGTTGCATTTGTGGTTGTATCTATGGTGCTATGGATATGACAGACAGTTCAGGAATACAATAGCTTCAATGCAATGCTCAGCCAGCACAACTACGTCAATGCACACATACAATCCCTGCATTAGTGTTACACCCACTATACACTAACCAAAGCACAGCCATAGCTGTAGTCATAATCACAGCTACAGAACATCTCAATCATTTCAGTATCAGCCAGGCTCTGCTTTGCATCCCAATAATCCTTTATCATGCAAAAATACAAAAATGTCATTTTTAATAACAAAAGAGTACTTTGCTGCAGTTGATTTTGCTGAGTTCCTTCTTTTCCCTTTTCATGACAAAGGCTGCATATTATTTTACTCTTATTTTGTTCTTTGGACAACGCTACCAAGCAGATAAACAAATGCCAGTTGTCAATGTGACTGATGCACTGAAGATTTGATTGGTAGCTGACGGATGATTCACATCATCAGATTCAAGACATCAAGCCTGCAGCTCCGAGCGCTAATGGGAATCTAATCAAAAAGTGTGCAAATACAGAAATGCGCAGGTGCAAACAGTCGTAATTTTTGTGTGTATGCGTGATGGTGTGTGAACAGCGTCTCACCTCGTCATCTTTATACCAGGACAGGGACTCGGCGGTGAGGACAAACCAGTACTCCTTGGCTCCTCCCTTCATGATGCCGATGTTGTTGATGGTCAGCCAGCCCTTCCTGATCACCTGAGAGACAGACAGACACACAGACAAAAAGGAAAGTGACTATAAATAATGTACAGCAGGCAAAAATCAGCATTTCCCACACACGTCACAAACTTCACATCATAGTTGTCAGCCTGTAGATGTAACACACATACAGTACGTACCTACACTAACATGTATGCGTTAGCACAGTAAAATGTAATGTACTGCTTCTAGTGGAGATAAGAAGCAACTGCCACAAACAACAGTAGGGTGACGTTCACCTACATAACTATAAACACATTCCTCACACTCTTTTTTTTCTCTTTTTCTATCTTGTATTTCATTCTTTCCACCATACAGAAACTATACACACATACAGTACATGGTGTGCATGTTATTTACCTTGAACCGATCGCTAACTCCTCTCTCCGGCTGAATGAGAATGTGGAGAGAACGTTACATAGCTACGCCAACGCAGGGCATTTAGTAAAGGCCAAATACACAAGGTTGGTCAACTACCAGCACATTACAGCTGGCTGCTGGGACGGCAGCAAGGGGACAGCAAGCAGGGTGGGGGCAAGGACAAGTAAGGAGGCTACAACAAGACTGGCCCATGTCAAACCTTTTTGAGACCATGCAGTGAAATGCAGGAGGCGGTCTGTTTTATTCTGTATGTACTTCTTGAATAGAAGTGGTGGAGTGATAAAACTTTGGGGGGCTGAACTGATCAAAATCCAGTTCCCTTTCATTTCCAGCCGCTGTTCTTAGGGTATTCTCTCCATCTACAAGTGTACCTCACTTGTCCCCATTCTCTAATGTTTAATTTCCTCTTAAATTGCTAGTTAGAAAAAAGTTTTTTCCACACTGTGTGACAATGCGACATACAGTATATATTCTATATCTGATGTTTAGATGTATAGACTCATAGAGTAAAATAATCAAATCAAAGATTCACTTTTTATAAGGGTGCATCATTACAAGTCAATTTTATTTATACTGCCCATAATCAAAATGATTTAAAAAAAAGAGTAACGCCTGCACTGACTCCAAACCATACATTTATTTGAACAGACAACATTTCGATCGTCAGGACCTGACGAAGATATGATATTTACATATTGAATTAAATTTGGGTTCAGAGTCAGTGTGTGTAATTCTTTTCATCAATAGCCCAAAATCACAAACTGTCTCAAAGGGCTTTACAATCTGGACAACATACAACACTATCTCTTAGACCCTCAACTCAGATAAGGAAAAACTTCAAATAAAAAACAACCTTATATTAAATGATTAAATGAAAAAAGTCTAACTATTCCCCTGTCATTCAGCATATGTATTTGGGATCTTTAGAGAGTTTCAGATCTGGACTAGAATTAAAATTCTGTGGGTTTGAACAAAACTTGGCTGCCTATCACCATGGACCCACTGATGATTTAAGAGATTAAATAAGAAGCAATGTAACTTTCCATCAGCATATTTAATGATAAGTCCATAAACTTGGGTTTTAAGGGGTCCTACAGTTTTCAGTAGGGAGGCCGGGAGCGTGTTAAATCAGGAGAACAGAAGCTGTGGGGCCAACTACATCCATCTGTAAACAGGAAGTGAAGATCACCACTTTGTTTACAAAGTGCCCCTAACCTTTGACCCCAAACTGGGTGGTTGTTAGACAACTGACAGCTATGGAGGTGACATATGGCTGACTCACTGCAGGTCTTCATTTTCCCTGGCCTACTGCTACTTTGGATGAATTGGGGAGAGGCAGGCAATAAAAGAGGGAGATAAAGGGAAGAAGTCTAGTGACTTGTGAATAACAATGTTTGATAACTGCCTTCAAGAAAAGAAAATCTCTTTTCTCACTCTTTGATCTCTCTCTTGGTCTTCACTCTCCTTTTCTTTGCGATGCAATTCAAGAATATATAAGTGACATACTCTTTATCTAGTTCAAACTGCTGCTGGGAGGCAAACTGTGCCTCAGTGTTGGAGTCACAATGAGCATCTCCAAACTGAGCCTTTCAACATGACTGAAAGATGCCGTGTAGGATAACATTTTACAGTGTGTTTGTCATCCTGTAGTGTAAAAGCGTGTGTATGAGTGCAAGTGTGTGTGCCTGCAGGGAGGATACAGCTGAAAAAGATAGGAAAGGGAAGCAGCCAAGGATCCCCCACCACAGCCACCTGCCCATCTACTGGTAGTTATGAAGCTCATTTTCATACACACACACATTCATACACACACTCATGAATCCACTATCAATTATAACCCAGCACACATAAAAGACATATAAGTTTAAACATATATGCATGTATCCTGACATATGCAGAGCGTAAAAACATGAGCACATACGCATAAAAGCCTGCAGACATGCAGAGATTCACACACTCACACTTCAAACACACACACGCGCACACACACACACACACTACTCACCATGATCTCATCCTGAAGCAGAAAAGCCACAGAGAGGAAGACACAACACAGCAAAAAGAGAAATAAGACACAGCAGAAAGATAAATCACTCAGAGGAAACAAGAGGGGAAAAAATTATATACACCAAAAAACCAAGAGAAGAGAATAAGATTAAAGAGTAAGATTAAAATGTGGGAAAAATAGAAGAAGATCTACAGTGGGCAAAAGCAGAATGTAAATCATGCAAAATCTTATATTAGTAAGTTATTTTACCTTCAATGTGTTCATTGTGCTATTGATCTGATATTGTGATGTATCTACAGTAGCCAGTTACTGTAGGTCTTGTTACTGTGTTTGACTGTCTGTTATTTAGCACACATCAAAAAAAACGTGTCAACAAATTTAAGTAAAGTTTTGTGGAAAGTAAAGCCATGAAAAAGGCACCATGAGATACTGAAGGTTATTTGTTCTTAGTCTGTATCCACAAAGTGAACATCCTGGATTTCTTAACATTATGACCATTTTTAAAAACATTTTTCACACTTACTTAAATTTGAATCAGTCACATGTATTGAATAATTGTCTATTACTTTGTGTATTTGGATGCATTTCGAGATCCAGATGGAGATTTAAAATTTCAGACCATTTTCTGTTATTAAAATGACTTGTGTAATGAATTGTGTAACCCTGGCAGAGGTATTTGAGTTTTATCTCGATAAAACTGAGGTCTGATATTTTGCAACAGACCTCAGTTTGTGCTGACATCACGGTGACTTTCACCAAAAGGACAACTGTTTCAAGATTTGACAACTGTTGTCCATTAGTGTGTAACATACACAAGAGCTGTACAGGGCTGCATTGTGTAGGATATGGACTGTTGCCCAGGGTAACAAGATACTGTATAGCTGTGCTACATTTAGCATGGGCAAAACAGAGAGCTGAGTGCTAACAGAATAAAGCCTTGGGGAAAGACTGTATGAAGTTCAGATGTCATTTTGCTGGCCACAGACGAAACACACTGGATGAGTTCAGTCTGGAATCATGTTCCTGTAGTTTAAAGAGAATGACTCTGTACTATAACCTGTAAAATGTAGTATAACCCGTCAAAGGGCAAAGGTTTACACCGGACATGACAGTATGTTTAGTGTGAAGTACCTGGTTGCCAGCTGCCTTCTTCTTGTTCATTTGGCTGATCCTCTGCTGAGCGCTGCACAACAAAACACATCAGGAGATACTGGATTTTGGCCTTAAACTGCACATGAACTGATGCACTAAACACTGCAGTGACCATAGATTTATATACTCTATAATGGAGAAGAAAAAAGAGAAACTCACTTGGCAAATCCAATGAAGTCCTCATGGTTGGTGTTCATGTAAGACAACTCTATGTCTATCAATAGCAACACCTGAACAGAGAGAGAGACCCAGAAAATTCATAGCTTCCCAAGAAGCTGACATTCAAGCCTGTCATGTCTTGTTGTAATGCTATTATTAAAAGCTACTGCAGCAGAAAACTACAACTAGCAAAATTCATTTCACCTAAGATTTTTTTGATTTTGATTTTTTGATTTTCTTTATGTTTGTATAATGCTAATATGTGTAGAATTTTCCTTCTACACATTTCATTAATTTTTCAAAATATTCTGGTGGCATAAGTTTGTAGAAAAAGTGGGCAATCCCTGTGAAAACTGGCGCAGTATGTGTGTTAGCATGCATTGCTATGTGGTGCTTTACTTTCTAAACAATCAAAAGATACTCAGATTATTAAATATAACGTAAAAATGAATAAAACAATGTTAAGTTTATCATTGTTCTAATCAAACCAACCAGCACCACAAACCACTAACTTTCTTACTGTGTGTGTAGTTGTTTTCTTGTGTTACCTGTCCCTTAGTGCGGCTTTCTCGGTCCCTGATGTGCTGGGTGACGATTCTCTCCATCTCCTCTCTCAACATGGGATACTGAGCCAGCTGTGAGCACAGAACACAGTCGGTAGGTAGCAAAAAAATAAAAAATAAATAACACACACACTCTCAAATCTACATACAAGCTTCAGTAAACCACTATATTACTCATCTCACTGAACCACAACACACAGTTCCACCAATACAACAAAATACGTTACAGAAACAAAATTAAACAGGTTATGTTTGGAGGAGTTTATCACAGAACCAGCTCTAGTCTTTGCACACCCTGACCAGAGGGTGGATTAGAGTTAAGAGTGGATTTTATGTGCAAAAAGTCTATTTGTTGCCAATATGGAACAAATGCAGAAGAATAGCGCAAAGTCCGTGATATTACCACACAAACACAGAATAAACAATGTTCCTGGCAGAAAATGTTTCTTTTTCCCAGCACACTGTGGGTCTTTTTCCATGAGCTCATTGCAAACCCACGAACGCAGAGATTGGTGGGCCTCCAATGTGACACAAAAACATTTGGAGAAGTGTGAGGAAAGAAGAAAAATCAAAACCCAAATCACAGCGCAAGAAAGAAAAATATATGCTGTTTTCTTCCCTTTTCTTTGCAAGTTACAATGCATCTTTCATGTCTGTCAGATGGTTTGGTGAGTGAGTGGGTATGAATAGACCTCCTCTGGGTTCCCAAGTTGATTTACCGCTTCCTGGGTTTGGTCCAATTACAAAGCAGAGAACATCCATAAAGAATAGATGCTTTCTAATAATGGGACACACTGTTAAGATGAATGTCAATCTAATTACTAGCATTAAAACTAGTATTGTCAATGTGTAAGTGTCTCTCACATTGTTTTTTCCTGGCAATATCACAAATTGAAACAGATTCGTACAGCAATTGTCCAATCATAGCTTTGCAACCGTAACTAGGCGCAGCAGGTGTGGCAATTCGTGTTGAAACAGTGTGCATGGGGCTGTAGTAAAAGCAATAACTCTATATATAAAGAGTTTGGAGGGTCAGGTCTTTATTAATTGCCTTTCCAAAACCAGAAACACAAGAGTAAAAGTGTAAGGAAGGATTTAAACAGTGTGTTTGCTCTAAACTGAGCTGCAAACATTAGCACACCCAGCAAAGTAGCTTACTACCTTCAGTAATAACCTTCCAAAGCCAAGGAGCATTTCATTGGCTAACTACATTATTTTGTTGGATTACAGGTTACATTAGAAAAATAGAGGGAAAAAAATGGAAAAGTGGAAGTCGGTCCTGGATGCCACTATATCAGAGTTTATCAAAAACTACATTCGAGTAACAATAGCTGCACTCTCCTGCTCTTTATTTGGTTTATTTATAATACTGTACTGTAGCCTAATAGTAGGGCTAACGGGCCATATCCTGCAATGCAAGAACAGTGCTGTTTCTTTATTTCTATGTCTTCTATGTGGACCAACAACACATGAGGATGCTGACTTTTTACCATAGCTTTAGCCTCATTATAGCATGTATTTAACCATCATGTGCATATCTGAGATAATTTTACATGGTTAATATTTAAAAATAGTCCGATTGAGACATTAATAAGACAGCTGGAGACAGAGTTTTTAAAATACTCATGGAGTTAACTTAATTAGCTAGCTAGACACAACGGCAGTTGTCATTTCAGCTGACAAAAACAACGGTTGTAAGCTAGAAACAAGAAGCTTTTGTTTGCTTCTGTATGAAATCGAAGACCCATTGTTTCAAAAAATGACCATAGATTTCAAATGGTAAATCTGCCACTGTTATCACTGTAAACTGCACAGTGCCAAACAGTAACTAAGGTGCTCAGCAAAGTGTCAGTTGTGCCAATTTACAGTTAACATAATGTTTAAATTTATGTTATTTTTTGGTATTTACAACTAGCAATAATGCTGAGGTAATTCACATATTCAATGTAAAATTGTTATCAGGCAACAAATATTTCTGTGTGGTGTACACTTGTGCTTGTTATATTCTTGTACTGTTAGGGACAATTACATGCAAGGTTTGATTAAGGAAAAGTATTTTAGCTCTGTATATGGTCAGTTTTCTAAATGTTATCATCTATAGCAAATCAGAAAAGCTCAAACACACTGTGTAAAAACAACTCCAAATCTCTTTTTTGTAAGAGCATACATTTACAGCATCTGGTTAGTTTAACTTGTTGATAGTATAGTCAAATCACTCTTTTGAGTTTTACGAAATATGTGTAATCAACTTGGTAAGCAGAGGTGGCAGCTATAATTAACAATGTCACCATTGTCCCATTATTAATACTGTTAACTGATTTAATGAGGAACACTTAATGGTTTTCACACCTTGTGAATTCACTCCAATAGTAGAAAACTGGGAAAACCATGAAAACAAAACATTTACAAACAAAACCAATAAATTGTGAATGTATTCGATGTCTAAGCAACTGAAAGCAGTATAATATGTGCTACTGGAAAGGTGCATGGTAACTTGAAGACATACTAAGGTTGTCAAAATCTGATGAAGCGTTCAGATTTTTTATAAACTGACACTGAAACACAAAACTGACAGTGGAAAGAAATGGGTTTTTTTTTTTACAAACAAGGCAGCAGGCAGAAGCACTCAAATTGATTCAGACTGACATGCAATGCAAAGAAGCAGGGAGGGAAGGATGGGATAGAGGATGATGGAGGAAGACTTCAAAACTGACCCCTTTGTGGATTTTCCCAAACACTGTATATTATAATACAGTATCTTTAAATACAGTATGTCTCTGAAAGTGAAATCAAGATAAAAAAGTGTGACAGAGAAGAGAAATCCAAAGGAGGTCACGCTGTCTTTTGATCATTTGCTTTGCGAGGAAGCAGCCGGTTCAAAGGGTTAGAGGACGACAGTATGGAGAGGGCAAAAGACAAATTAAAAGAGAAATAAAGAGATGCTCGAAGTACGTAATTTAGTCAGTGAGTGGAACTACACAATCAGTCACTCCACTATATTAAACCATACTGAAAAAGACAGAAAATAATATGATTTTAACCAACTTAAATCAAAGGATTTTTAGACATCATGAGGTCAAATATGAAAGAAAATTATCATGCAGGTTGAGAGGCAACAATTTGTTAAATTGTCATTATAAGGCCAGTAATTAACAGAAGACAAATGGCAAAGAAAGTTTAATTAAAATGCAAGTTATATGGTTACACTAGTAAGATCTGGGGTAAGGATAGACCGATATCTGCTGGCTGAGGTGACATGTTTTTTAAGGAAAGATCTAGGGTATTTGCTTTTATCTGCAAATGTTAGACCTGCTCTGAATATGCATGTAACCTACAGTAGCTTCTAATCATGATATTTTTAACACAAATGTTTAGTGTGGGTATTTATTCTGAATCAGTTTACATGTATTAATTCATTTCAATACATTGAACATTGGCAGGGTGATGCTTTCTAGCCACAGTAGCGGCATGGCTCTAGGGATTGTGATGATGGTTGATCGGCCCACCACTTTAGTCCAGACTGAAATATTTAATCTATTGTACAGGCATTCATGGTTCCCAGAGGATATTGATTTTGGTGATCCCTTGACTTTTCCTTAAGCGTCATCATGTCAAAATTGTAATTTACAATTTTGTCTTTTTGGCATTTACAATTTACAATTTTGGCATTAAGCTCAAAGCACTGCTGTGCTTAAGAACAGCCTCACAGAACCGCAAGCTTGGCTGTAGATTCTTGTTTTAGTATCTCTGAGGGATATATAACGGCAAAACAAATTCTAATTACATCATGTGTTAAATTTGGTTAAATTTGGCTTAGGATGCTTACTGATGCTTTGATTTTTAGTTTACATTTGGATGTTAAACATAGAACCTAATTCACTGTAAGTGTAAATCAACAAAACCTTGCAGTTCCATATTGACGTAGAAGAGAAGTGTGATAATTTTCCCAATTGTAAGAACATTTTTAGAGATAGAAAAAAATTAAATAAGTCAGTATATCCATCTAAATCACAGGGTCACTCTTTAATAATAAATGGCACTTTTTAAAAATACTATACAAGAATACTATAAGGAAGCAGTTCATGCCAGTTTTTTTTCTCATACGTCTCCTGATATCAATACTTAAGGAAAAAAATGCCCAGCCATCGGTCTACCCCTACCTGTGCGATTAACAGAGATAGTGAAAGTGGCTTGGTTCTCTTTGGCATTTTACCTTTTGACTACACTTTCGTATGGTGGAGGTGAGTTCGCTCACTACCATATCTATACACTTCAGTGTGGGCTCCTTCAGCTTTTGGATCTGCTTTTTCACTATGGCCTCAAAGGCCAGGTCAGGGGTGAACAGCCCCGTCCTGTAGGATAGGCAGGTGGCACGGGAGAGAGGAGTAAAAAGAAAAAAGAAAGAAGACAAGAAAAAGGGAAAAGTGAAAGCGCCAAATGAAGAGTTGGTAGAAGACATAAAGGAACAGCCAGACGGAAAAAAGTGAGAAAGTGAAGGCGTGAGACAAATAAAAACAAAAGGAATGAAAACAGATGGCGAGGGAAAAGGACAGTACGCAGACGAGGAAGGTAAAAATTGGAGACGGAACAGAAGAAACAACAGGTTGAAGATAAAAAAGACATGGAGAGGTGTGGAGGTTGGGGGGGATAAACAGCACAGAAGGAAAAAAATGCAAGTGAGACATTTGGTTTCCCCTGAAGCCATTCTAAAAAAGGACAGTGCTGGAGTCTCTCTCTATCAATAAAGAGCAAAAAGAGAGAAAAGACAAGAGAAAGAGGAAGAAATAGAGAGAGGTCCCAGCCTGCACAACTTCACCAGCCATAAACTCCAAGCGACGCACCGCGAGACCGCAGCTGTGCAACCCGACGTTCAGCCAAAACACCCTGATCCCTCCTGGTGTTCACCCTTTCTCCACCCATCCCTCCTTTTCCTCTGACATCCAGCAGGAGCATAATCATAACATTTATTATCCCAAGGCCTCCAGGTTGTTGCAGTCCAACCGCTGTTGAAATTGTTTGGTCACAGTGGATCATTTTGGAAACAGACTACTGCTCTTTCTTTTGGCCACACTCACAAGCCTCTGTAGCTGAGAGTGGGGCCCCTGAGGCCTGTTGAAGAGCAGTTAAAACATAATCGTCATGGCTCCTGTCTGCTGCAGGTGCACAGCTACAGTCTCACACACAAGGAAGTCTGGACGCTGAGGTCATCCAATGTGGCTGCCAGGTATTCCAAATGACTTAAAAAGGCAGACTGAGTATCTTACTCAAGTAGAACTAAGACTATTTGACTTGAAAACTACTTGAGAAAATGTACAAAACCAATTCCAAAACCCGCCAAAGTCGTGATACAACATGAGCAACGGTGGACAAAAGCTTGCAGAGAGACTGCCTCAAAAGGGACAGGAGGTTCAAAGACAATGTAAGCCGTGTCCCAATTCCAAGCTAAAAGTGTCAAAGTCAAAGCCTTTTAATCAGAGTCATAAACTCAAATTCTGAGTTGAGACTGCTCTGACACTGAATCTTTTATAGGCAACCATATTTTGATGACTGCTCAGCCTCCACACTGGTTTTCTTCAGCACAGCTTTCTACCACGGCCAGCCTGTCCAGCCAAACCCGTCCAAAGCGGTACAGTAGGCAGGCAGGCAGGTATACCGCAGCCCACCCTGCCACTCCAGGTGTGCCCTCGCTGTCCAAAAAACAACGAGGGCTGGAGAGAGCCAGGTGGTTACAGTAAAAGGGAGTGAAAAGCAGAGGGACTTTGCAGATGAGGATTGAAAATTTAAAAAAAGTGCTATCCACCATTTACTGTTATTTTTTTACCTTCTTGGTACACTGCCTAACCGTATTGACTAGCTCAGAAATGACCATGTCCACACATTTGGTGCAAGGCTCTTTAATCTTCCCAATCTGCCTTTTCACAATGGTCTCAAAGGCCATGTCCGGGGTGAAGAGGCCAGTTCTGCCCGACAGAGAGAGAACCAGCCACAGGGCCAAAAAAAGAGGAGGATGGTGGAGAGAAAGAGAGAAGGGGGGAGGAGGGTTGGGTAAAGAGAAGAGTGTTATTTGTAAAGAATTACCCTCCGTTTCTGAGCTTTTCCCCAAACATGAACAGACAAAAATTAGACAGAGAGAGGAAAAGAGTATGGAGCTATAAACAGTTACAAAGCAGTATGTTCTAGGAAATATTAATTAACATCCAGTCATTTTCCCTCAAAAGGTGTTAAGAGTTAATGTGTTACTGCAGACTGGTTGGTGCGTTATCCATTATGAGGATGAATGGGATCTCACAGAAAATGTAATGTATTTAATTTCTTTCCATGGACGACTACATGTTTTTGGATTCAGGGTTTCATCTGTCAACATTTCTATCTGACAGTCCTGCGGATAACAGATCAAAAAAGCTGTGGCTTAAAAATGTGAATTATTGTTTTGTCTAAAATCTTATTATTGGAGCAACTGCAGTACAACTGGTACAAGGACTCACGTACCCAAAATACTTTTGTAATAGAAAATACATGTTCCTAAATTACAGTTTTGTTAAAATCATACATCAGGACACCCAATACACACAATAGTCCTTTTCAGTTTAGCCGCCTTTCTAAATCTGAAAAAAGGGATATATTAAATACTTTACTTCATTCTACAGTTTATCAGTTAACCCAGATGTGAAACAAACCTGGTTCAAACTGATTTAAAACAAACTTTAAAAAAGAAAACTAAATTCACACGCAACCTCGCTTTTTTCCTTTAACAAGTGTCCATCACCACATCTGGTTTCTGAGGGATTTGAGGCAAGTGTTTGTTTTAAAGGGATTGCCACTGAAAATAAAAAAAAAACTTTCCATGAAAACCAACTATATTCTGTCCATCATGGAAATAAATTAAATACCATTTCTTTGTACATCCCACACATGTTACCCACAAGCAGATGACCACCCATTAATCCCATATCTCCTGCTTCTCGCTATATCCTGTCATTATCTGATTTAGACAAACACTATTTTGAATTCATCACGGCACCAAATATACATTTAGTTTGTTTTATGTTTTCAGCCTCATTAGATGATACAGGACATATGCACACACCAATATGCAAACAGAAAGAGAACAAGGACAAAGTGAGCTACCACACATCCCAGATGAAAGATGCAGGATTTCACCAACCAGACAAATGACTGACAAACAGCATGGATGGAAAAACAAACAAAAAACATATGGAAAGGCCACAAAAACAAGTATCGCACAACCAGTAGTCACCTATCTGACCCCAAACCTTCACTGTCTCAGTGTGCTGATGCCATTAGTATTCAACACAACGCTCAATCTAAGTATAGAGGTCTTGGCGATTAGGTAAGCAAAGTCAGTTAGATGCAGTCTGGCCAGCAGAGGTGACTGAGATGGAGAGAAAGAGGGAGGTGAAGTAAAGAGGGAGGGAAGCAGGGATGGAGGGGTGAGTTGGAGGGCAGACGTGCCTGATTCCGTGAATGTTCTTGATGGCGTAGCTGATCTCCTTGCGGAGCTCTTTCTCATCAAACTCCATCTGCAAAAGAAACAGTGAAGGTTAAGTATATGCGCTCTTTCTCTCACAGATTCATAGATCAGTTAACCTTTTCTCTCTCTTGATTCCTCCATTCTTTATTTTCAGCTTTCCAAATACCATGTCAGCTAATAAAATGTCTTCATTGACTTTATAGTGTTTTTAAGTACACATATCTAAACAAACATGTCCTCTGTGAAACTGTTAATGTCAGTATGATCCACATTTTGCACAGGTTTGCTGTACAACTGCATACATTACTTATTGATTATACCAGTGCTTCTCAATCTGGGGGTTAGGATTGTCAGGTTGGGAATCAAATAATCGGAAGGATTATGAAACTATTAAAGGAATAATCCACCTACCAGCACGTCTAAAACTGACAGTTTCCTCATTCTTTCGTATTTTCCTCAAAGCATGTATTATAAACATAGAAAAACATAATGATTGTCTGTGTAATGAGTCAAGCTTCTGGTTAGGAAGCAACCTGCTCTGTCCTCTCAGTGAGAAACCAGCATTTTTCTGAGGCTTGAGTCACAGACAGACAAATTTTATATCCTCAGAGGGAGGGCAAGAGAGGATGGAGGAGAGGGATGGATAACAGGAGGGAGAGGAAGGAAGGGAAGGGTAAGGGCTAACTGAGAGAGAAAGTGAAAAAGGATTGAATATGTGTAAAAGGCTTAGAGAGACAGATGTTGGGGGAGGTGGATGAAGGGAGGACAGGCTTGAGGTAAAGATGATGTGAAAGGTGAACAGAGAGGATGTGGGGGAGGGATGAAATGTGGACGGTTATGATAATGGAGTGAGAGAAACAGAAGGAAGAAGGTGAGGTGGGGGAAGCATGAGTGAAGAGACTACAACGGGAGAGGTAGTTGTTAAACCAAGAGGGAGGAAACGAGGAATGTCCAGATCAGAAAAGCCCAGAGGGATGTCCTGAGGGAGGCCTTCGCTCCCTCTGAGGCTGGGAAAGGATACCCAGGAGGGAGAGATGTAATGATGTTAAGAGACACGGAGAGATGTTTGTCATAAAGCAATATGTTCTACATATTTCATGTAGGACATTTTTCGTTCTTCATTATTTTGATACACACTGATATATAGTTTCTTTCTTTCTTTTTATTAGTATTTCCCACTTTATTTAACCCCCCGCACCAAGACAGTTCCACACATTTTTTACTCACTTCACATTTCCAGTCACATTTTTGGCTGTAATATGAACTTTATGTGAAATAAAAATTTAAAAATCTCTTTCTGCAGAGTAAACTAATGCCACAAATGTTTGAAAACATTTTTGAAAACAAAAAATGTGATGAGAATTCTGAAGTTTGATAAATGTTCTCTTGTGCAAAAATATTTACAGCTATTGAACTGATAAGTTTAGGGTTTGGTGGTTGTGCCAAAGTCTGCAAAATCTGATGTTTTTTATGGCAAATAGCTGCCATAAACAGTTGGTGTTTGGTTTTTTTTTGGCAAAACATGTAGAACAATCCTGCCTATTACCTTGAGGGGTTTTAAGGGTTAAATGTTATCAATTTCACTCAATGTACTATATATCACTTGTCTTTTTTCTCCATTTATTGTATGTATTATTAAAAGAAAGAGAGCAAAAAGAAACAGGGAAGAAAAGTAAGATTAAACCACAAATTATACTGTTGGTGTCAAATTACACAAACTCATGAATGCTTGTACAATATTATGCAATCCAATAGAACAACCCTGCAATAATCATTAATTTTGTGCAGCCCGTATTGTTATTTTGAAATGGAGAACATTTCAGAGAAGTGAAGTGATTTTGAAGGCTGTAGTTTGTTGTGCTGCTGCAGTTGATGTGAGCAGATTTAACATAATGAGCTGACTTGACACTAAACATGTGATGGTAATCAACCTTTCATGCGCATTATCTTTACTATATTATTACTTAGTGATATTTTGTAATTAGGAGACTTCAAAAGGAGGAGTACAATCTATGGTTTACCTGACTGTGTTATAATACAAACCCTTTGCATAATTTAAATTATAAGAGACTGTATGAAAATGATTGGCGGGGAGGGGAGGTCAGAAAAGGGAGGGTAGTCTTACATTTTTGGTCGATCATGTGATGGGTAATATAGTATATAGTATAGTATAATAGTATATAGTATAGTATAATATATATTTATATTCAGCCTTTGCTTGAGAGATTAAATATGCATCCATATGCATAGAACAACAATTCTGTCACTGTTTAAAAGCTTAATTTTCCCATCACTTATAGCCCATAGCTAATAGGACCAAATTGCCAGTTATGAGAAACACAAATGCATGTGGATATTTATTGATTAGTGATTAAATTGTATCTCTACCAACAGTCATTTCCTCCTTCATTCTAGTCTGTATCATGAAAGAAAGTTATATAAATATATAGCCCTTATATATATATATATATATATATATATATATATATATATATATATATATATATATATATATATATATATATATATATATATATATATATATATATATATATATATATATATATATATATATATATATATATATATATATATATATATATATATATATATATATATATATATATATATATATATATATATATATATATATATATATATATATATATAAATATAAATATATATAAATATATATAAATATATTCATCCTTTAATATATCAAGGATTAAATTAGATTACACTCTTAAATTCTTCATGCTTTGCCTCTTTTAGTTATTAATGGTGAAATGAGTTGCAGCAACTCAGTACTACATTTTGAGATTTTAGGGGTACTGTAGTTCTTTTGGAGTCAAGGGGAGGGTCCAAATAAAATATTGATAACACTGGGGAGAGTTTTGCTTTATCAGAATGTGAACTTTAAGCTTCAGCCCCCTTTCCCACCCCAATCATTTTCATACAGTCTAGAAATAAAATAATTAAACCAAATCACACACAAATAAACACAAAGCCTGGCAGACACACACCTTGACCAGTTCAAAGGGGAAGCGTTCATGGAAGATGCGATTGATCCTGGCACCACCTGACAGCTCAGCTGTATCAATCTGGTCCCCAGAGCCCTCTATACACTTTTCAAAGTCCACAGAGAACTGCTGCACCATCCTGCAGGGAGGCAGGGAGGAATCTGTTAGCCTGTATCTATCTTATTGTCTATCCTTCTACCGTATCTACTCACTGGAGCAGAGCTTTGGTCTTGCGAGACGGGTCATCAGGTCTGAAGTTCTTGTATTCCTCCACCTCCTTCTCTATGGAGAGAAGCTGACTCTGCAGCTTGGCCCGCAGACCTGGCAGGGTGTCCCGGATGTGGTTGGTCAGTTGCTGTGCAGGTCAAAGGTCAGAGTTAGATCACTGGAAGTATGGGAAATGTTGGAATTAGACCTGGCATTGCTGGACAATACAGGACCCATGAATAGACGTACTACAGACACACCTGATTAAGGACTTTCTGGAGGTAGGGAGTGCCCATACGGTCGGCTAGGTGTCTATATGCAGGGTGGGAGAGAAAGAACTTCCTCTCAGCACCAATGGCAGCATTGATGTCCTTCTTGCCATCTATGTCCTTCTGGCTCCTGTTCACCACACCGATGTAACCTGGACACAACAGACAAGAGTCCCACGGACATTTACAATACAGTCTGAAACGCTGTGAGATTTGCATGAAAACCAGATCCAACTCTTTTTTATCACTTCCTGGAATTTTTGAGAGCAGACTGGAACAGATTCAATACTTGTGGCCTGACTCAATCCTTTGACTGGAAGATAGTATATAGGGCTCTTATTTTCTACATATGAATTGAGTTTGAACAGCCAAACCCAAAATGAACAGCCCCTGCAGTTTTAACCGTCTAAAACTGTGTTTAATAATGTTAATCTGACGAAAACCATATTTTAGGAGACGTTGGGATTAAAGAAAAGAATAAAGACGAAGGATGAAGAGAGGCAAGAAAGGAAAGACGGAGGTATTACATGAATAAATCTCTGCATGTGTATGTCCAAGTTTTTAAGACAGAAAGAGAAAAAGAAAAACAACCAGGAGAGTTCAGGTCACGCGGATCCCATTTCACCTCCAGTTAAGTTTTCTCATGCATCACTCAGTTAAAGGCTGTTTCATGCTCTATAACTAGTGCAACTGTGAGCCAGCAGCCTTGTAAATTTGAACATCCACAACATTAGACAGAGAGAGAGAGAGAGAGAGAGAGACGGGGAGAAAAAGAAGGGGAGGAAAAAAACATTAAAAAAACAAAGGACATGGAAAATATTCAAAAGCACATGCCTGGGTTTTAACCAAGTGCAAATGGAAAAGAAAATCACCACATCAGCACATTGCAATAAAGGGCAGCTCAGAAGATACATGCACTTTTCCAAGACAGCGTTTTTCTCTTTGCCCCCTTTCCTGCTTCTCATTTCCAACTCTTCCTCTCTTCTTTCTGTCTGTCTTTTGATTTCTTACTCAGCACTGTCTCATTACACCCTCCCCCCTCCCTCCATCCCTCCATCCGTTTTCTGTTTTTTTGGGGGTGGATTCCATGGTTGGAGCATTGAACATCTTTGAGTACGAGTGCCTTATTACCACAAGAGGGAAACAGTGTGTCATTGCGAGGGCCCTGAAGTAGAGAGTACTGCTTGTGCGAGTGTGTAAGTGTGGGTGCTCACCCCTCCTGAGTGGAAGCAGCTTATTCTCCAGGATGTCTTTAGCATCTGTCCCCTCGTCCATCAGGTCCAGCTTGGTGATCACACCAATGGTCCTCATACCTACATGCACATGCACGCACACACACACACACACACACACACACACACACACAATATCAAACCAACCCTGAACAAAGAACTGAAACTACTGAAAATAATTTCATATGCTGTAAATACATGATGTGAACATAAAATACAGTCAAATGCTGAAGATAGTTTTGAAACCGTTTTATGTTTGTGTCAGTGGTGGAAAACATATTTAGATCGTAAAAAAGGAGCAATATCACAATGTACAAATACTTCAGTACAAGCAAATGTCCTGCACTTCAAGAGTGTTACATATATTTATTATTTTACATTTCGGGATTATTGTTATTGTTGCGTTAGCAACATTCTAATGTTGTAGTGGGTCATCGTAGACCTGATTGTATTTACTTTAATAATAATAAATAACATTTAGTTATGTAGCACTTTGCAAAACAAAGTTATATAATGCTTCAGGAGCAAAAATAGACCTAAAAAAACCCCATTAAAATAGTCTAAGTGACTTGGCCACAGAAAGCCCAATTAATGCAGAAACACAATTTATTTGAACATTTTTGGTAGAGATTTAAGTAAGCTAAATGTACTTAGTTACATTCCTCCACTGGTTTCTGTAATCTTCAGTAAGATTACAGTATGAGTGTGTGAATGTGTGTGTGTGTGTAAACCCACCCTGAGGGTCGACCTCTTTGGCAATCTTTAAAGCGTCAGAGTTGGCCAGATCAGAGTTGGCTGGGGAGACGGCCAGCATCAGGCAGTTCTCCTTGGTGACAAACTGCATCAACATATCTCTAATCTGGGCCTCGATGTCCACGGGTTGGTCACCCACTGGCACCTTGGTCATCCCCGGCAGATCCACCAGGGTCAGGTTCAGCACTGTGAGAAGAAAAGGGATCAGAAAAACTAAGAGAAAGCTTCAGATGCACTGTTGCCAAATAAAAAGCTTAGTGGTACAGAATTTATCCATGTCAGACATGTAGAACTTACAAATTGGATCAAATCGAAATCTAACACGATATCGTTAGTCAGAAAACTGTAAAATCACCCCCAAACAACTGTGTGGAAATAGAGTTTTGTGAGCCTGACCATGAGGGGAGTAGACACGCAGGTTGATGGGCACAGGGGAGATGCCCTTGTTGGCCCCAGTGATGCGGTCAGTCTCTGCCTCGATCTCCTGTCGGACCTCATCAAAATCTGTGAACTTTTTTCCCTTACAGTGGAGGAACTCAGCATGTTCTAGAAGAGACAGAAAAAGAAATGGATTAATGAAAGTGAAATTGTAGAAAAAAATGAAGATCAGAAGAAGCAGAAAAGACAGTAGAGAGGAGCAATGCTGAAGTGAGCCAAATTTAAACCCCTTTCACCTAGAAAGCAAGAAATTTTCTCACTTCAATGCAAATGCACACTACAACTGTATTGGAGCAAACCAACAAATCCCCTGTTAACATAAAATATTTAAAGCTAAATGAAAAATTACATGCAAAACTCTGTATAGGACAACAAACCACAAGGTCTTAAATCAGCATTTTACTTGAATTGAATGATTGAATAAATAATAATATTTTAAATGGGAAAAAAAGTTGTGCAAAATTGTTACAGTCAAGAAAATAACTTTTCCATATTTGTCTGTGAGGCTCTGACAAAAGAATCATGTTGATGGGACATTCTGAGCATTAGTAATGTAAAACAAAATATTGATAGTGCAACATGAAAACAGTTGATATTAATGGATATTTTAACTCATATTATTATTCTTTGTATTACTTCAATTTGGGGGATAATCATCTGTAAGTTTTGGAACCACAATTCCCAAACTGGGGCTTTGGGGGTCTGTAAACAGGAATTATAATGTGACTCAGAGAAGGAGTACAAAATTTGATGCAAATTGCAGCAATTGGGCACTACGGGTCCCTTAATTGCCTCAGTGAGCACTTCACAGTTTGAAAACCTCTGCCATGACTGTGTATTAAAATTAAATTAGGTTCAATTAATTTGTGATTTACACCCTGAGTGAGTAAGCTGTGAGAAAACACTTGCTAGCAGACCCTGCAACAACCTAATTGAGTGTAATCATTGTAACATGCAATTATTGTCATCATCTCCAGGTCTGTAGAGATGAATGGAGAGGGAAAGATGTTGAAGGAAGGAAGGAGGAATGTTTAGACTCCAGAGGGAAGAGGGGAGGTTTGCACCTGTGAGAGCTAAAAGCTGTGTCAATTTCTTAACTGCTGTCTCCTTCTTGGAAGAATCAAAGGAAATTATTTTAAGGAATGGGACTGTTATGCCATTCCCATTTTCAAGTAAGAACAATGGGAGTGGAGAGTGGGAAAGGGTTTTCTGTAGATGTTGAATGTTGAAATCAGTGCAGAAGTGCCTTAAGATGCAATTTGTTTAATGGCCACTAGATGCTGGCTTCAATCAAACTCCCACAGAATTGAAGAAACGGACAACTTCTATCTTTAAATACATGTTTGCAATTTTTGCAATTCCAATTTTTCCAAACTACAGGCTTCGAAATATCTCTCACTATCAACTCATGGACAGCTTGTGCAAATCAACCACAGATTTTGAATGCCAGGATCTCGCCACCAGTCAGCTGATGAAGCCTCTCAGTTGAGTGGAGAAACATCTTCAAGACTCCACAGCAAGCTCAGTATTTACTTAATACTTCAGAATATCCCATGACCTGGAAGACAAGGACCTTCATAGATTTTTATGGGTAAGATGGTTTTACCTGTGGGAGAGTTCATCAGCTGCAGAACCAAAGGACGACGAGTCACAATGCCAGAACCACGGGGAAGGAAATCCCTGTAACACACCAGACAGACAACAAGGAGGATGGTAAGTAAAACTAACAACAATGCAGCAAAAATTCTACCTGAAGCATAGATACTGCAAAAACAAATAAACCCATTCAAGAAATTAGAAACTTAAACACTAGGTCATTAACAATATGAATCACCAAATGACAAAAAGACAAAAGATCATGAGTCAGTGATAATGAATCAGCATTCTGAGGCTTTGGGAAGACGTGCAACTAATCCTCCATCCATTCTAAAAACAACTAATCCCCACACAGCAGCTTTGGTCCCACCAGGCTAAATTTGATTTACTGCAGAGATGTTTCTGCAGGAATCGTGTTTGTGGGTAAAGAGTTAAAAATGATGAAAACAATGTTAAAGGTTTCTGAAATGCCCTGAAGCTTTTCTTGGATTAATCCTGATTCAAACAAACCATATGAATAGATAAACACTGTTGATTTTACATATTAAAAGTGAAAAAAATTTAAAATAATTTTTTTTGTGTCAGAATATTACTGATAAAACAATAACACTATGAGTAGGGATAAAACTTTATATAAATTGTGCCTGTTGCACAGTGAGTGCACCGCATATAAAATTATAATCAATTTTGTAAAATAGACAAAATTGACATTTGCTAAACACTGACATTGACTTTGGGAGTTAATACCACTGTTCATCAGCTTTAACTGATGTTTTAATGTGTGCTAGACTGATGTGTGTTTTAATGTTTGTCATTAAAAAGAGAATCAACACACCCTCAACAGCAGCAGGATGGAGAAATCACCAAACGTTACTGCAGAACAATTTCACAGCTGAGAGACACTAATGGCTCTCAGGCAAATAAAAATACAAGTAGAAAGCGACAAAACTGAGCTACTGTGGCTATTTGCATGAGCTACTTTAGCAGTTTCTCCTTCTAAATTGATGACGATTAAAATGTGTGCCAGTATTGTGGCATTTATAATGTTGTCTTAGGAATTTCACATGTCTGTTACAATTTCTGATAACTGAATTTCTGAAAAGGATAAAAAATAAAACAGTTCTTTCAAAAACCTGAAGCATTTTCTGTCTTGTAATATTACAATTTCTGTCCATCTACTCTTAGTTTGTTGGAGAGTAATAGAGGATTGTCTGCATGTGTCCATACAAATTAAAGTGTTTGCCATCTGTTATCCACTAAAACACTGTCCTGGTGTGTCTGAGGTGTGAAGTGTGTGTTTGTGAATGCATGAAAGCATACAGATGACTGCCTGCCAACATGTTTTTAAGTTGGGTTTTTTTACGTACAAAAAACACAGTTTTCTTTGGGGGTGTTCAGCTGCGTATGCAACATCAGCGTCAACTCGCCACTGGCACTGTGTGCTCCTCAACCAGCTGACTGGACAGTTACTATTCAGTGATGCGTGACGTGCGTGTGTGTGTGTGAGTGTGTGTTAGTGTGTCTATAGCAACAATAACAAGGGGCTGGATAAAGACACATACTGTCGTTTACAATCTAACATTGTATAAGAGCAATTTATTAGCTTGTCTTGCTGGAAAAAAGTCATCATACAACATGCAGCTTGGCAACAGAGTTGTGATTAAAGCATTCAGATGAAGAACTGCAAAATGTTTCCACAGAAATTTTGTTTCTAATGATAAATTATATTAAGATAAGACTGAAAAAGTTTAAAATGTATTAAAATCATACAACACTCAGATGCATTCTTTGGTGTCTGAGGAATCTTCACTAAGAGTAATCAACTGAACGACATGAATAAGAAATGGATGAGGCCTCTGTTTGAACATGACACAAAGCTTGAGGCAGTTTGCATACATGAGTCATGAGCTGAGAGTTAATCAGGGCTGAACTGCTTTTGCTCAAAACTGCGATCTAATTAGAAAAAGCAAATTCAGCAATTTGATAGTTAGTTCAACATGGGGAACATTTGGGAATTACAATATACGCATTCTTCTCTAGCTTTAATGGAATAGTTCAACATTTTGGGAAGTAAGCCTATTTGCTTTCTTGGCAAGATCTGGATCAGAAGATCGATATAACTCTCATGTCTGTGCGCTAAATATGAAGCTGGAGCCAGTAGCCGGTTAGCTTAGCTTAGCATAAAGACTGTAAACAGCTAGCCTGGCTCTGTGTAAAGGTAAACTCTAAAGATCATTAATTATTAACACGTTATATCTTGTTTCTTTAATCTGTACAAACAACAAGTGTAGAAACGACAATTTGGTGTTAGGTGCCACACCATTTCTTGACCAGGAAGTCTCCAATGGTTGCCTGGCAACTGGTCCAGCACATAACACCCTGTAAAATCAGAACTTTTTGTTTTTACACTTCTGTGTTTGTATGGATTAAACAAATGAGCTATAACATGTTAATCAGTGAGCTTTAGAGGTGTTGGTAGGTGGATTTTGTTACTGTGATAATGATCAAATAAAAAACAACAAATTGACACAAGATTGCTAAAAGTAAACCTTTCTGGACGATTAAAGTGAGTGTTATAGTATCATAAAACTGCAGGTTGCTGAATTCTGCAGGACAATCTCCAACCTGCAGCATATGGACAATATGACAAACCAGTGTTGACTGTGTGATTGTCAAAACAGGCCTGAAAAGACATTATGTTTGCTAATCCTTCACACCTGCTACTCTGGACACAGCAGCAACATGGAGCATCATTTTTGAGTACCGTTTCCATGTTTGTTGTTCTAATGCAGCCTTTTACAACAAAGGAAACCCTGCTCTCTGTTGGCCTTTATGTGTGTCTGCCTGCTGGTCTACCTGCCTGCTAGTGTGTTCGTTTGTGTGTATGTGGCCGTCCCTCTCTTCCACTTGGACGCCTTTTAGAGAGGACAGATGGCCTTAACTGCAGCTCTTTCTCTCACTCCACTCCTCCTCATCCTCCCCTCAAACTGCCACCACAAGGATCCTCCAAATGAGAGGAGAAGCCACAGACAGAATCAACGTGTGCTGTATATATATATATATATATATATATATATAGCCATGTACACTGCCACAATACTGAAACAACTTCCCTGTCATCTATAACCTCGTCAGGTGTGACAGTGGTGTGACTCCCCCTCTCTGTCTCTCTGTTCGCTCATCATTTACCTAATCCTGCTGAGAGGGGGAGAGTCCCTCCACCCCCACCTTCCTGTGTTTTCATCTGCCCACGGTGAGGTGGTGGTGGGGGCGAGCACAGACACAACCCCACACGCAGTAGAGATACAGGAGAGGAGGAGACGGCCGAAATTAAAAAAATAAATATAAAGGAAAGACAAGGAGAAAGGCAGATATTTTTGCAACAGGAAGAGAGAAGACAGACATGATGTAGACTTGAGAGATTTTAAGGTTACATCAAGATGCCTTCTACAAGCACTCACCTATAAGTGCACTCAGCAGTCAGTGTCTAAAAGTACTTTCTAACAGTTCTGACAGTGAATCTGGAAACAACATTACCCACGTCATTATATAACATTCAGTAAAATCTTTAGTTTGATGGATCAATATCTATCTATCTATTAGGGTTGGAAATACGATGATATATACTGTGACACAATATATATTTGTCTACCAACAATTTATATATATAAGTGTTTATATAGTGGCAGCTATTGTTTATGTGGTAGTCTGCCACCTTTTCCTCTCCAGCCCTGTGTTCTCTGTGTTCCCCTTCCTGGTGTGTCTTGTTGGTCCCCTACTTGTCTTTGGATATGTGTGTGTGTATGTGTGTGTATGTTACCTGCCTGGCTCTAGGAACCTCCCACCTGCGGCTGATCACCAGCACACCTGTCTCCTATCTACTCATCAGTCTTCACAGCTTATATACCAGGCTTTTCCACTACTCCGATGCCAGATCGTCCCCGTACATTGTACGACAACTACGTCTAGGCTCTCGCTAAAGCTAAGTACTTTTTGCAAGTGTGTTTTTCCTTCGTGTTTTTGCTCTGCCTAAGGCATTACCCGGTGCTGGTGATAGCCGCTCCTGTGGTTTCCTGGATTCCTGTCTGCCTGCTTCTCCAGCCAGCTTCACCTTGCCTGTCGTCATCTGTCTACACTGCTCATTCACCATTCGACTTTATTACGAATAAAGTGTGTTTTGGATTACAGAGACTTCTCGGTATTCTGCATTTTTTGGGGTTCGAAGATCGTGCATACGACAGTTTAATATCTCTGGATGTATTAGGTCATTCTGGGTTATTTTTAAAATCAATAAGCAGGACTACTCTACGCCAATATTGTATTTTTATATGATTTTTGTGTCAATGTGTTGCGGTGCTTTGATTTGTCAGGTATTTAATTCAGTAAATGGACACTTAGTGGACACTCCTGCCTGGTTATTTTACCCATAAACAGTTTCACAATTGATTTTCTAATCAATAATCTGGGTCGGGGGAGATCACACACTGTTGGAGAGTCACAGCCGAGCCCCAGATTTATTTGATTGATTGGACTTTTTTAGCATCTTGTGTTTACAGACAAATCAGTTTCAAACAAAATGATTTTATAGAATAAACTTTAAGCCACTGAATCTCTCTCTCTCACACTCACACACACACACACACACACACACACACACACATGCACACGTCTAGTGGGCGCCAGCTGCTGTGGAGTAGTGACTCATTGCTTCTTTGTTATAAACTGTACCCATTCAGTGGTGTACAAACAATACAGACAGAGGCAAGGATGGAGTGCGCGCGCACACACACACACACACACACACAGTTGACCTATTCACTCAAGTAGACCTAACAGTTTTCATCAGTACAAAAAGGCTTCACGCCAAAAACATTTACATTTTAGAGGGTATTTTCAAGCCTTTCACTCTTTGTTTTGAATTTGTTTTTCACATTATCGGTTTTGTGATTTGGTTACAATTCATGACAATCAACAGCATTTAACAACAACAATTAACTGTAGTGTTTCTACTGTAGAATTTAAAATGAATGTTTTGAATCACGCATGCAATAACTTAGTGGTTAAAGTTGTCCAGATTGGGATGGGATGGTCGGGTTCATTCTTGTTCTGTTTTTTTCTCTCACTTTAGTTATTTTGTTTTGGGTTATGCTTGGTTTTGCTTGAAAAGAAAAAGACAGAATGACCAATATAAGAGCAAGATGTAAACTGTTTAAGTTTGCTCTATTCTCTCTTGTCACTAATAGTTTTAAAATAATTTCATATGCTGTAAATACATGATGTGCACATAAAATACAGTCAAATGCTGAAGATAGTTTTGAAACCGTTTTATGTTTGTGTCAGTGGTGGAAAACATATTTAGATCGTAAAAAAGGAGCAATATCACAATGTACAAATACTTCAGTACAAGCAAATGTCCTGCACTTCAAGAGTGTTACATATATTTATTATTTTACATTTCGGGATTATTGTTATTGTTGCGTTAGCAACATTCTAATGTTGTAGTGGGTCATCGTAGACCTGATTGTATTTACTTTAATAATAATAAATAACATTTAGTTATGTAGCACTTTGCAAAACAAAGTTATATAATGCTTCAGGAGCAAAAATAGACCTAAAAAAAACCCATTAAAATAGTCTAAGTGACTTGGCCACAGAAAGCCCAATTAATGCAGAAACGCAATTTATTTGAACATTTTTGGTAGAGATTTAAGTAAGCTAAATGTACTTAGTTACATTCCTCCACTGGTTTCTGTAATCTTCAGTAAGATTACAGTATGAGTATTCTCTCTTGTCACTAATAGTTTTCATTTAGAGTATTTCAGAAATCATTTCGTTTTTACACGAAAGACCTTTTTTCAGCCTTACTCTTTCATATATTTTTGCAAATACATATAAGCACAAACTGTAAAAAAAAAAGTACAAAGCAAAATAAAACATATAAACAAACAAAAACAATACAAAAGAAACAACAAGCACAAAAAACATCACATTCATTGATTTCCTTTAGATATTAATGGTAGGGAAATTACTTAATCTATTATTTACACCCTAAAAAATTATAAAATAAAATAGCTGGGTTCAATGGAACTAAAGTATTGTATCCATTTAACCCAATATGACTGAAATCTGCTTACTTGCAGCCTTAAAGAAAAGATCAGTTTCTCCATTTCAAATACCCTTCATAAGTCTTGGTACACAATTTTTTGTTAAAGTTTTCTTACTTGCAGCCAAAACTATTTTAAACAAATACTTATGTCTTACTAAAGTCATGTTTGCAGGTAATTGGCCTATAGGTATGGTACGTCAAACCTAAACAGAATCTAAATGTCAAGTACACTTTCTATAACCTTATGTATGTCGTGCAAAAAGGAATGAATTACAGTGCAGTCCCAAAAAATATGATAATGATTGGCATTCACAAAACCACACTGTCTCCAGCACGTCGAGTCCTCTGAAAAATGTTTTTTTCTGAGCTGGTGTAATAAAAAAGCGTATCACATTCTACCAGAAGAATTCTCTCCACTGCAGAGAGGACTGTGCATCCAGTCTCCCATGCTTCCTCTGACAGTGTCACAAAGTACATTCTTCTTCCCATTTTTCTTTCGCTTTGCTATAGCCTCTTAAAATATTTTTCATGTAAATCTCTCTTCTCTCAGTGGTTGTTTTTACAGTACACAGAAATGTAAAATCAGATTGTCTTAATATTTATAAATGTCACATGCTTCCTATGAGACATTGTAATCATTTTAATATCTCAACACCCTGCTCTGTTGGTCTCTTCATGTGCGTCACATCACTTCCGATTCCCACACACAGTCAGACACTCAGCCTCATCTAATCCTGCTTTAATGCGTACAGCAATAACAGCCCTGACAGTTGTGAATCAGCACAACCAGGAAATGTTCCTTCCTAGCAGGGTCGTGGAAGGATGAGACTGCTTTTTGGTGATGAATTCAACACACACACACACACACACACACACACACACACACATTGCTGTCAGCCACAGTGGTAGATGGAGCCAATGAAACGGCTGGTTACTGTATGGTGCACATCCAGATTAGACCAGAGCCAATGGGAGAATGTACTGCAGGTAAACTGCGGCCCAAACAGAGATTAGTGGTAATCCTCTGTAGCAGTATCAGGACAAATGGTTTCCTCTCTTCCTCTGTCTCTGTCACTGACTGCTTTTTCACTCTTACTGTGTCTATACATTCTTTATAGTTTACTTCACTCTTTGAAATAGATTTTATTAAAAAAGAGCAGTAACTTTAAGAGCGGAAACTTATTTTAAATCCAGCAGTTTCCTGGAAAGAACTTTATAATTTGACACAAATTAGAGCCGAATCAATTAGTCATTTAATTCATTAGGCGATTGACAGAAAAATAATCTGCGTAACATTAAATGACTTGCCTGTGGACATTCAGCTTACTTTCTAGTTTGCCAAGATATGCTGCAGTTGTGATGTTAGCTATAGTAGCAGGAGAGTTGTGAGTATCGTTGTCTGGAGCTGGTTTGCTGGCTCTGGGAAACTGTCTCGTCCTCGCTGGCTGTTAGCTTTGCAGCACAACTGTAGTGACAGTTTGCTAACTCACAACCTAGCTAACGTTAGTTACTTTACTTGCTGTGTCGTTGTTCGCTCTATATCATGGTATACAGTATGTCATGGTATTGGATTTCTCCAAAATCGCATCCCCCACCTTTAAAAGAAAAAAACCCTCAGAAAACGAATTACACTGAACAATGAAACCAGGAAATCCAAGAAAAACATTCAGTAGCTGAAAACTGAAAGAATTATAAGGAGACAAACTAAACAACATATAGGACACTAATGTTTTTAGGTGTGAGACGACATCATTAGCCCACTAATTATCTTTAGTAGTCTATCCTATCCACTTTCACTACACAACCTGAAAACTATAAGTTCTATACAGTGTTTATTTCAACATTTAATTTGTATGCTGGGTGGTTTGTCTTGGTTTCTATTTGAATGAAATAGAATAAAGGCTTTAATGGAGCACTATACTGTCCTTGTCTTTTACATGAGTGAAGCTGCTGCCACACGTCATAATGCTGCCGGCCTTCTCTGTGTTATGTAATACATGAAACCAGCTATATATCATGAACTTAATCTCTGTGTGGGGGTTGGAATAGTGATGGCAGCAGGGAGAGAAAAACGTCTGTGTTGTAGTTTTATGTTCCTGGGTTGTGCTAGTGCCAGCAGCCTTCACTGATAACAAAGTGCTTCAGTCGGCTCAGCTGCATACCGTGCAGCAGCAACATCCTCCTGGGTTTGAGTATATCCCTGGAGAACGTCATATAGTATGTGACCTTTTAACTAATTTCGCCTTTTGCATGCCACTATCAGCTGTAAAATTGACCCCACATCCCTCAAAATAATTCTTACAAAAAAGTAAAGTCTTTCTCCACTGTGGTGCTGATTTAGTATCAGCTGTTTTTAAAAGAGCTGTCCGTGGTGCTGAAAGCGGTTTCTGGACAAAAAACATGCAGTTGAGAACAAACACTATGCTTTTGTAAACATTATCCATACTAAAGGTGCTGCATATCATCTGTGTCTGGTGCCACTTTGTTGTTGTTTTCTGCAAAAGCCTTATAGCGGATTTATACCTGACTTTTGTTTCTAGTGTCTACTCATTTAAATCAATAAAATTGAACATTTTCAGTACAAATATTTTTTTTTAAAAACACTTAAATGCTTCTGACCCATTTTCACAATCAGTATAGTGGAACATATTGGTAAATATTGCTTGATATAATAATACAATATAAATCAAACATGGAGACATTACTGTGCAAAAGCTACTACAAAGACAATACATATATCATATTTCCTAACTGCAAATCCCAAAAAGACAACATAATTCAACTCATAGTTCAAGATAAATACAATGTTATGCTTTTAATGTAAAGAACCCTCTATGAAAACCTCCCATTTTACTCGCTTACGTCCCTCTGACTTTCTGAACGATTTTTTCCTGCAACTTTTAATGTGATGCATCTTTTCCTTTTCACATTGACTCTTGATCATCACACTGTTCATGTGATAATGTTGAATTTAGTCAAATGTCAACATGTGACCAAACATCCCACCTCTACCTGAACGACCTGCACCAGCAGGTTTCACCCAGCTGGCACTGGAGACCAGTAAAGCTCCCTGCTTTGTCTGTGCTAATGAGACTACTGGGAGACTAAAATACAGACTGGGTGACAGTCGCATCTGGCGTTCAGATTCAGATTTGTGAAATGTCTTATTCACTGTCAAATCACAGGCAGACCAATGGGACATGATCAGAAGATGCAGGGCTAACACAGACTGATGTGTGTGCAGGTATAACAAATATGGTCCTGAAACAATTAGTAGATTAATTGATAAGTCAGTCAAACAAAATGAATCATCAACTATTGTGATAAGCGATTGTTACTTTAAGTCAGTTATCAAGCAAAAATGGCAAACATGGCAAACTGTTTTCAGCTTCTAAACTGTAACTGATTTGCTGCTTTTCTCTGCTTTTGCATCAATTTAAATTGAATATCTTTGGATGTTTTTGACTGTTCTGTTCTCTGGGAACTTCTGCTGCCATTTTTCACTATTCTAACTAAATGATTGATCGGTTCATTGAAAAAATAATCAGAAGATTAAACAATAATGAAATTAATCATCAGTTGCAGCCCTAAAAAGATATCTACCGCCCCAAACAATATAATATATATCATACTTTACTTAAAGACATTCAAAAAATTAAAATCTGATATTCATTCAAAAAGGAAAAGAAAAAAGAGCAGTCCCCAAATGCAGCCATCTCAGCTTGAATCTTTTATATTATAATGTTTGGTGGATCCCTGTGATTTTAGTTTAACCTTGATGCCTTTGCTTTGGAGTTGAGCACTTTCATATTTTACGGCAACAAAGCACCTTTGAGTTGAATTTGAGCTGAATGAGACAGAAAGGCTGGGAAGGGAAGGAGACAACAGTAGACTCTCCTTAAGGACACATTATGAAGGCAGGATCAAAAATAACTGAAGGACAGAATGATAAAAGGGAATAGATAAATTTGATTAGTGTCCTCAGATGTTCCCTCATGCCATTAGCACGGCGTATCTCAACAGCTTGTCTACCACTAAGAGGCTAGCTGTCCTTGTCCCTGAGTCACACCTGCCAGGCATGCATCAAAATCTAAATCCACCTGAGAGGAAAGGTGTGATGGTGAGTCAGGAGGAGTAACAGTGTCTGGATGTACAGTAAACTCCTTTCAACAAGGTTTATATCAATCCTGTAGTTGCTAGTTTTTGCCCAAATCCATATTAATATTATGATGTAGACACACATTATATTTTGGTTCTGTTTTGATGATTATTACAAGATGTCTCAAAAGAAAACACCACCTTTCTTGTCTCCAGGAGGGGAAGTGTGCTATCACAGGTGAAAACAAGTAATCCCAAACAAGCTTTAAACAGCTAATACACCTTGTGAAATAATTGATGTGCATGCATCTCTGCCATTCATAAGTCTTCTCTACTTTGGTATTGATTGCCTGTGCTAACCGTAGCAGCAATAGCAAACAGAGGGAAAACAAAGCCAGGATCAGAGCTGTGTGAGCGAAATAATCACTCCTACACTGCTGGGGAAGAAGACTGGAGGAGCAGGAGGATGGGAGGACCTGAGCGACGTCACTGCAGCTGGACGAGGAAGCGCATACATTAACGCACACAAACGCTGCATGACAGGATGCTACTCTGCAATCTGTTCACTGTTTACGAGATGGCAGAGTGTGCAGCGTTTACTGACAACATACTAAACAAATCATTTGAAGACTTTTTTTATTAAAGGTTGGCTTCAGTGTGAGAGAACATTTTCTTGCCCTGTCATGATCGTCTAAACCACCGGTCCCTCTGGTGAGGCAGTGTAACTAGGCACAAGCTGTTTCTATGACAACAGCTGAGCCGTTCCCCACTTTATTAACAAAACTGATGTGCCTTCCACAAGTAGCATCATGTGTAGATTACCCTGACATGTAAACAGTAAGCATGCTTCACCTACTACCTGCTCAGATAAGGATTAGTACTCTGGCCATGTGGTGAACTATTTGACTTTGCTGCCAAACAAATGTATGAAAAGAGATTGAAGGTGTCAGGCAAAAGAGGTAACACTGGTAGATGTGTTCACGACTAATTAGATCAACCAGAGAGTGATGGATCAATTAAAAATGTCACATCAGTTGCTGCACAGATGGATCCCTCTCTGTGCAATGGGATAGATTACATTTTGTCGTGGAATACCCAGGTCTTGTTTAGTATGGGAGTGAGCTGGCTTGGACCCACAGTACGCATATCTGACCTTGCTTAAGCAGGAAATACTTCAGATCAAGTGAAATACAAGCAAGCAGGACTTGCACCCATGTTGTTGCCTGCATGTAAGCTTCACTTATAGTATAAGCACTGTCGGACAGATGGATGAGCTGAGCTGGAAGGGCTCAAAGCTCAGGTGGACTCTCTCTCTCTCTCTCTCTCTCTCTCTGCAAGGTCATACTGCAGCATAACAGATCAGATTTGTTCCCCTCGCTTTGTTTTGTATCATCGTCATCATCAGCTCTGACAGAAAGAAAACTGCGCAGGACTGAACCCCCCACACACACACACACACACACACACACACACACACACACACAGCAAGCATCACTTTACACCCTTGCCTGATCAGGATTAAAAAGCCTGAGGACAACAAAATGGTAGCACTGCCGCAGAAACAAGCAACACATCCACCAAGCTGCTTGTAATTGTATCTGCTGTGCTGGAAGTCAGCATCCAAACCGGCCCTGCCTCTGTGACAGGTGTGGTAGGATTTATAATGATAAACATGTACAACTTTGTGTCATTTTGCCACCCGAAATAATTAAGTCTCGAAACTTCTTTATAGCACTCATAAGCAGAGGTGGTTTCTCATATTAAATGCCAAGTTATATTTAACTTTAGAAATGTGTGGTTCCGTGAACGCATCATGCAGCAGTTAACAGATAAACTTCACTAGGGATTCATATAGGCCTAACAAAATAATCTCGTGTACATGGAAGAAGACGCGGGGTAAAACTGGTGAAATGTGCAACGATCAGTAACACTCATAAGATCTCAGTGGTGGTGGATTTAAACCTGCTATGAGAAGGGGGATGGGGCCTGGGATGTGTAAAGTGTAAAATGAAAGCGACTGCGCCTGCTTGTGTGATGCACCGGGCCGCACCAACATGCATTGCAGCCTGCAAAAGCTACTTACTTCCCGACGAAGTTCTCCAGCACCGAGCTCTTCCCCGCACTCTGGCCGCCCACCACGGCGATCTGGGGCAGGTCCAGGTTTGCGTTCTGCCCGATGGCGGAGAAGGCATCCTGCATGCGGTTCACCAGAGGAATCAAATCCTCCATTCCCCGGTTCCCCATCTTTGCGACGCAGTAGACAGTCTATCTTCCTTGTCAGAGCAGAGATGGATTTAAAATATATCTTATTTTTTGTCTTCGTCCCTCCTCGCCACCCTCGCGTTTAGAGGGCGTTTTGGACTGCGCACACGCCGGTTCACTTTTCGGTTTGCTCCCTCATTGACTGCGCCTCCTCGGTGTGTCAGATCACCTCAGCTAGGACTCTCTCCACCGCCGAACATGTACACTCCTCTTGGGGAGGGCTGGGGGAGGACGAGGATGATCTCTTGTATTTTCTTAGGAGAGATCCCTGCAGTTCTGCACACACACCGCTCGATGGTGACACTGGTTTACTTTCACTGTGTTGCGCTGTCAAACTGTGCTGTTTACAGTGCAGGAATGTCTTATTTTTCCGAGACTCTAAAGTCTAATCTTGTTTGAGTGCAGTTAGGAAGGAGTCGATGGGAACGTTTTTAATGTTATTGCCCGAACACAACATTTCGTGTGATGTACAGATCTGTCCATGGTGCTGAATGTGTTAGCACCGTGGACAGAGGCCAGGGGGCACTCTACAACTTTTTTAACGTTTGTTTTGGAGTCTATGTCGTTAGAGTCTTACTAATGTAAAACGAATAAATAAATAAAACACGCATCCATGGTGAATGCAGCCTACTATAGCTTACATAATATGAATATACTGGTATGAGTATGAATAATAAATATATTATACATTGCAAAAATATAGTATATTTGTATTATATATAAAAGCTTATAGTGTTTTATATATGTGTGCAACATATACATGGACACAAACTATACAATAATAATATAATAATATTAAATATATATAACATATAATGTATATAATGTACATATGTACAATGCAGTAGCATTGTTGCAAAGTGCTTGTTTCAACGTAATTGAATTTCTGTTTCAGTATTTATCCACTGGAGGTTAGTGTAACAATGATGTTCTATTTTTATTAATTGTTTATATTAGCTAGTGTTACAAATAAAAAATGTAGAACCTTGAAAATACAAACTTTCATTCAATCTACAAGGAGGATGAAACACTGACATATTTAATTAAAAATACTACATTATCTAAAGCTCCATCAATTATGCAGACATCAAGCATTTCTTTTCAGTTCTCCAGACAAAGACCAGGGGGCGACAGGGCACATTTATTTCATTACACTGCGCAGGCTGGTTTGGGTTTCTGCTTTTTGCAAGTTGGACCGGGGCTGAGAGCAAGTATTTAACCCTGTGCTATGAATTTAGTTGGATAATCAACAATTATCGCTTCTTTCCTCTTTGAGAAGTAAGTCGTGACAAGGTAGGAAGCCTAAGGTAAAATGCTGAAAGTACCTGAGGAGGCGCAGCTGGTTTATCTGTGAGTTAGCTAGCTAGTTCAGTGCTATGCTAAGCTAACTTGTTGGGTTTAGTTACCGAGCGGTGGCTAACGCAACGTTAGCTTCGTTCATTTCATGGCAGGTGTAGCTTGTTCATTTATTGAGTCATTTATTCTACTTCTTGTTAGATTTTGAATAACATGCCGCTTTTTTCCAAAAACAAAATGGTTAACATGCTGTTCTCTTCATAAAGTTGGCTCACTGAATGAAGAAATTAAAATAAACGAAGTAAACCAAAAAGTTAATTATTGTTAGCTTACTTGCTAACACTAGCTAGTTGTCATCTTGAAATATGAGAGCGACCTGTTGTCTCAGGAGGTGCGCACTGTTATTGAATGTGTCTTTACAAAAAGATAGTTGTTCTGACAGAGGGGCACATAATCACACAAGCTTTTTTCCCTCCGATCCAGAGATATTTTATCTTAAGGGGTGTCAAAACATTTGCACCTCACGGCTGCTGGTCTGTCAACTCGCAGTGTAACGGAGGAAATTGTAGCCCGTAATGTTCAATCCACACATCCACCACCAGCAGCAGCAGCAACAACAACAGCAGCAGCAACAGTTTCACCAGCACCTGCGGCAGCTACAACAACTTTTCCAGCAGCAACCTCCGCCTCCTCCTCCGCAGCAGCCGCCTCCGGGGCATCATGTCCCCCATCACCACCACCAGACACAGCGGTAAGCGCGTTAACTCGAGGCCGGGGATTAGGCAGGGCCCTCCGGATGACATGCGTGGCTGGCAGTGGCTGAGCTGGAAACAACACATGCCAAACTGTACGATTTTAGGATGGCTGAAATGTATATATGTGCAGTATTTTACCTTAAATGGTATATTTGTACGTCTTGACTGTTCGTTGGCTCTGATTTGTTATGATTTTATCTATGAAGTAAAACTACGACCTAGAACCTAGGGCAGCCTTATAAGACAGTGTTGTTGTAATTTAACTACCTCTGGTAAAACATAAAGTACCCCGTGGGCTTGTGTCATGTCAGCTTTTGTTACTCCATCTTTAATCTTCGTGAAAAACCTCAGTATGTGTGTGTGTCTCTTTATTCTGAGAATGAGCAAAAGTAGCAGCCAGTACAGCTTCATCCCACCAGCACCCCTTTACTTTACTTATTTTACTATTCTTTCTTTTCTTTATTTTACTATTCCCATGCAGTCACTCCATGCTACCCCCCTGATGTTTGGTCACTGCCTTTTGTATTTACTTTTTTTTTTACAGTTCTAATGTTCTTATTAATTTGATTTAGCATTTTATTGATTCCTCAGGGTTTTACTTGTGAGATTTAATGACCATTGTTTTTAAACACTTGTTTTATGAAGCTCATTGAGTAATGCTTTGTAATTATGTGCTATAAAAAAAATCGAAACTTAAAATAGGTTCTAAACCAAAGCTGATATGGAAAGGACATGACTTCTGATAAGGGCTAATCCATATCAGCGCTGCTAAACAGTTGATTATGTCAAGTCATTTTGTTTTCCACTGATGTATTTTCTACATCAGGATATCAGCTAATTTCAAAACATTACAGTTGATTATGCAATAAATTTCCAGGTTTGTAAGAAGGCACACAGGGATAGATCTTTTGGCCGAAACACTGTTCTTCAACTACAGATCACAGTGAGGCTATGTCTTTTGAAATAATGCTGCAAGTTTATTTTCTCTTGTTTATTTGTTGCCCAGAACCATTGCCGTTCCTCCTCAGACAGCCCCTCCTCCCAGAATGGTCAACCTGTGCCAGGCAACCCAAACTACCATCATCGCCCCCAATCCCATGCTGCAGGGGGCCCTACTGATGCAGCAGATGCAGGGTACAGTTTGGATTATAGTGTAAAGACAGCAGCATCTGAAAAAGGACAAAAGCCCCAATCACAAAGAGGAAGAGACAATGTGTTTTAAAAGCATGAAATAAATAACTTACAGGGGTTATAAATTTAGTTTGCTTTTTTTCCCCCTTACCCATGTGTGTCTCCTTTCATCCAGGTAACATGCGGAGCTTTGGGATGGGTGGACAGCAGTTCCGTCAGTTCTTTGCCGCTGGGGCCAGGTCTTCTCTGCTTGGGCCGATTCCCATGGGCATGGCCATCAAGTCCCCCATCATGGGTTTCCCAGCTGCTCGACAGTTCCACCCGCATGCTCGCTACTACAACAACAACAACACCACCACCACAGCCTCTTCCTCCTCCTCCTTTGTCACTACCACAGTAATTACAACAGCACCATTATAATGACTATAATCACTGTGTTTTCAGTCCAGCTATTACACTACACTAGGGTTCTACGATCAACAAATGCATCACGGTTTGACGATGAACGGCCAAAATCATTTATATCCTGTTCTAACAAAATCTTGTTAATGTCTAATGTAGCTGCAATTTTATCTCAGACTTGGATGTATAGCTACGTCAGTTTAGTCCTGTGCTAATGCTTACTTAAATAAACAAACCAGGCTTATTTATACAGTATACAGTATTTGTGTAATCCTATTGTCTGTCTCTTTGTGTAGGACACTGCAGCTTGCCAGCCAGACAGGAAGAGGGACAGCGAGCAGATGGCAGCAGGGAGCACAGACGACCAACCGGCAGATAGCAGTACCATTGATACCAGTGACAAGACTGAAACAGGTAGTTCAGTTCAATCCAACCAGCAATGACACATACTAATTGTTTAACATGGGAGCTTGAAGGGACTTTAGCATGTGTTGAGTGTCACTGTGTGACTTTCAACTTGTGTAGAAAAGTAATATGAATACTAGGAGCAGATTAGTGTTGAACTTTTGTTGGTACATAATGTTTTTCTTCTTTGTTTCCAACTTTGGTTTTGCCTTTTCTACCCACAGATGGTGCAGTGGGAGGAGGGGATGGACCTATGCAGCCCTCTGAAGACCAGCTTGAAGAACCTGTAGTTAAGAAGCAGAGGACAGAGGGGTAGGGAAAACATTTTTCTTGTTTTGTTTTGTTTTTTTTTACTATTAGGGAAGACTAAATTTAAGATAATACAAACAGCTCTCCTTGATTACTAACCCTCAACATTTACTCTCTTATTTTTCTCTCAGGTCAGAGGAGCCAAAAGTACAATGTGTTGTTGAGACTGTCACTATTGCAGATACAGATGGGGAGGTTCTTACTTCAGAGTGTAACAGCAACACAGAGGACAGCCAGCCTGAAGGTAAAACCCACAGAAACCTAGAGTACATGGTTTCAGATACTTCACATATCAAGCACTAATTTCATCTAAATGGAGTGTAGTTTAGGTCAGTTGAAATGAAAACTTAGTGTACCACATGTTTCTTTTGGCCCTAAATCTTTTTTTTCCCAGACTGCATCATTCTGGAGGAAGGAGGCTCCGCAGGGGGATCAGATGTTGTTGAGGTGCTGGAGGAGAGCAGAGCGGCTGAGGTGAGAGGAGCCTTTATTTGGGATGGTCAGGTCATAGACAAAATAATGTAAACACTAAATGATAGATTAATGAAATCGCTATTGCAAATGCTACTACAAAGGGTCACGTTAGGCTAAATGCTAATTATCAGTATTTATCAACCTCCTGTGTGCAGTATAAATGCATGACACTGGGTTTAGATCTGGTTTGCAACATCTCTGTAGGTGCACAGCTGTTTGTCAGCCCCATCCCCATCTGGTAGGCTGAGTGAAGATGATCAGCAGGATAATTTACCCCCAGAGGAGATGCAGACACAGGGTAAAGATAACCCTTTGGCTTTACCAGACAACCCGGACGAAGGAGATGAGGGTGTAGCGGAGGGCGGCAACAAGTTCTACTGCTACCTGTGCAGCATTACCTGTCACAACCAGCAAGTAGGTTGAGCGTACACACACATCAACATACATAGGCCATAGTGGAATGTAGTTTTATTGGGTAAACAGTTGCTGGTGTTTGTTGGGAATGTGCAAAAGGCTGAAAAAGTCACAGCAAATTTAAAATAACTTTGTTTCGCTATTATCTTCCATCTTTAATTTTCTCTCTTTTTGCAGAACTTCAGGAGTCATATGAATAGTGTTTCCCACCAGCAGAGGATGATGGAGATCCAACACATGAGCAACGCATGCCTGGTCACCCTGCTGCCACGAGTGCAGGAGTCTCTACAGGGAACAAACAAAGATGGGTCAGTTTAAAACAACCAGATACGCATTTGGCTGTGGGTTTTTTTTTTCTACTATTTCTACTATTATCAAGTTTGAATGGTGAGAGATACTTATGCACCTTTTTATTTTAACAGGTTTTTGTTTTCTTCTGGCCAGTCATTTTGAGTTTAACATAGGAGACGGTTTTAAAAAGAGAAAATTATCCTTGTGAGTCGTGAACAATGTTCGTCCGTGTTCTCTGCAGAGAAAAGAAAGCAGACATGAAGCATTGGTGTGTCACCTGTCACACCTACTTCACCGGCAGCATCATGGACCACCGTCGCAGCGAGGAGCACAAAGTAATTAGCTGCTCACTTCATAGATAAGCACATGTACATGGTGTAAATGTTGAGTTCAAGAAGTTTTTGTTTGTTTTTGTTTTTTAAATGAGAATAACTAGTAATGGTTTGGTGTTCCTCCATCTCTCCTCAGCTTGCCAGTAGAACAGCCATCTCGTCCTGCACAGTCTGCAAAAAACACTTCAGGACCTCCCAGATTTTTGTGGAGCACTTGCAATCCCAGGAGCACAGACAGAAAGTGGAGAAGGTATTTGAGTTTATAATCCTGATTTTTAAAACCATTAAACAACAAGCAAGTGTTTTCCCATAAATGAAGATGGAATGAAACATTCATGCTGTTGTACCTCACCACTTATGGTACTTGCTACTGTTTACTAGCTCCAGGAACAGGAGGGCTGTGAGGTCTTGGGCAAGCTGACATCCATGGACACTGATGGCTTTTCGTTAGAAGAGGTAGAGGGCAGTGAGATGGAGGAGGGAGAGGAAAGAGAAAGGAGTGAAGGAAACCAAGATTGCTCTGAGAAACAGGTGATTTGCATATAATTTGTTCGTTTGTAATTCACAATATTTGCATTTAAATGGTCAGTAAGCTTTACATCCCAAAGTTCTACCAAAGTTCAACATCACTTTGAGAAAAGCTCTGAAATATCACTATTAGTACCTACATAGTTGGTGCATTTGTTATACTATAGTTGTTTACTGTGTCTCTGGTGACCTGGTACAGGATGGCTGGTCCTCCCTTAAAGAAGTGACTCTAAAGGATATGGCCAGTGATGAGCAGTATGATCCTGACACAGTCTATGGTGAGTCGCGACTAACTGCTGATTCTTCACTGATTGCTGCATCATTAATTTTGTAGTTTTCCTGCATGTTCTTGTTGTTTGGGTTTACTGATAATATTCAATATCACATTTGAGTGAAGTTTATTCTTGGATTTCTTTTACCACAGGGTCCAGTTTTTTTGTTCCAGTAGCAGGTTTTATCTGCAGACTCTGCAACAAGTTTTACCACTTTGAATCTTCTGCCCTACACACCCACTGCAAATCACTGAAGCACTTTGAGAACCTCAAGGTTGGTTTTTGATGACTTCACTCACCTTGTTTCCACTCTTAAATAGGGGGTAACCCAAATTAAATAATTGTTCTACTTGTTTTAGCTTTTTAAGGAATTCCACTTGAAGTTAACTATATTATTAATATTTGTAGTCATTTGTGTTCAGCATTTAAAAGATGTGTGTATTTTGTTTCATTGATTGCATAACCCCAGCCTCAATCCAAGCATAGACAAGCTCTCAATGGAAATTTCCAGAGGTATTTGCAGTATTGCAGAATTTTTATGCTTTCTCTTCTCAGAGTTACAGAAAGTTAAGTCAAAAGGGGGGAGCTGTTGAATCCTCCAGAGAATCTCTCCTAGCCGCAGCCAGCCTCAGGCCTGTAACAGAAACCACCACAGACTGTTTAGATGGAAATCCCCTCTCTGGTGACACAGGTTTAGTGACGAACCTAAACTCCATGCAGCCTATCATTACACTCACCCGACTGAACATGCAGACAGAAAACCAGCAACAGGAGGAACAAGCAGAACTTGACCCAACTTCACAGCACTTCATCACCACCTCAGCAACCAGCACTGGCAGCACAGACAAAGACCTCAGCCTCCACAGTAAGGAGGAAGAGACCACATCCCAGGGCTCTGTAGTTCAGGAGAGTCCCGCTGAGGAGCCAGACTCAGGGGCAGCAGCTGCTGTTGAGGATGCTAATGAAGAGGAGGAAGAGAAAGAAGCTCCTGCTGTCCCAGGGAAAAAGAATGGCACAGGCAAGGCAAAAACCACACCCAAACGCAGGTCAGGGAGGGCCACAAACAGACACTGAGTCAAAGATAAGATCTTGAAAGAGAGGAAACCTGGTACAATCGCAACCTTAAGACAGGATGTGTCGGTATGTGAAGAGGTGCTTTCATGAAACAGAGACCAAGAAGTGAACAGCCCTGCCTCTCTCCATGTTGGAAAGTCTAAATTTAACACACACCAACAAATAGGAAGACTGAATGATGGTAACAAATATGAATAATGATAAGTGATGGTGGAACATGACTTCTTATGTGAATTGTTCTCCCAGGGTGGGAAATTAACACCTGACAGCTATCAAATACAGGTTAAATCAGTGATGGGTGGGTAGGTATCTTAATATTGGCTCCCAGTTAGAGAATAATTTTGTTGAGTAGGCTAATCTCCTCCATTAGATTACAGCAATAAAAGATTATTATAAAGTGTGATGCATCTAGCTCAGAACAAACCCTTTTTCCTACTGTATTTACAAATCTGAAAAAACTACTTAATAAGGAAAAGCTCCTTATATTGGTTACCCACTAGAAAAGCCATCACATGGATACACATGCTGTGTCCCAATTCTATAGTACATAATAAATCTGAGCAGGTTCTGAGTATGTAGTGTGTTTACAATGGAAAAGTGACTGAATAAAGAAGACTCAAAAAAGTCACTACTACTACTGCCACAGTGCAATGCAGAAAGGACATAGAGGAGCTGCTCACAGCTGCAAAACATTTAAACTAATTGTGGATAAAAACAAAATTGTTGGTAAAACGGCTTTAACGCCCCCAGGTAACAGAAAAATGAATATTAAATCCTTGGGAAAACATTTTGATATTTAATTGGTGGAAAAAAGTGACATTCCAAAGCTTCAGTTTGATTGACATGCTTTCCTGTTAGTATAAAACAGTTCGTTACATAGATTTTTTTTTTTTTTTTTAGCAATGCTAGCAGTGATGCTATAGCGGTATCTCAACTATCTGATGGAGTGCCATGATATTTTAACAATGATTCTTGGTCTCCAGAGGATGAATCCTAATGACTTTTTTTCCACTAGTGCCACCATGAGGTTGACATTTGTGGTTTGAGTGAAATGTCTCAATTACTGGATGAATTGCCATGAAATTTGATACAGACATTCATGCCTCCCTCAGGGTGAATTAATATTAACTTTGGAAATACTTAAACGTTTCATCTAGCGCCATCATTAGGTCGAAATTTCAATTTGTTCAATATATTGGTTTATGACTAAAAATCTGCAAAACTAATGACATTCCACTAGCTTCAGCTGTATTTTGTGTTTAGTGCTAATTAGCAAATGGTAGCATGCTAAACTAAGATAGAGAACATGGTAAACATTATACCTGCTAAACATCAGCATGTTAGCATTGGCATTGTTAGCGTGTTGACATTAGGATGTAGCTCAAAGCACCGCTCTGCTGAAGTACAACCTCACAGATCCATTAGCATGGCTTTAGACTTGTTTGTTTACTAACTGCAAAAACAGTATACTATGACAATTATACTGTATACAAGTAGAATGGAATTGGGACACACTGATTTAAAATCATAGAAGCTAAATGCAGTTTAAATATACAGTATTTTAAAGGTACTATGAGTAAAGTATAGTATGACATGAATTTTCTAGACATGGGAGAGAAAAAGAAATCTGTGTTGGGTTTTTTTAATTTACCCCATCTGCAATTGAAAATCTTTTTTTTTTTTTTTTTTTTTCTCCACCTTCTGTTCCTAAGTAATACAATCATTGTAATTGCTTCTGACCCTTAAATGAACAGTGTCCAGGTTTTTTAAATGTGGCTGGGTTTAAGGGATAAAGGTGGCTGGCTCACCAAAAGCTAATTTCCCCCTGCTGTCTTCAAGGATCGGGAGGTTGATGAGGGCTGATTGTCAGCTTTTGCTAATTCTCTAGCTAGATGAATGATTGTTAACTTTAATATTACCTACAAGTGGAGACACTTTTAAACATTGCTAACCACATGCAATAGCACACACTTTTAGCGACCTGAAATGTAGAATGTAACCAAATTAAGTGTTTGAGCAGGTGACCACTTCTGTTGAATGAATGGAAAAAAAGTCTTGAAGCTGATCATTGCTTTGTTCAGATTATTTTATCATTGCTTTTTTTTTTTTTTTTTTTTTTTTACATTTTGGGTTATAGTTGATGCCATGTTTTGGGCAAAAAAAGTTGTCAGCAGTTGTATTGCCTGAAACAGTCCTGCACACATTCTTATTGGCAATTGGGAAGTTTTTTTGAAGAGTTTAAAAAATCCCAACACAATCTGGAGTAGTTGAATGTAGTAGTCAAGAAAATGTCTAAAAAACCTTTTACAGCTCTAAAATGAGAATCTACAGCAGCCAACAGCTTCATCAACATGTCACAAGCAACAAAAGAAAGGTGTTTCTGCTAACAACCAGGCACTGAATTCAAATTATGAGCTGTCCCCAACTCCCCTAGGACTCTTCACATTCACAAAAGGCTGCACTATGTCTGCATTTTGCTTATTTTGAAATTTTAAAGGTTGTCAGTTATATGCAGGTATATGCTACTTGAAGCTTAAGACTGTAAGTTGTTGTTTTTTTTCTTGTTGGGTGTTGAAGATTGCGTCTTCAGAGGACCCACAAATTAATCTTTTAGCCCAGAATTCATAATGATATGAAAAGCATTTGTGTAGAATGGATCGTGTTGGCTCAGTGATTTTTATACAGTCACATTTGGTGTCACATTGTCACATTCCCATAGACATTTGTCAAGTATGCGTGCATTTAGTAAACAGTTCCTTTAATTTCCATGGACTTACAATGCTGTTGGTGCTTATTTCCAATTAACCATTGTATTGATTGTTTTGTTTTTGTTTTTTGCTTTACACTGGACAGATGGAATCACAGTTGAGTTAATGGAAGGAGGAAAAACATGAAGTGTTTGTAGGTATTTAATGTAAAAAATTATCCTTGCAAACTTTAAACTCTGATTTTAAGCACCAATAACATACAGAATATACAAATGCAGAACTTTGGTTCCAGCATTTCAGCAGTCACAAGAAACCACAAGGCATAAATAAAGCTGCATCACTTCGTTCTTCATGACTAGTGTGCTGTTCTGGAAACATTTCATCCTCCATATTAGAGAAGGATATTTTAAACCACCAAAGTGGTTGACTGACACATGTAGCAACTCTTGTAGTCATAGTGGCGACTGTCACATGATTAGCATCGCATCATGTTCTGTCTGAAGGGACAAGACATGATGGAAACTACTTTGATCACAGAATTTCAAACAAAGCTGTATGTTTCTTATTGTATTTTTATTCCGCTACTGACAAATTGAGATGAACAAACAGGTGATGTTTTCTAACTGCTGGAAGTTTAATGTATTTTTGGATGTTTGTTTTCTGTTTGGGGGTCATTTTAATTTATATTAAAATGTCAGACAATTCACACATTTTGTCGACTTATTTATGACTTTTTTGGCGAGCACTTAAGGTGGGGTATGCAATTCTGGAGAAATCCAATACCATGACAAATACCATGACATAGAACGAACAACAACACAGCAAGTAACGTAATGTTAGCTAGGTTGTGGATAGCAAACAACCTACAGTTGCTGCTGCGAAGCTAACAGCCAGCGAGGACGAGACGTTTCCCAGAGCCTGCAAACCAGCTCCAGACAGCGATACTCACAACTCTCCTGCTTCTATAGCTAACATCACAACAGCAGCATATCTTGGCAAACTGGAAAGTAGGCTGAATGAACGTAGGCAAATCATTTAACGTTACCTGACATACAAATCATAGCTGGAATAGTGTGGTGTGGCTCGGTCCGAGCCACTTTGTTGCCACATTTCCCGTTTACAGAGTTACAGAGATTTTTATCAGCGCACACAGAACGGTCAGCTAGCGGACCTTGAGGAGTTATTCACTGAATTTGACAAAAAGATGTGTACTGGATTAGAGTCGCATACCCCACCTTTAACATTTACAAACACTTTTCAGACTGCATCATTTATCCTTAACAGGTTCATGAGAATGAACAGGACAGCACAGTGTAGATTCACAGTCATGCTGCAGATCAAACATTATAATACAATGGTAAACATCTGGAATGTTGCATATTTACTTTTTGGGATAACAAATGGGAACAGAGACTGTACAGCGATTACAAAGCTATTTGAGGATAAATTCTGAAGATCATGGATAGGCTGGAGTAATGTGTTCAACATAGGGCAGGTCATCGTGGATATCAGCACGTTAGATTTTTACAGCAATCTGGAAAAACACAATTATGATCATGTAGTTTGAGCTGGTTACTGTCATTGTTAAATTAACAATGCTTCTTTTATCAGCTTTTTCAAATGTTTCTGGTGTGACCCTGGCTTTAGAATTTGTTCCCATGATGGACCTGAACATAGGAGGGACAGCTTTTTAAATGTCAACACATGTGACTTAGATTTAACTGTAATAGTGCCAGGTGAGTACGGTTGTATAAGAAGCTGCTAGAGGTCAATAAACTCCAATCTGCTTAGGAACCAAACATCAGCACACCACAGTTAAGCAAAGCAGAAAAACTAGATTGAGTTCAGTGATAGAGGAGATGCAAAATATCACTTGTACACGTGTCTGCTGACGGGGGTGTAAATTCACAGAAGAATCAGCCAGGCATGGACTATGCAGATCAAGGCTCACTAGTCCAACAGACACAGGTTAGGAGTTGAGTCAGCTTTAATAAATATTTTTATCCCTGCATTTTGCTGAACTCAAATCCCCTTCATCTACCTGCTCTTGTCATTCATTTGCCAGCTCCATTGTCCTCGTTCAGGTCTTCCTTGTTGGGTGAGGAGTCCCCATCTGCAGGACAATGCTCCTCCTGGGTCGGGGGGCCGGACAGTTGGGCCCTGAATTCCAGCCGGGCTTGCCGGTTTGACTCCAGTAGTTCGTGCAGTTTGCCATTAAGTGAATCATTCCGTTCTTCCAGGTCATCAAGATAGGAGTTGATCTGATCTAGCATGGAGTTGATGGCTTCATACTCTGTGGATACGTAGCAGAGAGATGAGTCTTTTCTGTCAGGCAAAGTAAAGAGCTTCTGTCGCAGAGTAGAGTGTCTGGTCTTTAACATAAAAGATGATACCCCATTCGTTTTGGACAGAATTAATGCTGCCAAAATTACCCATTTTGGACTTCCTGGAAGTATCAGTAACTGTATGATTTAATGTTTAAATGGCTAGCACAGACAGACAGGAAGAAACCATGTACCCGCTAAATCAGAGCAAGAGATGTACAGAATTGTTTTCTTAAGCTTAGACTAATATTCAGTATTTTTCCTACCCATATCAACCGAAGGTGAATCCGCGTAGGTTTAACCTGTGTTAAGAACATTACTGTATAGGGTATTATAAAAGACAATACTTTAGAAAACTCAATAAACAATACAACTAATTAGACAGCCCTATAAAATATGGGAAATCTCAAGAAATAAACAACAAATGTGCACATATACTGCTTTTTAAAGCAGCATAAACCAGAAGCTTGCTGGTATATCAGTGCATTTCTAAACAGAATTCGTGTCTAATTTGTACAGTACTGAACAGATCAACTTAATGGAGGATTGGAACAAGGATCTCAAGCTGAAAAGCTTGAGGTTATACTGATGTTATCTGGAGATAAATATTGAATATGCTCCACAGACAGCGAACAATACAACTGCTGTCAATCTGTGAAAGTACCTATAATGATATTACTGGGGCAGATATAGGTCCAACATTAAAATAAATTTAATAAACTTTCTTGGACGTAACATCTCAATCAGAAACCTCATGACCCAACAAAGCTAATTCAGATTCAGTGTCACCTGACACCAAGTCGAGGTTTAATGTTCTGATTTAACAGTACCACTTCTGGAGAAAGTTTTTTTGGGTTTGTAGATTTTGATTTTATTGACCAAAAATCACTGGAATAGCACACTTCCCCTTTTGCTGCAATTACGTTACTAGCATTGATTGCGATGAAAGAACACAACAGCTAAGTGGCTACCTTCTTCATCGCCGAAATCATCTTCGTCGTTGATAATACCATCGTCACTCGAGATGTTTGGATCTCCATTTGGTCCAGACATTATTTAAATATTCACGTTTAATATTTTATTACAAAAAGAGTTACGTTAGCTACCGTTACTTTTGTACTGTTAAGCTAGCTAGGTTGCCAGATAATTACCGTTGACAAATGAACGAGCAACAACTGAAATTCAGCTAAATTAACAAATGCACAATCAAATGTCCTCTTTAAAGTTATTTTTAGACGAGCTGAATAAATCCACTGCTCCCTGGAAGAAATCTCCGACGGGGATAGTTAGCTAGCTTGACATCTGTTGTCATTGGCAGACGTCAGATATTTGTTTATTGAACCGATGCATTGTGGGACAAATGTGGGCGGGGTTTCTCCGTTCTCAGCAAAGATTGCTTTAGTCCTCAGAAAGATTACTCACTCTGTACAGACAACCTGATCGGTGGTCAAGTGCAAATATCTTCCGTCCTACACCACAGAAAATCTGTAAAGCGTTTTTACGTTACCATCACTAGTGCCCGTTTTAGAGCTAGGTCAAGTTTTTCATTTAACGTTTCTCCTGTGTCGCCGCAGCTTACTTGTCGACTAATGCACTTATAGTTTCTGAAACTACAAACAGAGTGGGCTTTCTTTAATTTTCCTGTTCTCTGATTCCGAGCTGTCAGACGCTGTCAGTCAGCTGACTGGACGGACTGCTAGCACCTGACTTAAGCCAATAAACGTTTATTTTTGTACTGTGGCCGAAAAATTAGTCACTTGATATAAAATACATTTACGTGTCTGTATCATAATATCAGATTTGTTGCATAAAATTTATATAATGTTAATGGCGCCTAGTTTGCATCAGTTTTCCTGCTAGCATTACTGAAAGCCTCCAACTTTACTTGGTTTACTCATCTTGATTTTATTAAAGGGTCGTGTTTGATAAATACCACGATGATAGCTGAAAGGGAAGCGGTATCCTTTCGTCCAAGCTGACCTTCCTTACTTTGATCAGTGGATGGCGCCAAGATATCATGTAAGTCAGAGTCGGTGCAGTCAGCCCACGTGTAAGCATTTCCTGTAAGGGGGTGGCCTGATCAACACTGAAAGAGCTGTTTTGAAGTGTTTTTTTAAGATATGGATGAATTACCAGCGGACCTCAGAGCTTTTCTTCTCAACCACCCTTTTCTCCAGCTTACAGATGGCAAAAAGGTTAGCGAGCAAATGACATCACATTACACGAAGTAGACTGTCCGCACAATGTGATGCTAGCCGTCTTGCTAATTTACCTCATGAGCCATGTACTGTGAAGTGTTGGTGATGGCTAGGCGTGTTGGCCAAGACTGAAAAAACCTTTCAATGATTACCATGTTTATTACTTCACCAAGCTAAGCTACAAGCACCACTAAATGAACCACATAATGTGTTGTTTTCAGATCAAATGCACTCTGAATGGCCATGAGTTTCCATGCAGACTGACGGAGCTACAGAAGTTCACTCAAGGGAAGAAATATGAGAAACTGAGTGCTGCAGCAGAGTTCAGTTACAGCCAGTATGAACCACACATTGTGCCAAGCACAAAACAACCGTAAGGAGACTTTTGCTGGCCATTTTGTCTTTGTTTTAAGACAAAACACCAACACCTTCCTTATCTTACTTGCAGTAGTGGCAATAAGTTGTTTGTTTGTTCCTCAGGAATAGAGTGAATGTGTGAAGCTGCGCTTTGTAATGTTCTGTCTGATTCCTCCTGTCTGTTTTCCAGCAATCAGCTCTTCTGTAAGCTGACCCTCAGACACCTCAACCGGCAGCCACATCACATCCTCAGACATGTTAATGGAAAACGCTTCAAGAAAGCCCTCTCCAAATGTCAGTGCATTAGTTATCTACATGCATTTTTTTAGTTAAAAAAATTAGTGGGGACATTATACAATCCAAGTCACATAGACTTGTTGGTTTGATACTCATCACTCAGGAAGGAAATCAAAGCTATCTGGTGTATCTGTTGATGAAAACGTATTTCTGTGGTATAATTTTCCAGCTGAACATAATTGTTCTAAATCTGCTTGATCAAACATTTTGGGATTTATGAGTTGGGTTCACAAATGTGCAGAATGCAGTCAATTAGATATACCAGAAATAACATGTTCAATTTTTTATTTTAAAAAAAGAAGCAATTTTTACCCAATAACACTGCCATCCGCACATCATCCTGGCAGTTACCTTGTCACAATATTAGGTAACTGCCTAATATTATATTATGGACTTCAACATCTGTTTCAGGTTTACACTGTAGCATTGCTTCAGTTCTTATCAGTATTGCCATTGTACCTTGATCCTTCAAAACACCTTGATAACATTACTTAACTTTCATTCTCCATGGAGCCATATGTTGCCATAGCAATGACACATTCAAAGTGAATCTGAGAGGTCACATCCTTTTTACAATTTGCAATAAACATCACCCAAATCAGAAACCAATGTTCTATCAGTATAATCAATATTCACTTCACATTTGGCCGTGTGTTCTTCTCTGAAATTATCAAGCAGTCTTCATTTGTGAGCTGAAAAACACAGTGAGAAATATATGAGAACATCATTTTAGGTGACTGGCATGGCCGTCCAAGTAATAGACTGCAGATATGAGTTGTTGGACAATTCACACTGTCAGCTTGATTACTGACCTGACTGTCTCATTCCTGCTCTAGATGAAGAGTGTGTGCAGCAAGGGATCGAGTTCACTCCAGCCAGACTCAAACAGAACAGGCCCAGAGACACCGGAGAGGAGGTCAATCGGGGGAGGGCCTCAAAACACGGGAACAGCTCGTGGGAACCCTCATCCAGTGATGAGGATCACAGTGACTCAGAAGACAGCATGAGTGACCTCTACCCTCGTCAGTACACACTGTAGACCTCTTTGTCCACTTGTATTATGGTTATGTCCAACTGTAAGAGTCTGCAGGATTTCATTCAAGGCAAAACCTAGTGAATTTACTGTTTAACAAACACACTGTCTATCAGAAGAGTGGCTTGTAGGATTGCAGTTTTACTTTGCTGTAACCTTGTGTCATGTTTTCCCACAGCCTCTATGTTCACTTTAAAAAACCAGACAGAGGAAAATATGGAGGGTGATGGGGAGGAGGAGGAAGACGATTTCCAAACAGATGAAGATGAGGAAATGGAGGTGGATAAGCAGGTGATGCAGAAACGCAAGAAGGTCTGTAGAAATCTGAAACAGTGTTTTCTTTGTGTGTGGAATCCAGTGTATCAGGGTTAATAGCTGGCACTAATTAGATTTAGTTTTGTAGGCTGAGTCCTTGTCAGATGTTTATGCTGTTATATTTGTCTTTCAGGTCCAGGGCGGTGGTTTTCAGAAGAAATCCAGAAATAACCACTGGAAATCAGGGCGTAAGAAACATGGAAAACTGCTGAGTAATAAGTAAAATGCAAAACCATATACATATAGTATTTTTTTACCTGGTAATTTGTCAGGGAGCAATACTGCACTTACAGTTTGGAGTAGTTTTCCTGTATCTGAGCCACCCTGACCTATTGTATAAGTGAACATCGATTTAGATTTTTCATATTTTTCCGCATATGAAAGGTTGTCTGTTTTCCAAGTTGTGATGTTGCACAGTTCCAACGAGGCTGGTTTACGCGAAAATGATGAAGTGCAGTAAACACATCATTTTGCCTGGATAAGTTGAGTTTTCTGGTTTCCAACCAAAGCACTATAAAATACAACTCAGTTTGGATTTGCAAACATTGTCTGTGTTTTTTTTGCTACCAATCGTCACCTATAAAACAGATCAAACGAAGGAGAGACCTTTACAGACAGCAACTATTGCAGGACATAAACCTGTTATTTAACAGAGAACTGCAAATCATAAAAAGCATTTTATAAATTGTCAATTTTCCAAGAAGAAAAACGTTGCAGCCTGAGAGGCATCTACTTCTTGAATATTGATTGCATAGTATTTTATAAATTTTTTTTTTTTTTTTACTGTTTGATAAGCTATGACTATACAATGAGGATTATATAAGAAAGTGGCTGAAGGTACAGCATGAAAAAAATAACCACCTTACTTAGCAGTAGAAGGCAATGCCGATGTAGATGGTTAACCATTTTTAATGACTGTCAGGAAGAAGAAACAGTTTTCACCCAGGACATTTAGTCTGCAAAGAATATCAACTCAGGGACAATCATGACTTAATATGAATAAATGTTTCACCCAGTCACTGCAACAAGTTGCTGATTTATTGGTCTCATTCAGTGTGTAATTTACACCTATCTTCTTTGTAAATGTTGAGGGCAAATCATGTTTATTATGCAAAACATGTAATACTTAATGCTAGGTCATGTTTATTGCTGTGCATTTAAAAAAAAAAAAAACATCAGCCGGCATGGTGCACACTGGACTACTGCTTGTGAAAATACCTTTTTTTTCTGCTTGGCTAACAAGGAGCAGACATGTTTCAGAGTTTAAAGGCTTTCCCCCCGAGTCTTTGGTCTTTAACAAGCCATGTGTGAGCTATGGTCCCATTTACACCTCCATCCCATTACTCTTCCCTCTCATCCTCTTACCGCCATCATCTCAGCCAGACGGCTACTTTCTGTCTCAGCAGGCTGTTCTCCTGCAAACACCAACTATGAGCCAGCCGCATGCATTGACAACCAGCTCCTACAAACATGATTGTATTATTACATGGTGTCCCCTTCAGGGTGCATATGCAATTATATGAGTTGTCTCTCTGCCAGGATGGTAATACCCCCCTCCACAGGGTATGAGGGGTCTCTGAATGGTTTGATGAGTATGAAAATGATATGAAGCATACGCTTTGGCCTTCACATTGACCAGATTTCAACCCAATTTAACACCTAAGGGAGATTATGGATAGACGTGTTAGAAAGTGGTCTCCATCATTGTCATCAAAACACCATATGAGGGAATATCTTTTTGTTCATGCCTCCAGTGGAGTTTGTGGAATTCATGGCAAGGAGAACTGATGCTGTTCTGGAGAGCTGTGATCCCTGAGAAACCATTTAATTTCTCATCTGTAGTATATGCACTGATGTTTTTGAGGCAGTTCATGTGAAGTATTTTGTTTCACTAAGATGGTTTATAAAGATGTGTTAGTTGTAGAAATTGAAGAAAGTGTGATGATTAAGTTGTCCAACACAGTAGCAAAATGGTCCTGTCAGGTTGTGTGATATTGACACTTCTGTGTTTGTTTGCGATCTGTTTGAGTAGAACAGCTCCCACTTGTGTGAAAAACACTGCCACTACCGTTTTTCATTCATTCATTTATGCATTCTTTTATTTAATTTTTAACTCAGTACAGTGGATTAAAATGCACGTTCAGTAGAAGTTGACTAATTATTCGTCATTTTCGTTAAATAAAGGATTATTGGACCAAATGGCATACAGGTAGTCATAACAGTGTTATCATCTTTAACAGCTGCATGAGTTTCTCGAGAGTGTGCAGCATTTGGAGGGTTGAACATGAACATGCCTTACAGTTTATGGTGCAAATGAATACAGGTCGGGTGAAGGGTATAAACCTGTGTTTGTTTACATGTGTAAAAGCCGTAAACAACGCCGGGTAGCGGTGACAAGCCCCTGGACGGATCAGTATACGTGGCATACAGCGGTTGCAGTACCATGTAGGGGGGCTCTATCTCGCTCGTCAAATCGCGGGGCATTGTGGGGCGGAGGCGGCCTTTCTCTGCGTCCAGGCGATCGGGAAATCTTCAAGTAAATACCGTTAACGGGGGGAGGAACAGTACGAGCGCAACCTGCGAAAAACCCAACACATCAAAACTGTGTTGCGCTGAGCCTTAATTATTTAAAAAAAATCGTAATATTACAGAAATATGGGGCAGGAGGATCTCATGAACACAGCCGAAGACGTGGCAGACCAGGTAACTTCAATTTTCGCACGACAGTTAATAACGCTAGCCGCTGTTAGCATGTTAGCTGCTAACTAGTTTCTCTGAGATTGAAGTAACGTTAGGCTCTTGAGTGTCTCCTCCAACGTTGTGACGCCTTTAATTAATGTTTCTACAAGTCCACAGTAGCTAGCTGACGGCATTAACATGAGGTTGGATCAACGCGATAGCTAATTTACTCGTGTTTTAATGAACATGACAAATGGTCTGGTCCTGTCATGTGTCTCCAGATGGATTAGGTAGCATTAACGTTATTATAATATAATTCACACCGATAAAGTGAAGCTGACATTTTTGACAAACCTAGCCAACGGTAACAGGTATACGTTTGGATGGTTATCTCATTTAGTTAGCTAGGTAACCACCCGGTTTATTAACAGTGTCACAGGCGAGCCAGTGTCAGCAAAGCCAGACAGTGCCAGTCAGCATTGTGAAATCACTTAGCTTAGCCCCTAAGTTATTGGCTAACACTTATTAGTCATATGTGTTTTAGCAACCTTATTGGTGGTGTCTTAGGGTTACAGAGTATCTCGAAGTTGGAAAAGCATTTGGTTTTAATATACTGCATGTGGCCTTGACAGAGCTGCCCCACCACACAGCTCACCCAAAAACTGGATGTGAACCTTTAGTTTATTACACATGCCAAAGTTGCCTTTCTGTAGTTATTTCTGTCTTTCGGATGGGCTTTTTTGCTGTACTTGTGTCACTACAGGCAATGCACAGATCTATAAGAGGTGAGCTGAGATGTCAAGATCAGGTTGCAGGTCTGCCTGTGACTCATGTTACTATGTAAACTGGGGAAAAGACCCAGAGATTTGGGTTTGTGTCCTGTACCTTCTGTCCTGTAAAAAGTTACAATGCTGGATTCATGGCCCTGTGGCTTCACATTCATGGCCTTGTGTTTTTTGCAGGACAAGCCAGACTCTTATTGTCAGTGAGTCAGTTTAAATATCAAGTCATGGAGTCAGTTTTGTGTATGTTTATGGCAGCTGTGTTGACTGAACTCAACCCTAAATGCCAAAACTGCACCACTTCCCTAATTGAATTACAACTGATTGATTGCTACATTCCTATCACAAGTGCTGTGTATTAAGAAAAAAACATTAGGAAAAGGGAACGTGAAATGTTTTGGTATGCCCGTTTTAAGGACACATCCCTCAGTAAGCGGTCTTGAGCTAACATGTTTCTTACACATTACTCTACAAAATGGTCTATTTCTAGTCTGTTGCTGCAACCTCAGGCTTGTTCAGATTGGCTCTCAGTTCGTCCATTCATGTCCCACATAGCAGTCGTAGTGGGAGTTGGTGGATGCTGATAGGCTGCCGAGGTCTGACAGTGCTGATGTGGACTGCTGAGTAGGCGGGGCAGGGGGCAGGTCACTGCTCATCACATTGTGTCACTGTAGTATATATTCTTTTTGAGAGAAGAATATAGGGTAGTTTCCTATTTTTTTTGTTTTGTTTAAACATTCAGCATTCTTCAACTCCAAATAATACAACAGGCCATTTGGGGTTGTAACAGGGAGGCACGGCTCTGTTGTCTTGAGATTTGTGGACCACAACAGAACGTCTGCCCTGCACTTTTCACTGTTCAATTTCAGTCATATGTTCAGTTAGTATACCTTTTGTAGTTTTTGTTTTTTGAATATTCAACCAGAGTAATCTGGAGGGGAAGAACTCCATATACAGTATGACCTCTACAGTCTTCACCTCTTCTTTGATTTTTTAAATATATTATAGAGAAAAATTACTGTAGTTGTGCTGATTTTTCTAAATAATCAGTATTGATGTTTAAATGGCAGCTCTGTTAAAGATTACCTGACTAGTCTAAAAATGGAACAAAGAAACAGAAAAAAGAGACCAAAACTAATCTACATTTTGTGCTTACTTCATTAATTGCATTGACTTATTAAAGCAAAGAAAATACTTGCTCTACAGGTAGCACACCATCTGCTACAGCTTCAGGTACCAGCACTATCCCTACAACTGACAATGTAGATAATAATTAGTAGCAGTCCTGACAACTTTTTTCCCCCCATTATTTAAACTCCGAGATCTGTCTGAGTAGTAACAGGTCAGAATATCATTGAGTTTTTCAACAGGAGTGTTTAAGGAACTTTTGTTGAAATTCGGTTGTATGATGTGTTACAGCTTGGTGGCTTGGTAATGTTTCTCAGTTTTGCTGTCGTTCAGCAACTCTTCAGAAACCACCTTTGATTGATTGTTTTTCTTTGCACTTAAAGTCATCCTTTTTCTTGTAAATCATTTATTCTCTTCTTTCTCTCTGTTGCCCAGTTCCTGCGGGTAACCAAACAGTACCTGCCCCACCTGGCACGTCTGTGTCTCATCAGCACCTTCCTGGAAGATGGCATCCGCATGTGGTTCCAGTGGAATGAGCAGAGAGACTACATTGAGGCTACCTGGAGCTGTGGCTACTTCCTGGCTACATGCTTTGTGCTGCTTAACCTCTTAGGACAGCTGGGTAAGTAAATGGGAAGCAGTGCGTGGCTAGGTTAAGGTTAGGACATGAGATGAGTCAACTCAGATTTTACTGTTTTAGGGAGTTGCATGTTTTTTTTAGCGAGTGGTGTGCGACACAAATTCTGATAACAACAATAAGAGGAGTGAGTCAAAGTGCTAAGCAAAAGAGATGGCATTTTTAAAAATTCTATGGAAATTAATTTGCATCAGTCTGAAACTGAAATTGATCCAGGGCAAATAGGTTAAATGTTTGAAAAGTTTAAAAGTGTGCTCAATGCATTTCAGCCCCATTGTGTTTAGAGTTTGCAAAATGTTGTGCAATAAATACAAACACAATGAACTTCATTTCTGGGTTATAAGCCATCTTGCTGATTAGAGAGTTCAGGGGAGACTGACAAGACTTGTTGAAGGAAGCAAAGAGGCAGCCCACTTGTCCACAAATCAGTTAAGTATTGCAGTGGATGTGAAAATGCATCCCCGAGCTCCTTGAACTTTGAAGCAGATGGGCCGTAAGAGCTGAAGTTTGAACACTGATGAAGGCATCACTGGTCATCATTGGTCCTGGGACTGATATGCTTTCTGTTGAGACATACTGATGCTAACAGTCGAGTTTGGCATTAACAGTATGACTCCATGGACCTATCCTGCTACATGTTTTACCTACCAAATGAAACTGTCATAAGTCTAAGCTCTTGTGGCGGGTAAAGCAGCACCCACAGCACAATGTGACTGTCCTCCTAATAGTCCTGAAACTACAAAAAACTAGCAAGTGCATTTTGTTGTTTTACCCAAATTAATTTGTCTAGGTGCCCTTAACAAAGCTAATAATTATTTTATATAATAAAACAAAGTGTATTGCAGCCATACCGACCATAACTTTTCTTTAATATCTTTGCCTTGTTGTGTGTGTCCTAACAGGTGGTTGTGTCCTCATCCTCAGTAGAAATTTTGTACAGTATGCCTGCTTTGGACTATTTGGCATCATAGCGCTACAGGTGAGAACAATTACCTGGTAATATTTTTAATGTACACAAGCATTATGTTTTTGTATCTGATCTGGATTGTCTTTCTTTCCACCAGACTGTTGCATACAGCATTTTATGGGACCTTAAATTTTTGATGAGGTAAGTGTCACTCACTGTAGTTTTAGTCAGTGGTAAAAAACTATTCAAAGTACAATAATCTCAGTAAACAAATTAAGAGCAATTCTATTTTTTATTGGATTATTTGCATAAGGTTGCACCAACTAGTCAACTCCCAAACATAGCAGAATGTTATTTGCATGTGCTTGTTGTTAATCTCACGCCGACAGTGAATTTCACTGCTTAAGATCATAGATTAGAACTGAAGCATGTAGTGCTTTTGCTGCATCAATGGAAACTTTGATTTGCTTGTAGTGGTAGTAAATGAGAAAGCATCTCAGTTGTCAAGCAGACACCAACAATTACAATTACTGTAATTACTGTGGACAAGACCTGTGATTTATTTAAACATCGACAGGCCAGATGAGTCATCAGCCATCAGAGAGATCTGTTAAATACGATAGTTTTTCTATTGTGCCTTCTATGTATTTTTAATTCATGGGCTGTTGGTTGTTCGTATAAAGTCAGGGTAAACTGGAGTGCTGAAATAAGAAGTTGTGTGATCAATGAGTTGATTGACAGAAAGATAAAGGTTGCCAATTTGGATTACTGATAAATAATTTAAGTAATTTAAAATGCCAGATTTAAAATAAATAATTTAGTAAAAGCTGTGTTGTGATGGGCATAATTGTATGCCATTCAGTAGGCTAAATGAGTAAGTAGTTTATTGAAAAATAGATTAATTGATATTGAAAAGAACACATAGTTGCAACTGTACTAAATAGCTTCATTGCAGTCAGTAATGAGATCATGATCAGCTGATTTCAATTTGGCAGTTGAAATCAGCCTGAGCAAACCTGATTGTACTGTATGCACTCTGTATTCCAGACATTTTCTGCTTGTCTGACAGCAGGTCTGACAAGCACTGTCCAAAAATAACCCTCCTCTCTCTCCTCTCCCAGAAACCTCGCCCTCGGAGGTGGTCTGCTCCTGCTGCTGGCCGAGTCTCGTTCGGAAGGAAAGAGCATGTTTGCTGGAGTCCCCTCCATGGGAGAGAGTTCGCCAAAGCAGTACATGCAGCTGGGTGGTCGAGTACTGCTAGTGCTCATGTTCATGACTCTGCTGCACTTTGACTCCAACTTCTTCTCTGTGAGTACTGACAACAACAACCCTCATAATAAGTTAAGACCAGTGCAACACCACCACATACTTACAAACACAGACAAAATCTAAAGCAATTAGATTTAGACTTAAAGGAATAGTTCAACATTTTAGGAATTACACTTATTTGCTTTCTTGCCAAGGGTTAGATGAGAAAGCCGATGCCACTCTCATGTCTGTACACTAAATATGAAGCTAGAGCCAGCCAGCAGCCGGTTAGCTGAGCAGGGGAAAGAACTAGCCTGGCTCTGTCCAAAGGTAATAAAATCCACCTTACTAACACCTTTTAAAGCACACTAATGAACGCGGTATATCTTGTTTGTTTATTCCATACAATAACCAAAGTGTAAAAATGACAGTTTGGGTTTTACAGGGGTTATGTGCTGAACTATTTCATAGCCTGGCGCAGCAACTTCATGGAGTCTCTGCTGGTTGCCTGGCAACTGCTCTGGGTGAGGAAATAGTCTGGCACATAACTCCCGTGTACAACGTGTCAATTTTACTCTTTAGTTTTTGTACTGATTAAACAAATGAGATATAATGTGTTAATTCATTTAATGGTTCTTCTCATCTAACTCTCAGCAAGAAAATAACCCAAACAAATGTTATGTTGACATTCAGTGCTACTCAACAAAATGCATTGTGTGCATCCTTGAAGTCTAAATCCAATTCTTTACATCCATGTTTACTAGCCTTTAGTCTTCTTCTTCCCTGCCTTGGCTGGTGCATTGCAGCATATCATGGTGTGTTACCGCCACCTGTTGATCAGTGGAATAGTGTGACACCATTGGTAGGACTTTGTATCGCATCATCCGCGTGCACATGCGTCCTCATGCACATGCATGAGATATACAAAATGGGGATCCACTCATAAAAGAGCTCCATAGCTCTACTAGAGATCTAAAACTCCACAGAGAACCTTTTAAATGCCATATATACAAAGCAGTCATTGGTAGAAGTAGTAGAATTATAATGTTAACTAAATTAAGTATATAATGTCATGGAAGCCCTAAAAAACAATGAGATATGCTAAAATTACTGTCATGCATTCTCCAAAGCATACTACAACATTTCAGCTGTGGAGTTCTATTCATTTTAGTACAGCAAGTCTGCAAATTAATTTGCCGACTTGAAACTTGTCGGTCAGTACCCAACCTATGAGGTGATGACCACATACTGTAAAGTGCAAATCTTAACTACTTTAACATGTGCATTCTTCCACAGATCCTGCAGAATATGGTTGGGACTGCCCTCATCATACTGGTGGCCATCGGCTTCAAAACCAAGCTAGCGGCGTTGACCCTCGTCGTGTGGCTCCTGGCTATCAATGTCTACTTCAACGCTTTCTGGACCATCCCTGCCTACAAACCCATGCACGACTTCCTCAAGTACGACTTCTTCCAGACCACCTCGGTCATCGGCGGTCTGCTGTTGGTGGTGGCACTTGGACCTGGCGGAGTGTCCATGGATGAGAAAAAGAAAGAGTGGTAGGCAAAGGGGATAAAGATAAGAGGATTGCACAGCACCACTAACTTCCCCCACCAACCAGGACACAAAGACCCCCCCCTCCCTCCATCAGGGTACACCGTTTTTCTAGCTTATCTTTTATTTGGCCAAATCTATAGACACCACGTCACCCATCTATGGACAATATTTTTTTTTTCTATTTCCTCCAAACTGCTGTTTTTGGTTTTTAATTGAACATATATGATGCCAGATTTCTTCTAAACCCTTCTTGAATGTCCTTTTTCCACGACAACAAGAATAAAAAAAGGCCCGTGTATTAGGTAAGGTAAACTACTAATGGATAAGTGGAAGATTTATTTGTTCTGTGCGCAGCAGGAATGAAAATAATTTATTGTATTTTATGAGTGTTATGCCATAAATTATAATAGATTTATGTTAATATTTTCTGAATAAAACCGGCAAATTGGATCGAGTGCAGCAGTTTGGGGTCCCCTCATGGATGCTGGTCTTTTTCTGCCATTGGATCTTGGGGTGTCTGTGACTTACTCACCATATTGATGCAGAGAACTTGGGCACTGATTTGACAGCAACTTGCCTTGACTCTCCAGGTTTCATCCCCCCCCCCCTTTTTTTTTCTGTGACACCCTAGCCTTTCAATACATCTGCACACCTTCAGTCTCAACTGACTTTTGTTCATGGGGAGACAAATCCAGTGGGGACGTGTACATTGTATACAAAGTGGTGGATTGCAGTCGTGCTTGATTGAAAATTTCAACACAATTGTTAGCTCCAGGACTTGTCATTGGGCACTTTGTACTGTACGTCTTTGGCAAATGCCTAACTAGTGAACTGTATATGATCGGGGATAATAGGGGGGAGGCTCAACATTTGTGAAACACCATATTCTGCGATCTAGAAAAGCAAGGAGGACTAAGCAGAGTCACTAGCCACCTGGACTTTGTCTTTGCTTAGTGTTTTTTGCCCTGTGTAAGAAAATTAAAAAAAAAAATTCAGTGTATTGATTTTCAGAAGTTTATATTGTATTTTTGATCATTTGTTTTTTGATTTTGGAAGTTCATGGCGAAGAAATAAATATTCAAAAATATGAAGTCAGTCTCGATCGAGGTTTTTAGCTCTTATGAGACCTCAGATGTTCTCCGAGGTTGAAGGACTTTGGTGGACCAGTTAATCAAATTAATGAAAATTCTCTACCAATGAAGCACCCAGATGGAGTACGAACATGCAGTATAGTAAAGGCTTTGTGAGGACCTGTTGGACATTGCTGCTTCTCAGAAAATGGTAATGAAAACTAAACATTGTTTTGCCATACTGAATGACACCAACACTATGTAAGTTACACATTGGGTGTTGTATAGGTGTTGGAATCAGACTCCACAGAGCAGTTTGTTGTAAGGTCAAAGACACTGAGCAAATACTGACCTCTAATGGACTACTGTGGTAAAGCTTCACAGCAATGGAGCATTTCATTGTTTTCAGCCACGTTAATAAAATATGGGACAGAGTATGATGACATCATTACATATGTAAAGTACCTGAAGATGATTGTTAGTATCATGTGGCAGTGGGCTTGTGAATGCTGTCATGATGATTTGTGTGTGTTACTTACAGTAGTACTTGCTGAACAAACAAAACTACTTAACCATAGAACTTTATAAAAGATACCATGACCTTTAATAAACACCTTACTAGACTGGACTGACCAGGTACCCTCTAGATATTGTTTAGGACTTTTTAGAGAACATTGTATTGCAATGATGTAGACCTAAGAAGAAGAGAAGCATAGAAACCTGATCCAGATGAGGAAATGGACACAGATGTGGCAGAAGAAGTCAAACTCACCTGGAAATTGGGCACACCCATTTAGTTAAAGGGACAAAACATGAGCAGTCTGCAATCTGCTTAGAATAAAGCTTTTTTTTTTTCTCTTTCTTCTACATGAAACTTGTGTGTGTGCTTTATATATGACAAGTCATGGTTGTTTCCTTTGATAATAATGAATACAGTGCTAACCATGATAATAAGTCAGTATCCACTTTCATCTTAAATCACTTACGTCACTAAAGGCAGCCTCAACGCCCCATGTGTCTTTGTTAGCCCTGAATCTTTTTGGCAGTTGGGATCTCCCTCTCCCCTTTTTACCTGTTAATAAAATCAAACCTTCTGCTGTTTCAGGTTTAATTCACAATTCAAAACTACCTCTGCCTCACACACACACACACACACACATATATAGAAACATACATACTAACTTCCAACCAGGTAGGCTGGATTTTCCAAATAAAAGCCCCCAGACGGTAACAGAAGCTTATAGTGGGGACCTTTTAATATGCAATATCTTCCAAATAAAAGCCCCAAAAAGGTAACAAGAGCTTATGGCAGTACTTCTGGAGTGAGACTGTCAGTGACCCTCCTCAGCACATACTTCACATCTTACACTTCAACTGACATTTCAATTTCTTTCAGTTAATACACTTCAGATGATACCGCAACTCCTTTAAGGAGACTTAATTACTTCAGTCAACTCCTTTCGGTGCTTACACTTCACCCACTACTTACAGTTACCTGACACTCAACTCTTGTCAGTGATACTCATTACACTTTATTTTACACTCCTTTCAGAGCTAACACTTCAATTGAAAGTACATTTCAGTAAACTTCAGGTCATATACAAGCTTAAAAGCCATCTGCACTTTCCATGCCTGACAGTGCTTGAACTTCAACTTATCTTAGTGGTTTGTTCTCTTTTTTCATGCATCAGTCATTTTCTTTATTTGAACCTAATCATTTGTTCGTTGGATAAATAAGGACTGTTATTTGGCATATGGCCTTGTTTATGTTTGTTGGCCTTGAAAGACATATGAGGCTTTTCAAATATGCAGAATTTAAATGTTTGGGTTTTTTTTACAATAAATCTCTCCTGCTGGCGCTCTCTCTCTCTCTCTCTCTCTCTCAAAAACAAACAAACAAAAAGAAAAATCTCACACTACCCTCCCTTCATCAAAAAAGAAAAAATACATGATCGTCCCCTTTTCTGACTCCCTGTCCTCTCCTAATAATTTTCATACAGTCCCTTATATTGTGTTCAAATGTGTCACAAGTCCAAATAAAGTTGTGTTTAACCAAATTACCACAAATTCAGTGACACGCAGACAACCTGGTAATAATAACTTTATTTATTTAGCACCTTTCAAAAACAAAGTTACAACATGCTTTACAATAAAAACAAGCAACAAGATCCAAAACATAAGATATAAAACAGGATAAAATAATTTAGATAGTTTCAGCAAATACCATCAGTTAAGATAAAGTGAGTTTTAAGGATAGATTTAAAAGAGGACACGGAGTTTGCCTGCCTGAGATCCTCAGGCTCAGAGTTTCACAGCTGAGGGGCCCGGTCACCTTCAGTGACAAGACGAGATTTTGGAACCATCAGCAGGGCCCTGCCAGAGGATCTCAAGCTGCGATCGGGCTCATAGGGAGTTAGCAGATCACAGATATAGGCAGGAGCCTGACCCTTCAAGGCTTTAATGTTTAATGTTGCAGGTGGGCAGTAGTCAACATCAAACTCTCTGAAGTCTGTGTTAATGTGCTAACGAATCTCCATTATTTTGTTATTAAAATCATTAAGAAATTCTTCACATCTCTCAGGTAGTATGATTCTAGCAGTACTGGCTGGTCTTTTGACAAATGATAAAGCTGCAATGTATAGTCTGCTGTGTGCTAAATACATTTACTCAACTACTGCAATTAAGTACAATTTTTAGGTACTTTACTCAAGTTTTTACATATTATGCTGCTTTATACGTCTACATAACTACATTTTGGGATGAAATATTCTACTTTTTACTCCACTACATTTATTTTACAGCTGTAGTTACTAGTTACTTTTAAGATTTTACATTTTTTTTTAAACATATAAGCTTATAAAGTGCAATGCATTGTTAAAGATTAAACCAAAGGCTCACCAACCTTTTTGGTGAGTGTGACGTTACAAAAAAGCATTTTGTAGATGGGGCTCTTGTCACATTTCAGATGTCTATGAGTTTGTTAGCAGTTCCACCAAAGAGACATTTCCCCTCTAAACTTCTCACATGGTTGTATTTAAATAACCATTTGAGACTCAAAAAGGTAAAACTATCCAATATTTCACAAAAACAAAAAGATTCGAGAAAAGTGCCAAAAAAAAATGTATGACTGTTACAGAACCTTGTTTTTTCTTCTTTCCTCCCTTATTAATCATCTCACAGCTGCTCAGATTTACTGTATCTTGTAAACCTATAGAGGCCGGAGCCCTAAAATACCTAACTGTGCTATTTATAAAGTAGTTAAAACTAACTCCATGTTGCCCGCCCCCCCCGGTGGGTGTCAGGGAGGGGTATGTTCCTAAACCCTGTAACTGTATGTAGAAACAAAGAGGCAGAAAACTTTAGCTTGCGTTCAGCTCGAATGCAGAATTTATTCTGCCCTCAACATAGGAAATACTAAACCAATGACTTCCCGATCAATCAAATTGCTCGTTGTAGCATCAGGTAAGTTACAGTATCTTTAAGTATAAGAGATATCACCAGATCTACAGAAAATACACAAGTAACCATAGCATATGTAAATACATTGCAATTGAAGCACTGTGAAATAAACACTAGGACCATAAGTTGCCTTGTTCTTCAGTTGCACTTGAATTACATATTTACCAGTAAAACAACCATAATTTATTCTTATTTGGTTATTGTAACTATCATTTCCCATAGTTCGACACTTTCCTCACATTGCATATCAAACCATAATACACAACCTTACAGTGAGTAACTATTAAATTTACCTCTCATATTACTCCTACTCCTTTGTCTCACATTCACGAATTACTGTATTTACAGTACGTCTCTTCTAAAGTCAATAACAAACACACATACACAGGAAAACTGCTTAACAGAACGTGAGCTATATGCATTGACACTGTATGCATCTTCAGGTAGGTCAACAAAACAAAACAACCCCTTTCGCGTGTCTCATTAGCATTTCTATTGTACTGTGTATGTTACCCATTAGCAACAGGTCCGCTAGCCTAGCATGGCAGTGTATAGCTAACATCTCCATTTCAACATTACTGCAAAACCACTAAACATTGTACGTTGTCACCAAGGATTCACACACTCTTATCCCTCATCCTGGGGCACATGCATGTGAGTTTCAGGAAAATTAACCCACCTGTATGTAGAAACAAAGAGGCAGAAAACTTTAGCTTGAGTTCAGCTCGACTGCAGGATTTGTTCTGCAGCGCTTGCCTCTTAAGGGTTTCAGGTTCCTCCCGAGCGCTGTGCGCCATCTAGTGACCTGTTTAAATATCGCACTGACAAAATAACAAGTTTAATCACTATTTAAGACATAATATAATAAAATATATGTGGGTGTCTATTTGTTAACACATTTAACGTATTCTTTTATCCATGAACTGTACTATAGTCCCAACAACTGTTTATGCCTTTTTTCCTTTTTCTTTTAAACGTCCTGTTTATACATTTTTCTAACCCTTTACATCCACCTCAATCTAATAATGTAATACATAGTTATATATCAGTAACAGGAAACAGAACGAGTACTTTTACTTTTGATACTTTTAAGGACCAGTGTGTAGGATTTAGTGACATCTAGGGGTGAGGTTGCAGATTGCAGCCAACTGAATAGACGCCAGATTTAATGCCTCCGGATATTTTCGGGTTGTCCGTGTCAGTGACTGAGTGAGTTTCACCTACAGCTCAGAGAGGCTTCGCATCTAAAAATGCCAGGAGAAAACAAAAGCACCCCATTCTGTTTAGGTATAATCTATAAGAATCCACCTTTACATAGTAATCAAGTGCATGTGCACCTGTTTTGCAAATCCTTCAGTAGTCAGTTCAACAATGTATATTCACTGGAATCATACATATGTATCATTAATATAGTGATGACTTCCATTTAGCCAAAAAATGCACTTTATACCTTTTATTCAATTGCTTCCAAGTATTCACTACATATATTATATGAGTCTGGACAGACATGGATGTAAACTGCAACTTAACTGGTTCTGATTTTAGTTGCTTGTATGGGTCAAGCTCCAAACACGCTGCATCCTACAATAGCCTTAATGCAACTCCAGAGCATCTTTCATCATTGTACGATGTGCGTGAACGGGATGACGCAACGTTGACTCTCTTCTTGGACCAGTCAGATTGCAACTGGCAGCAGTGAATCAAACTGCCTGTAAAGAGAGGAGAGCACGCAGTTGCTTTTCCTCTTACACTCTTCACCGACCGATTAACGGCAACAACATTTCCGGACAACGTTTGTTTATCCGATAAAACCCACTCTTTCGTAAGTACAACCCACCTTCGTGTTTTTATGTTTCAATTTAAGGTTTTATTTGACAGTCACAGCGACCGCCGAGAGTTTCACCGAAGGGTATCTAATAGCAACGGTTTCTCGCGAGGGTTTTCATCTGGCATGGGTAACACAATATATGTGGCGAAATACGTAAAGACAATAATGGGTGTGTGTTTAGCTAATTAATATAAATCTTGTCGCCACGTGTCAGACAACGCGTACATAAACTGGAGTTAGGATGGTCAATGACCCATGACGCTTTGAAATAACTCACCAAAATTGCTGTGCACGTGTTCACCGTTTACGCTGCCCGTGGTTGATTTCAACGGTTCTTCTCTGAATACGCTGTTTTACTGTAAAATAATTAGTTTCACACGGTAAAACTTTTACCACGCGAAAACACCGCACACACTAATGAATGAGTCAGTAACATTCTCATCTGGCGCGAACGAACACACACTCCTCCTCTTCAATAAAATGTGGTTGATTCAGGAAGTTAGGAAACTACCTGGAGAAATTTCATCATCCTTCTCAGACCATGCTGTTTGTATTCATTTTTTTTAATCTCCAAATTAAATACAAGAACTATCTTATTCTGTCAAGTGGGACAATCTACCAAACTGGATGTTGACAACATGATACTGTCAAGTGATGTAGCTCAGTTTTTTAAGTTGGAAAAAGTTATTTAAATTGACTACCAAGTAACATTTAAAAAGGAAGACACAATGAGCAACTTAATTTTTATATATATGTGTGTGTATGTATATATATATATATATATATATATATATATATATATATATATATATATATAAAAAAATCAATTTTGACACCTGACACAATGTGTTACCCCTCTGTAAAGCATTTTGATTGCACTGGTAGATCATTCTACCAGTGCAGACAGAGCACCATACCTCCGCCCCAGGACAAGGGCTGCAACTAATGATTATTTGCTTTATTGATTAAACTGTCTTCCAGTCCTCTTATCATTTAGTCTCTAAAATGTCAGAAAATAGTGAAAAATGCTCATCACAAGTTCCCAGAGCCCAAGGTGACTTAGTCAAATTGCTTATTTTGTCCGTTCAACAGTCAGCATTAAAGTATACGCAGCAAGTGTTCACATTTAAGAAGCTAGATTATAACAATTTTCGATTAATTTTCTCTTGATCAACTATTGATGTAATTTCCTCCCTGCTGTCTCTTCTCTGTTGCCACTCCACAGCTCCTCTACCTGTTGGACTCGGCCCTAATCATGTCTAAAGGTACAGTGGTTCTGGCCTATAGCGGTGGACTGGACACATCCTGTATTCTGGTTTGGCTGAAGGAACAGGGCTACGATGTGATCACGTACTTGGTAAGGTTTAGAGACCAGTGTGTGTGCAACAGTTGTCTTGGTTTATGTTTCCAGACAGCTGACAAAATTTGGCACATAGGCACAATTGGCTGTTCTAAAAACCTGTCAGATCGGCAGTACCAGTTATCTCCCAACCATAGGCTCTCCCTTCATAATGGCAGTGCAAATCTAGCTGGATTTACTTTTTGCTCTGTGGCAGTTTAGAACTGCACAGCAGGCAGGATTTTCTTGTTGTCTAACTTTTCATTCAGTGATGTTGTGGTTCGGTGTGGGGGGAGTGGATGATGGTCTATAGTCAGGGTGTGGGAATTAGTCATTAGTGGTATATGAATAATCACTTAATCATTGATGTTGTAATAATACATTTGTATTTGTAATGTTTTAGATTAGATAGTATTTGAGATTATAATAGTGCCTACAGTTAAGGGACATACATGAGAGTTGAGAGAGAAAATGTGCATGCTTTCTGTATACATGCCAACTGCTGTGGGGAATGGACGCCATTAATTCCAGCAAGGGTTCAATCTTGTTACTGCTGTGTGGAAAAAGGACACCATTAGTTCAGGAAGAGGGTAATTTTATTAAGAAAGATCTGGACAGATGAAACAGTGGTTTCACAGGGAGGGCAGACAACGTTAGAGGAGGAAATTGAGGAGGACCCTTGCCTTAAGGCCCACAACAGGAGGAGCAAGCATTGAGCATAAGAGTGGATACACAACGGAGGTTATTCAGATGGTTCCAGGATCACCTCGATTTAACATGTACTCTGTTTGAAGCTACATTAAACCTACTTCATATTGAACTCTACAGTTTGATTGTATTATTTTAAGAGGTAATTGAACAGTGTGGTAGGGGACCCAACTACATCTGGCCCAGAGGAAGGAAGGTGGAGAAAAAAGTTAATAGTTCACTACTGTAGCACGTAAAGTGCAGCCTTCCAAATCTTTTTGTCTTTGGCTCTCCAGTGGAGCATAAGAAGAATAGCAGCCACTGATCCAATGCATAATTGATAATTTCTTATGAAATTACAAAAGTATACACTTGCGTCAACAAACATCCAGGCAGAAATAACTGCTTGTGGTGCATGTTGCGGCAATGATGAGGTTTTTAATTTGGGCTGTTACTATCTGCATGTTAAATAAAATTAAATAATGCATCTGGTATGCAGATGTAATTAACAAGTAAATGAAAAGAGTTGACATAGTGCCGTTGCAGTATTATGTCATGACTTGTTATATATACTGAATATGACTCATCCTTAATCTACTGTGAATGTATGATCAGAAAAGCACTGAAATTAAAATGGAGTGCTTAAATATCATACTAGTGTTTCATACTAAGTGTATGTGCTGCATATTTGTCAGGTTTGTTAGACTAGACTAGATCAGTATTGTGAAAATATTCCCTTATGTGTTCAACTCCAGAGATCAGAAAACAGGTTTCTGCAAGCCTTTAAGAGGTGTTCATGTTTTGGCTGTTTTTTTGTGAGGAGGTTATTACATCTCATCAACGGACGTGATCTGATTACAAGATGATGGATAGTCAGAATTAAAACTTGCACAGTCACGATGAGCCTGCATGTTTATATATGGAGGGCTTGCATGTCATTCCACAGGAACTCTAAACTAAAGTAACTGCACAGTTGTTGTTGTTGTTGTTGTTGTTGTTTTATTGTGCTGATGTAGTTTCCCTTGCACATATTAATGAAAATGTGTATTCGTAATGCATCACTTTGGTGTGCAATTCAATGTGTGTTTTTCTAGGCCAACATTGGGCAAAATGAAGATTTTGAAGCTGCCCGGGAAAAGGCAGAAATGCTCGGTGCAAAGAAGGTAAGAGACAGAATGAAATATGATGGTGCTCTAAGAACATCATCAGTAATTTTGCATGTTCCTACCCGGTATTTTTCCAAAAATGACAAAAGATTTCAGATTGATTTCTTAACTGTCAGGCAGCAGATGGTTTCACATAATACTGGTATATACTTTTATTTTTTGTTGGCATTTTAAGTCTTCATTAGACCGTAGAGAGATGAAATGAGTGGAGAGAGAAGTGGTGAGCAATAAACAAAAGGTCTCTTGTCCTTTCAGTTGAAAGGTCCAAACCAGAGATTCATGGTCGGCGCCTTAACCCCTAGGGTGTCCCATGCCGGTACTTTTTTGAATATTTAGCATTCATGTGCTGGTGGGAAACACTGACATTCAAGAAGCTGAAGATCAATCTTTTTGCAGTAAGATACCAAATTCACTTTATCCTTTTTATCCACATTTCCCAAAAACATGGCTCATGAATGTAGTGCTTTTTGCCAGCTGACTGTCAAATCTCAGATGTCAGAGCTTCCCCTAAGCACTTGGATACACCAATAAAGAAGTGCTTTTAAAATGTTGTCTATGGCCTTAAGAAGAATTATGTACGTAAGTTTCCAGCCTCTTCAAGTACAATGTCATAGCATGCCGTAAGAATGGAAATCAGTAGCTGCTATATTCTGATTCTTGAGTGAGCAAGGTTTTCACATCACATACTTACAGAATGAGACAAAGCTCTTTTGTGGCAAACAATCACCTTTCCTAAAAGGGGAAGATATCATAAATAATTCAATATTTCTCACATAAAATGGCCCATAGATGAATATAATCAAAGACTTAACAGAAAGCCCTGTTCTGTGTCCTGACCTCCGTTCCTGTGTAGGTTTTTATTGAAGACCTGCGTGCAGAGTTTGTGAAGGACTTCATCTGGCCCGCAGTTCAGGCCAATGCTGTCTACGAGGACCGATACCTGCTGGGCACTTCGGTAGCACGGCCTTGCATCGCCCGTCGTCAGGTCGAGATTGCAATCAGGGAAGGTGCCAATTTTGTCTCCCATGGTGCCACAGGAAAGGTAAACCATACACAAGACATACAAAGAGGCTACACTCTGAGGAAGGATAATGTCCAAGAATCTATCAAGCTAATATGACTGAATCCCAGCACCCAGAAAAAAATTGAAAATTAAAGATTTTGGGACTTGCCTGATCCACAAGGATGTTCCAGCCAGTCTTTTCTAAACACAAACGAGTTAACAAGGTCACTGTCGTAGTCTTGGCATGAGGATTTAGGCCATGTGTTTGCAGGGTTGAACATTAACTTTTATTTCACCAAACTGCTACAGTAAGTCAGAAATCTACCGTCCCCAGAGCCATTTCTGTCCTCCATCATTCAGAAACTATAATTTTCTCTTTAGTCATCCATTCATTGAAAGAAAATAGATGTTTCCTGTGAATTTGAAACAGATGTTACCATCTCTATTGCCTGCACTTTTCCTCACACTGTTCTGAATCATCAGCTAAATTAAATGAGTCACTGCACTTCAAAGGAAAATGCAAATATCTTTTCGTGCTATGGAAGCCTGCCAAATGTTTTTCTGATTAGTATGAGTGAGCACTGAGTGAAAAATGTTGAATATTAGCCTGGATTCTGTGCAAAAGTTGACAACTTTATATGTAATCCTGTCAAGGTCATTTCAGGAAATTTTGTATATAGATATCTTGTTTCAAAGATCTGTATTCCCTCATGACAAGTTGGCTGTGCTCACAATTTTTATTTTTTCATTTTTTTGCCACATTGACTCTGCTGCGTTCTTGTGTTACTGGGATATTCTAGCTGTGAAACAGTACTGCATTGTCTATTTCAACTTTTATCTTAAAATTACACCTGGAAAATAATATAAACAATAATTAAGTGTTGTAAAACTGGAAAATGATTGCGTGTTGAGTCAGTTTCACATATTGTGTGGTCCAGAGAAATATAAAGTGCTCTGGAAGGTAAAAACATAGTTCAGGGCACTCCTATGTCGAGCAGTGATCTAAGTTGTAGTAATTCTTATTACAAAATGACAATGTAATTAATGCTCAATTAGTTACACTGAAATTTATTAATTCTTCACTATATCTCATCGGTCAAAACATGAAGCTCTTTGTTAGCTGCAGCTGTGCTAATTGGAGAAATGTCAAGTGTCTGTGGGGTCAAGGTTTTTATAGTTTAAGTAAAAATATATTTATAATTTAATTGAAAGTAGTAGAAATCATATATCTATGTTTGTATTGCTTTAAAATAGTTTATCATTCAATACCTTTACATTACTTTTTTCTTGTATTATTTCCACTTCAAACTTATTAAATTTGGAAAAAAGCAGACATCTCTACGGTCTATCTCCAAAACTCTGCAACTCACACCAAAACAATCTAGATTGATAAATAGCACTACAGGTAAGAGGAAAAATATGTATTTTTGATTTTGGGGTGAACTGTCCCTTTTAATATACAGTTTATCATTCAATACCTTTACAAATTTATAATTTATTTATATTTCCACTTCAAATGTATTAAATTGAGACTGTTGTCAATTGAAATGCAGTGTCCCTATTTTGCCTGTAGATGGAGACAGATATCACATAATACAGTTACAATACAGACCCTAAGTAATGTATCTGATAATGAAGAAAGAGACCAAGCACTGTATTGGAAAATATAGAAATGAAAACGCAAGCAGGATATGATCCATGGCGTTGGTTGCAGCCCTGCTATGCACACTTTCAGTTGCTAAATACAGATGAACATTGACACACCTCACATGTGGTACATAGAGCTGAAGCATTGAGTTTGTGTTTTTCAGGGCAATGACCAGATACGTTTTGAGCTCACATGCTACGCCCACTACCCTGACGTTAAGGTACATTTTCTGTTTCACTGTATGGAGGTTATGGCTTGTACTGTTTGGCACACCATCTGTTGAAATGATGCAGCAGCAGGGCCAACACTCTCACTCTGTTTGTGCTGTTCAGATCATTGCACCGTGGAGGATCCCTGAGTTCTACAACCGCTTCCGGGGGAGAAAAGACCTGATGGAATATGCACAGGTAACTCCATCAGTCTGTTAATGTCAAAATCACAAAATTCATAGTTCAGGTTGGTCTATATAATGTCCAAACATTCCCATCAGAAGTTACCAGAGCATAAAGTAATATCTTAAAATTACTCATTTGTTTGACAAACAGTCCAAAAATAATGTTAAAATATGCCACTGATGAACTTTCAAGTTCATAAAAGTATAAAATTTGAAATTTTGGCATGAAAAACTTGTGAAAAAGCAGTGAAATTAATCCCTTCACCATGTTTATTGAATTTAGATGCCTATAGTGACGAATACAGTATAATTTATTATTGTATCCCCACTCTACCTGTAATTTAATTTCACACTTAACCATTCTTACATTTATATTACTGAGACCACACACATTCATTGGCTGTTTGTTCATATGGTTCCATTAGATGGTGGTGTATACCAGTTTTTCCCACTAGAGGGTGGTCATGATGTTTTAGTCCTCACTATTCTCTTGCTGGCTTGTGGAGTACTTGTGAAATTGCGCAATCTTAAAACTGAATTGTTGACTTTTCCTGAAAATACCAAAAATATCTTTCTTTGTTGTTTGTTTTTGTTCTTTTCACTGTGGACTCTAAAAGACAAAAGCAGTTTTTGGGAAAAAGGCCAGCTATTGGTAATAGTTTGCTTGGTTCCTTGTATTCAGAACTTTCTGTACACACTGACAAGTGTATATCTCTGATTCAAAGTCTCTATTCTAACCTTCAGGTGCCGTTAGCTTACCGGCAAACAGTATGTAACGTAACAGCTTTCTCTGTCAAACTGTAGAAACATGGCATCCCTGTGCCTGTCACTCCTCGGGCACCCTGGAGCATGGACGCCAACCTCATGCATATAAGGTGGGTAGCACTGGTGTGATACACCTCTTTAGTTCCTGTTTCAGTGTCCTATTTTTCCAATCAGAATTAAATAGAATGTCATTTTCTAAATTGTTTCTTTACAGCTACGAGTCTGGCATCCTGGAGAATCCTAAGGTAAGGCCAGTTCCCGAATGGCATGTCTACCAATTTTTGAAAAAAGGAGTCCTACTTTAAATTATTCCTTTGTTCTCCTTTTGACCCCTTCACCCTTTGGAGTGTAATGTGCTTACAGTAAAAATTAATCAATTCTAAAACAGAAACTGACACAGTTGCAGTAACTAGACATTTCTTTGCATATACACTGAATACTGTCATGAATAAGCGCTGGTTAAATACCAATAAAGTCACTTGTCTTAAACAACAACTTCTTTTGCACAATTGTAGGTTCACTGACAATACTTACTTTAATCAAAGTAGCTTATTTATAATCTTAATCACTGACAACATTAGTCAAGAACCTGTAAAAACTGAACTGGAGACATTTGTACAGGTGAAAAGAAAAGGTTCACCTGAAGAGTTTTAGATAAAATGTCTTGAGATTCTATATAAACATCTGGACGGTCAATGTTATCTTTAGATCAGTACCTGTTTGAAAATGTTTCGTACTACTAATTTATCATGATGTAATCTAGTGCTAAAACGAATAGAACAACCAGACAAAATTACATAGAACATTATATCAACCTACACAGAAATAGATTTTAAAATTGGTACAGTTTATTATTGACTACAGTAAATAATCTCCGTTGTTCTCCCTCACTCACACACAATGTTCGCTATCATTTCCACAACAGCAGACAGACAAAATATTACATATTTTTTGTACAGTTGCATCATACAGTTGCACAATGCATCATCCACTTGGAGTAACTGTAAAAATAACATGGCAGTAAGGCTTCTGTCCCTTCTGCTGACCCATGCCAGCACCACCAGAGACAAACACGACTCGCTCTCCCACAGTGCCATGGGTGAGACAGAGTTGATCTCTGCTGTGGTCAGAGGTCAAAGCAGTACATACAGGTTGCCCCCAGTGACCCCCAAAGCTCCCATCCCTTGGTCGCTGTGTCTATGTCTCTGTCTCTCCTCACCCCGGGTCCTCGCTAGGCCCTGGGAAGAGCCTGGGACACACAGACACTGACTTGTCGTCAGCAACGCTTCGACTAATTCCCGATTTCATGGGAGCCAGGGAGGGGGAAGGGTTAGGGCGTTGCGCCCAGCTGGGGCCTCCTGAGTTCCAGCCCCAACTTCTCGGGACCTCATTGTTCCACTGGTTGTGCCGCCGCAGGCTGCTACGTGGGAGGGGAGCCATTTCATCGTGACACCGTGACACCAAAATGTCACCAGTAACAGTAAAGTACAAAGACAGCGCGCCAGACAGATGAGTCCCCAATGGACGGGGTGTCACAGGGAGGCGAGGGGTCCCGCGCTGCTGGAGTGGAGATGCAGGGGCAGGGCCACTGTAACTCACAGACCTCTATCTCTCTCACTCTCTCTTTCTCTGTCCCTTTCCCACCCCTCCGCTGCCTCTTTAGTGGTCGGCCTGTGGAGAAATGTTTTGAAAAGAATGAGATGAACCGGCTCAATAGCATTGCGATGCATGATGACAGTATTGTGTAACTGATTTCATTCAGGGGTGTTGTGTTGGACCATTTATTCCAATATTGAATCGATTAATGGCATTAAATACAATGAAATATTTATGGTGCAGGGGTCCAGAGTGGTAAAAGGATTTGAATATATTACCCAGGGCACGAAATGATATTTTGAACTTTGAACGGGCTGTAATAATAATAAATAATTAAGTAATTTTCAGTAGCCACAACCTCTGGCCCTTCTGGCAATTGGGTTTTTTCCAAGTATGTTTGTTAATTAGGGTCAGGGTAAACATCATAATGACAATATCTCTAAACTCTAAAAATAACCAGTATAACAACAACAAAGTGAATTTCTCACCCAATCGCTCAAACCAACATGACAGATTCTGACTGACCTAGAACGACATGTGAAAGAGGTCATCTTATTCTAAGTATCTCCTCTGTGCATCGGCCTTTCTCTCTCCTTCAGTTACAGCCCTAAAGGCTCAGGGCGGACCTCAACTATTCAAACCCTCCAATGCCCCCCACCTGTGGTACAAAGGCCCCTCTCTGCTCAACACAGTCAGATTAGGAAATGTCCAAATGGTCGCTCATATGTTCTCCTGTAGATAAGAGTCAGCAGAGTTCAGGTTACTCTATGATTAACACTGTATCCTTCCTGATAACCCTAAACCATCTTGCCTGTAGCACAATGACTTTTTATATTTACTCACCCCCGTCTGGCAGCGTTAACCTATGTGAAGACATGCACCCAGGGCAACTCCCGCTATCTGTTATCATGTTTATACAGTCACATTTAATAATATTAGCATGTGCCTGTTGACTGCATTGAGGTAGAGGTTGTCGTTAAGTTGAACAAATCATGCTCCCACATTAGATTCTGGTTTTGTTGGCATTAGGATTGGGTGATATGACGATGTGTACCCTCAACCGTCCATCTTTCATTGAAAGATATTAGATATTCTAAATGCTATCCTTTCAATATCTCTGCTTGTTTTTGACCATTGTAGGCAATGTTGCAAAACGGTGAGCAGGACTGCTTTATGGCAATATCGAATTTACAGGATTTTGATTTGTGATTTGCCCGATATTTAATTCACAGGATTAGCCATAAACATTTCCATCTGGTTATTTTATATATAAATGTTGCCCAATTAGAATTTCCAGAAAATCTTTTATATAATGATATATTGCAGAATTGCGAGGATTTTGTCATAGAGGATTTTAACCATATCACCCACCCCAGATCATATTTTTATTACATATATTTCTTATGTTTTGGTATTCATCAAATTTGATTAGCAATATGCCAATTGTTAGAGGGCTCCACACCCTGCACCCCCTGTTTCTTCTCCTCCCTCTGTCTCTGCCCCTCCACACATGAGCAGTCAGGGCCCAGCCTGAGGCAGCCTGACACTCGTCCTGAGTCATTAAAACATCACCTCAGTCTTAATTATAGCCTCTGTCAGTGAGCTTCCCCGGGCTCACTCCGCTCTTTGATCACGGAGCTGATGGGCCACTGCTCGTGTTGACCAAGAGTAAAGGAGCGTAACGCCAAGCCCCTGCTCACCTAGAGGAAATGAAAACTTGTTTTCTGCTGGTCGCATGGCTGGCTGGAAAGATGGATGGACATAAGACTGCCTGTAGGGAAAGGAAGTGGGCTTGTAGGTGTATGTATTCATCTGAATGTGTCCTTTTGAAGCAAAGAGGTCAGCGTTTGTCATGTGCCTTCGCTGCCCTCAGGTCTGATTGGTCTGACCTGTAATACTTAGCGAGGGCTCCCTGTGTCCACCTCTGCATCACTGTAGCTTTGCCTCCATGTAGAAGTGCCTGTTGTCCTCATTAAATTCAGCTGAGGCCCTAACATTAACCAAAACATTCTGGGTGTTAAGAATATAAATATCTCTCCAACATGTATATTGTTTTATTTTTGTCTCAATTTGCCATGTTTGCATTTTAAAGAGAAGGACAGACTTGAAACATGGTGATTTAAGCGTCATTTCCAACCCATTGCGCCAAAGATGTTTTTACCATCCTCTTCTATCTCCCTCTCAACTCTCCCTTCTATTCCTCCCCCTATCCCTCCTGCCACCTCTGCCTCTTTTGGCTCTGTTGGCTTCGATTGAAAACCAATGAGGCAACTAATATGTGGAAAGATAGAAATTTACTTGCTTTAAGTTCATGCGTCAGCCTTCTTCTTTGCTGTATGGGCCACGTTTAGCACAACAATATGGCAGAAGCAAAGACTGCCAAAGGAGCTGCTCTGTGCTACATGATGGTGCGCTTCATGCCCCATTTCCCACCAATACCTCCTGCCCCCGCCTTCTCTGTCTCTACCTTTTCCTCTCTTTCAGGGCCATGGCTTTGGGACAGGTCCACCTGCAGGGGGTTTGAATTGAAATGCATTGATCTCTCGCTCACTGGAAACAAGCCTATTCCCCGTATTTTTTCTTTGTATCCAATAGCCTATAAGTTTGAGCTGTCATTGTGAGCATGCATGAGTTTTCAAGTATTACTCAGAGGCATGAATTTGTCAACATTTTTAAAATGTGTTTTTAATTGGTCAGGTGGAAATTGTTTTTATATGAGGCTTTTCTCTAAGCCATAGTGCAGTTACTCACTCAATACTTTTGTTGTTTTATAGGCAATAAAGACACTCACAAAGGTAACTAAATTATCATTGTAAACTCAGGAAGTTAATTGAAATTCACCCCAAACCAGGAATCAAAATTATTAATATTTATTTGAGCTAGAATTTATACTTCAATCTGTTTTGGCAGAAATCTAAATCTGGAGCTGCTTGTTTAATTAATACATAACATGTCAAAAACCATAAAGGTAATTTATAAACACCGTTTTAAGTTTTAGGTTGCTATACTGTGTTTTATTTGAAAGTTGAGAAAGACAACCATTCGTTTACAACTGGCATATAACACCACAGGAACTGTAGACTTTCTCATCCTCCAGTATTTAAAATTCAGTTCGTCTTCCCTCCCTCAAAGAGTATGCATCAAAAGGCTTTTTAGGGTAGTCATTTCACCCCTCTCCTGTTCGCACTCATTTGGCATCTTTCAGGGCACTGAGGCAGAAAATAAAGGAGAGGAAGACGGGCGCCTTCCCAGTCAATTTTGGTGTTTAGTTAAAAGGAAGGAAAGTGATTGCGCTGCTCGTTTTCTCCTCACTGACAGGCAACGAGCAGATGCCGATTAGTTATTGTATGATGATTTAGTGTCTGGTAAAGCTTTCCATTTAAATGCACCCAGTAGTTATTTTGCATAGTCCCCCTGCAATTTGCCTCAGCTCAGGAGACATTGGCCATCGTTTTGTCCTAATGCTGTGTAATTGTTGGAGGGCCACATCGCTGGGCAGACACGTCAGACCGCCACTCTCTTTTAGGTCCCAACCATGACTTACTGAAATCGCTCCCAGCTCCCACCAACTGGAAAAACGACAAACGTCTGTCACCCAGGACAACTTTAGTGGATTTAGGGTGTAGACTTTTAAGGCTTTGTTGTGTGATGCCCATTTAGCAAAATTCTTCATTTGAAAATAAAATAGAAGGGAAACGTCACTCAGAAAATCTAAACTGGAAAACTGGAGGTGAAGACAGGTAGGGAAGAACCTCAAACACATGATAGAATCGGCAGATCTGAGATTTTTACAGAAAGGCAGAATATTATTGAGGACGCAGCGTTGCTCAAATAGGTTCTGTCATAGTATCAGGTGTGTTTTGACTTGTTGAGTGTTCACTTTTTGGGGATGTGAGTCATTTCTTTTATTTGCCCTTTCCCACTCTCCTTCTCGCTGCATCCCACTTTTCCCTGCCTTCCCCTGTGGTGAAGGGCCATGCACGGAAAATGAAACCAAATAGAGGAGAAAAATGGAACATTGATTTTTTTATTTTTTTGTCTTCACTCAACTACTGGTGATGTTTTCAGGTTTCTCCTTTTTCACGCATCATCCTCTCTTTTCTTCTCCCTACCATGTGTTGAGTTGTCCATTATCACCTCATACAATAGTCTCCCCATCCGCAGTACTGTTCTTTGATGAGGTCTCAGAAGGTCCTGGTTAGTCATCAAGGGGAATAAAGTGTGTGAAATAGAGAGAGTGAGTGTGTGTTTTTGTGTGTTTTTCAGACCCATGCTCCGGCTGACCTGTACCAGATGACCAAGAACCCAGAAGATTCTCCCAACGTCCCAGATGTACTGGAGATAGAGTTCAGAAACGGTTTGTGCTTGCAACATGTGTCACCTGTTGATTCCTCTGTCAGTCTGCTTTTGTTTTCAACCTTTACGACTTCTAAAGCCTACAGTAATCCCTCATGTAGATGGAGAAACATGTAATTTGCAAAAAATGTTATAAAAGCTCAGAAATGACATTATTTATTTGAGCTCATCATTTAATGAAAATTCAATCAAATTTTTCATTTCCCTTACATATGCACATGATATACAACAAAATATAAAAATCAATAATGTATTTTTCACTGTCAATTCCAACTGAATGGAAACATCTGGCTTATAATTGGTCTTACCTGTCATCTTTGTGAAATGGATTTGGTATTTGTTTATTGAATGCAACCTGGTCTTTTGCATTTGAGCTTGAATTATGTCAGATTTTGGGGCAAAATAAATTCAAACAAAATGTGCACTTTCATTTGAAAAATGGCAGGACTTGCCCAGGCTTGGTTTCTGAAATCTGTCACCCATCAAAACCAATTTGATGCAGTAGTTTTTGTTGTACATCATGCACACACACATAATAAATTTTAGTTAGTTGATTGATGTTGATTTTTCTTGAATGATATCAGTTCTGAATGTCTATAATGTAAGGGATGGTGTCCATCCTCACCCAGTCCATGTCTCTTCATGTTACTTAACATTGATGGTTATTGCTGCAGGGCTACAGCTCTCACGCTGACCCGGTTGCACTTTATCACCATTCCTGACCACCCAGACTTATCCTTAACCCCTCATAGCATTTCTTGGCCCAAAGCTGCCACGTTTGGCCCGAGGGCACACATACAAGCCGGAAGCATTAAGTTCAGCTAATACACCAAGCCCTGAGGGGCAAGAGAAACGCACATTAGGTATATTGCCATGAGGGCCAGGCTGAATAGTGGAAAGTGTCACATGTTTGCGCAAAGAGAAAATGGCAAGAAACATCCAAGCCTGGGGCAAATGGCACAGATGTCCCTTCATCCCTGGTCACTAGTGGAGGCTGCACTAACATCAATCGGCTGAGAGACACTAGATCCTCTGGTCACATGGGTTTGATGGGCAGCTTTATGAGCAACAATAGTAATTTTAGGGAAGTTCAGAAGTTTGGCAGAAGATTTGGTGGGAATATTTGTGATCACTGAAGCTATAAATTAAAATGCCATTCAGTAGTCCACGTGTATCTGTGCTGAAATGGTGTTCAGATCTCACTTTACCAGTTTCCCAAAGAAAATGTTTAACTATAAAACAAGTAGGTTAGTGTCAGTTCAGCTGGAAGTGAGATATGCTTTTGAAAAAACAGTGATGCAGTAGTAAAGTCTAGTCTGGTTTCGCGGGTTCTTAGCAGGCCTGCGCTCTGTTTTCACACATATTCCGTGTGCCTTTATTGAGCACCCTATGACAAAAGCTGTTTTAGTTGTCCACACAAAGGCCCGAGCCTACTCCTCCCTCTGAGCACAAGATCAGCACAAGAATGTTTCATTTCATTCCCCCTCCCACCTTTTCATCCCTGCCTTTCTCACCAAAGTTTTCTCACTGATTAAAAAAGAATATTTAACGACAGGAACCTTTTTCCCCGTCAAACACTCCATTCCCCATTCCTCACCCTTTTTTTAAGAAAAAAAAATTCAGCCCTCCCTCCTTTCATGCCAAAGAAGTGGAGAGGAAAAAGAGACAGAGAGGAAAAATGTAAAGCAGTAATTTTTCCTACAACTGTGTCTGCGCTCCCATTGTCTGCACTGTTAGGCTGCGAAAAACTGAAGAAAAGGATCACGGGGAGAAAAAGACCCGTCAGTGAATGATAGAACCCGCATGATGGAGAGAGCGAGGAAAAAGAGAGCACATGGACGAAAGGCCAGCCCCTACACTCCCACGTTCAGATACTTAATTTTTTTGAGCTTTTAATCTAATTATTAGGTATCTGGGAGGGGGTGCGGTTTTAGTAATGCATCATCCATACTGCCCTCTCCTGCACCGGGAGGTACTTTTTCTTCTTCCATGGGAGCCACCACGATTCCCGCGATATGAGAATGGGCCATCAACAAAGCCCTTGTCTAAAAAAAAAATGTGTCAAGTCCTTCACGTGTCATTCCTATCAGGGCTTTGTAAACGCTGGCTGAAAGGCGACCAGAAGTGCTGCTCTTCTCTTCAAAGCTATTTGACTGACAACTGCAAGCATGCTTAAGTATGTATAGGACTGAACGCTGGATAGATGGAGAGTAAATATCAGCAGATCTTTTCTCATTTTCCTCTTCTTGTGTAGTCCCTTCTCAACACACACATGGACACACACCCAGATGTCATGTTTGTTTCCTCCACCTTTGGCCCATGTTGCTCATTGAAGGCCATGAATAAGCAAGTCCATGACAGTGATTGATATGTACTTTTAAGTGGCTTTGAAGAGGAAGTGTGTGGAGTGAATGTGGGTGTCTTTTTTTTTTTTAAGAAAAACAGTGTGTGTGTGTGTGTGCGCGCGCGCATGCTAGAGATATAGTAATGGGAGGATAGGTGATGAATCTGCAAGTGGTTTTGTCTCCTGCACATGCGCATGAACACACAAACACTCAAAAAATCTCAGTGCTAAAGAGAGTATGGGTAACAAAGCTGCGTGAGTAATTGAATTAGGTAAAGGCCTGCCCGTGATTTCACAGCTTTCAAATGAGCAGGGCCTTTGAATTTATTAGCCTTTCTCACCACCTCCTTTTGTAATGGTTTTCACTTTTAGCTGACAACTATTGATTTCAGTGACTGAGATAATGAGCACTTGTCAGCAGATTTTATCAATTCTTTGCTGTTTTTGACAATTTAGTCAGTTGAAATACATTTTTCCATTAGTTTTTGAAAAGCCATTTCCCAAAATTTGATTAACTAGGCTATGTAAAGGTAAAATGTTTTTACAAATTTTTCTTTGAGGGATATGTGTTAATTGATTCTCTGATCTTAGTCAAAATCACTTGTGTTGTCAGACCACTGTATTGCGATTACATTTGCATTTAGGCACATTTGCTGGTATTCTAGTAGTGAATGATACCAGAAGATTTTACACAGGTGTAGTTTTTTTCCTTATAAACATTCAAAATGTTTTTGCAATATAGCTTTGTGTTTAAAGGCTGTATTTATGTATTATTAGAAAGATTGATATAATTTATTTGGCAACAACAAAGACAAAAACCAGAAACAACATCATAAAAGTTTGTGGTGGAGGAACTGAATGAGAGCAAAATACACATATCCAAGAATACGTGCTACCAATGTGATTTTGCTGTTAATTCTCATAACACAAGAATCAGCCTGTTGTGTTGTATCAATTTTCTTTCAATCAACTCTTAACCAGCAAACTGGTTGCTTTTTCCTGTGGTGTATTCAATACATCGTGTGTATTTCTAGTAGGAATGTTTACTGCTTTAATTGAAAAATTCAAACACTACAAAAAGCACGGGTAAATGTGGTATACTACTGGAAGATATTTACATCAGGTACCAATAAAGTGGTACAAATAGATAGTTTTCACTTGAGTAATGCATGACACTAGCAACAAATGGTAATTTTTTTTATAGATTAGATAGATTTTATAGAACAGACATCTGCTTTGCTGCAGTTTTTTTGTGTCAGAACAAATAAATAATGGGTTAAAGTTTTCTTTTAGTCTGTTCAGGCAAAGAATTTTCCTCAAAATCAAAATGCATCTGCCTTATCAACCTACAAAGAAAACATTAATTGCTGTTTCAGTTTTTGAATCTGTGACATTGCTTTATTTTGACTAACACTATTTGACAGTACTAGATGGGTCACAAGTACATTATAAGTCAAGATAAAAAATGAGCAAACAGTAAAGTTAATTTTATGTGATGACTTTGTATGTTGGTGTGATATCATTTAAGAAATGAGCATTTTTTCCCTTTTAGGAGTGCCTGTCACAGTGACAAATGTGAAGGAAGGCACATCCAAGGACTCGCCACTGGATATCTACTCATACCTCAATGAGATTGGGTAAGCATTATACGGCTTATCCTAATGTCTATGAAGGATTTATTGAAAATGTACCTTCCATGTATGATTTGTCAGATATCCAGTGTAAGTAAGCCTCTCTATCAGAATAGTATGTAAGTGTCCCCAGCAGTAGAGCAGTGGTTAAGTTCACCACCTCTTGATTGGTGTGTGTCTGTTGCTGCTGGCCTGCGATCGAATCCCACCAGAGTTTTCCCTCCCGTGTCATCTCCCCTCTGCTTTCCAACTGTCCAAACAAATGAAATGTACTAAAGTTGAGCTGACTGATACCAAAGAAAAATCTGTTTCCTCTACCGCTTTTGAACTTGACGTTGCCACTGAGGTGGGGGTTGTTGTTGTTGTTGTTGTTGTTTTTTTAGGGAAATTATCATCAACTTTAGAAATGGTAATTGAACTCTTGTAGTTTTATGGGGCGTCTGTTGAAGTTAGTGCTACTTCTTCATTACATGCATCACAAACTAGTTTGTAACATTTGTAGTTCTGAATTAATGGCATGGAATTAATTTCCATTGTCAGGGAAAACTAAAATTGTTTTTCAGCTTTGCTCTTCACAATATTATATTCGAAGAGAGGAGATGATGAATAAAATGGACTGTTTGTAGAAGATGCCACAGCCACATCTAATGCTGACTTTACCAATGATGCTGACAGGTCTGTGGAAATATGAGAAGAAATATATTAACAACGGTGTGAATTATTTCCTGGTAGCGTGTTGGGCTGCTGTATCGTATGTTTGTTTTTGTTTTTTGTTTTTTTGCTCTTTATTAATTGGAATATTTAATATATATTATGTTTTTGACTAGCAGGGTAATTAAGAATTTACTTAATCTTGAAGGCGCCTTATGTGGGCTAATCTAATTCAAGGTGAAAATAATGTATGAGTGTGTGTCCACTGAATGTTGTTTGGCTGTCTTTCTCTTAGTGGAAGGCATGGCGTGGGTCGGATTGACATTGTAGAGAACCGTTTCATTGGCATGAAGTCCCGAGGTAAGGAATTAAATTATTTTATTTATTTTCATCTGTCTTGGTTATGACATTTTTCTATTTGTGCCAAATGAGTCTGACAGGCTTTCTCACTTACACAAACAGTGATATACACTGTAAATGCAGTGAGATGGACATATTTGCACTTAATGTTACATCCATTCAAAAGCTTTCCTTTCAGCTTTCATGCAATTTGCAGTTATTTTACATGAGTGCTTTAAGTGTCACACTTCCATAAAAGTGGGCTGGGTGGCAAAAACACTCTCCTCAAAGGAAATGTTTTACTCTGGTTCACCTGGAATCATAGACACTGAAGTTACTTCCATTCACTTATGCATGCACACAAATAGAGAAAACACACACACACTGTGAACAAGATAACGGTGCACATGCTTCACTGGATACACACAAATACAGAGTCAATCACATATGTGCATATGCTGTCGCACACAGATCTTTTTGTCTTTGGTATCAACAGGAAACTGGAAAAGCGTCTTTGTTAGGTCTGTATTATCACAGCCAATATACAAGGGCAGTGAGCTGTTCTGGCCTTATATGATGCGCGCGCACACACACACACTCTCCTTTTCCCCCACGACACTATGCGCTATGATTGGCAAATTGACTGGCCAACAGACTGTGGCTGTGGCGCAACTTGGCAGGTAGAAATTGGAAAATGGGAAGCCCACTTTTCTCTCCCCTCGGCTGAACAAAAGATCAAGCTTTTTCCTCCACTGAAGCAATAGGAAGAGGTGGAGCACAAGGTGTCCAAGTGGTTGAATAACTACCATCGAGTGTACATGTTGGTCTCCTCTGGAATGGCGGCCGTGTTAGCACAATAGATGATGGGAGGGATTGAATGGGGACATGTCATACCTATTTGTGTTGGGTCATATTTATTTGTGTGGGGTCAGGGAGGCGGAGGGGATTGAAATGGTTTGTCAAGAAGGTTGTCACATTTGACAGCCTGTGTATCAGACTTACATTTCCCACCTGTCACAGTGCTGTCAGTCCTCTGACCTGTGCACCGGTGATGGCGTTAGCTGAGGTGCACCCATCAAAAGCAGTCGGAAATGGTTGTATCTGTTGATGATGAACAGGCTGCCTCATGTCCGGTCCTTGATGCAGTCAAACTTCAAGGCAGTGGCACAAAAAAAAGTGTCAAAATCTCCTTATCAGTTTTCATTTATTGAAATAATTTGTACAGAAACGTCCAAACACTAAATAGCCACCTGTTTCACGTTAAAATATACTTTGTCTGCTTTTATTTACATGTGTTGCCTGTTTATGCTGGACTAACAGTTTACCCAAAGGGTCAGAGGGGATCAGCTCAGGAAGAATTAATTCCTGACCTGAACCCCTTCAGGCCTGCAGCATGGTTAGCATACCTGCAGTAACCGTATAAAAGATTAAAACCTCAAAAACCACTAGGGGTGTTGTCTCTTTAAGCTTAGCTAAACTGCCACTGTTGGAGCTTACCCAGATAGCGTTTCATTGTTTCCTCCTCTCTGTTAAGCTAGCTCTCTTTTGGAGCACTTAAGCCTGGTTGTGTTGGAGGGCAGTTTTAACTTATTTATCTGATAGAGCCAGCGGAAATGTCCCTACGTGCCCTCTGTGGCCCTGGATCACCAAAAAGCCACAAGCCGTTCTAGCTCAGGTGGCAACCTTTTTGAGGCTTTAGACAATTAGCAGCATTGCTAAGCTCTGTTTTTGGCCACCAGCACAAAGTAAGTGCTTCTCAATTTTCAGATCAGGACCAGTGCTGGAGTATTTGGGGTCTTACAGATTTGAGCTCCACTGCTCACCAGATTGGAAGAGACTAAATAGCGTTCATCTTTTAAATCTCAGAAAAGAGTTTTGGAGTCAGGAGAACACCACACAAATTGTGAAATTTAGCAGCCTAGTGTTGCTGCTGCTGGCTCCAGTGAAGTATCGGTTTGGCAGCTTGGCAGCATAACTTGAATAAAAAAAGAGTGACTATCATTCAATTTGACAGATGATGTGAGGAACCATGTATTGGATGGAGAAACAGCACTCCGTTTTTCAAAATCTCAGCTCTCACAAAAATGGATGTCATTGATAAAGCTCCTATTTCTGTTGTCAGATTTGTCATCTAGCATTTTTCCTGCCCTCCTTTTGTTTTAGCTGACATTTGAGTGACAGCTTCATTCCTCCTGTCATATAGCTCATCTTTTCTGCTCTCACCCCTCTCTCCCTGTCCAGAGGGGGTAAATTGCAGGTTAGGCAGAGCCCTGGTCCAGGCTCCAGGCTGGCAGGGTCCTCCTACCCTGTCATTTACCCAGGACAGGCTCATCCATGTTTTGTGAGCACTGTGAAGGCCTGTCTATCAGACAGCTGATGGCTAATAGAGCTGTTTGCTTGTAGTTAGTTCAGATGAACTGGGATTGTGGTTTATGCTCCTATGAATGGCCTCTGAGGACGATGATAACGGTGCTGCTGGTTGTGATAAAATTAAGGGGTGCTTTGGGGGAAATGATGTGTACTGTGTCAGTCAATTTCTATCATTTGGGTCTGAAAAAGGTTTATAAAATCATGAGAATGACAAGATATGTTAAATATTTGAGATAGACAACATTATACAGGCTGGTAAAGATACATGAATCTCCTTACCGATCTCTTAATTCCTGTTCAAAAAACTTGTGCTTTTTCTGTGCTTGTCAGGGATCTATGAAACCCCAGGAGGCACAATTCTGTTGATGGCCCATTTGGACATTGAGACCTTTACCATGGACAAAGAGGTCCGTCGTATCAAACAGGGTCTGGGTATCAAGTTCTCTGAACTCGTCTACAACGGTAAGTCCCTAAAATACATAATCTTAATTAGATTTAACTTATTCTGTTATATATATTGTCTTTCACTCCGTTTTCTTCCAAGGCATAATGCTTAGTCATGATATTTTAAAGCCAGACATGCCATATATTGATTTCAGGACAGGTAAGGCTGCTTAGTACCATGATTTGGCATAATACCTTAGAATATTAGTTTTTATTTGACAAATCCAGAGTTACTGCATGTGAAAATGTCATATTTTCCTAATTATTGAATTATGCCATATTGTCCTTTTACACCATCTCAGATTATAGCATTTACAAAATTGTATGGGTGATCACTGGTAGTTGTTCGTGTCAGAAGCAGGGCTAGACTGTCAAATCAGTCAGGCCGAAAGATCAGCCGATATTAGCTTACTGCAGACATGCCTGCATATCCGTGTTGGTCTATATGTCGGTGTATGTGTCGGCCGATAAGTAACAAGAAATTGCAGCACAGAAATGCAGAAATTAGGTAATTTATAATTTAGTTTGTTTTTTTTAAGCAAGGGATTTGTATCAAGATGGTTTGTTTATGTGTTTATGTAAAAAAAGAAAATTACTATTGGCCAATATATCGGGGTTTTTTAAAGCTCCAAATAATCAATATCGCCTTGAACAATCCAGTATCAGTCAGGCTATAGTCAGAAGGCTCAACATCCCTTTAGAGTTTATATAAGAGAGAAGTGAACATGATAAATGCGTATCTACGTCCCTGTGTGTTCAGTGTGTCTGCATGTGTGTGAGCTTTTCTTGGCTCAGGTGTCTTAATCATCCCTTCTGCTCGGTCTCCAGTCCCCTGCACCTTCATCCACATAATAGGATCAGTGCCATTAGAGACTGACTACTAGGCCACTTCAGTTATACCCTCCAGAGACAGGAAGCAAACACACACACACATAAAGGTGCTACCTTCAGAAGCAGGGCAGAGATTAAACCCATTGTGGGTTTAAATCATTAATAACTCTCTAGATAGATAGCAGGCGACTGGCAGTGGGGCTTATGTTAACAATCCACCTGTCCTGCATCTGTTTTGCATTACTACGTCACTATTTACCCAAACGATTTTTCATGAGAGAATTTGCTGCAATTAAAGATACTGCAGTGCCGATGCAGCAAGCATTTTGACAAGTGGAAGGTAAACAACAGCTACATCCGTATTAGTGGTCATTTAATTGCTCAGTCGATTAAAAGAAAATTCATCAGTCAATTTTGAGAACTGATTCTAATGGTTTGTCATTTATCAAGTAAAAGCACAACATTTGCAACATCTTAAATGCAGATATTTGCTTGCTTTTCCTGTTTTCATATCATTGTATATTTTGAAGTTTTTATTATTTAAAATAAGCTATTTCAAAACCTCACTGTCAGATGAAAGGTATTTGTCATTATTTGATAACAATACAATAACAATTACAGAAACCTCCTCAAAAACCACCATACAGAGATACTCAATGTAGTGTCGAGTTGACCAAAATAAACTGGGGCCTGTGTACAATTGTCATGTCCGACACATTGTGCCAATTCAGAAGCAGTGAAAGCAGGGAAGGATTTGAACATGGCCAGACGATGAGGTGGAGGTCAGCCGCTGATGAGAGGAGGACCCCTGCTGAGTGGGGCGTGCCTGACCTCTGAACATATACAGACACATCCCTCGCCCATCTGTCTCAGAGACTGATGGGCCAGGTCAGCGAAATGGAACAAAAGAAAGGGGTGTGTGAACTTCACCTGGAACAGAAATAAGACCAAAGCACAGAAAGAGTTTTAGCTCATGAAAGAGGGACCCTGCTGCTAATGGAAGATTTGCAGAGGAGGAGCCTCTTTCTTCCCTTGCCCATCCTATATATTGTTGTTTGCCATTGTTCAATTAATAGTATTTATTTATAATAATAAATGTAAACAAATATATAAATACAATTATCAACAAAACTAGTGGCCCTTTTTAATTGTCATATAGGTGACACTGGGCGACATTATCAGTTAGAGCATTTAAAGGGGGGTTTGTCTCAAACCTGTACATCCATACTTTTCTCTTAATATGTTGCTGTTTTCTTGCTCTCCTCAGGTTTCTGGTACAGTCCGGAGTGTGATTTTGTGCGACACTGTATAGCCAAGTCCCAGGAGAATGTGGAAGGCAAAGTACAGCTGTCTGTCTTCAAGGGTCAGGTCTACATCCTGGGACGAGAATCACCCAAGTCCCTTTACAATGAAGAGTTGGTCAGGTAAGCGAGGACAAAATAAAAGTGTGTGTGTGTGTGTGTATGTATGTGTGGGTGTGCTTATAAAACAGAAGTAGCCATGTGTCAGTGAATCAAAGTGTGTGCTTGTTCTGACTTGACAGCTGTGTTTGGCTGCTCTGGGCACAGTGCAGCTATTCCACATGTTCACCAGCCGGCCTGTTGTTAGGTCAGCTTGCCCAAGTTCTTTTATGACCTCCTCATCAACATACTAAACCGACCCAGCCTCACAAAGACATCAGAGAAGTGTCAAGCTCAGTTCCTGGAGGGCAAACCCCTACCCCAACCCCTCCTACTGCACCCCTGTGGCCTCTTAGCCCTGGTAACAGTGGGTTTGTTCAGGAGGCTGACCCCTGATGCCCTCTGGGCAGGCTCAGCACTGACCAAAGTAAAACCCCTCCATATGCCTCTCCATCTCCACTTCAGTCACACACACTCCACTTGTACCCTAGAGTCAGAGAGCTAATGGCGTTTTCAGCCAGAGGAGAGAGGTGATTTCATTTGGCTTTTAAGAGGAAAGTACGTGGGTGTCATGCTAGTTAAGCAGGTCAGAAAGAGGGAGACAAGGAAATATGTCTCTCACAGTCAGCCATTCAATTCCTTGGACTGGTTTGGCAAGCGAAAAAGCCAGGGGTCAAAAATCAATACTCTGAGTGTATATTTTGTCCTGTGTGAGCGAGAGGGATAAATAGAGATTATACTGAACTTAGACTGTGTGTTCATTCAGCCCTTTTACCCATATTGTATTAGTTTGTTACTTTGTCATCAGTTTTTGTGAGTATTTGGTTTTCAACAAAACATTTAATAACTAACTGCTGAGTCACTCAAGATAAATTATGTCTCATCGATCTTTCAACCAGACAGTGGCAAAGAAACTCTCACTTGTGAAGGCTCAGTTCAACACCTGACCTTGAAGAGACACATTTCTTAGCTTGGACAACGTGTGTGTGTGTGTGTGTGTGTGTGTGTGTGTGTGTGTTGCAGCATCACAAAGCCACTGACAAATGGGCACTGTGGTTCCTCCATAAGGGAGCACGTTTCAAACGCCCCAATCGAAGACCATTACAAATCATTTTCAAATGTAGTCATGCAACACACAACTTTATACCATGCTAATGGAGAATACTCAATTGTGATTAGCTGGACAGTGGGTATTTTCAAATAACCACACATCTCTGATATAGACTCATCATCGTTCTAAATTAACCCACATTAACCATACATACACACACTTATGGCTGTAACTAATGATTTCCAATCAATCTGCCAATTATTGTCTCAATTAATTGATTAATAGTTTTACTATAAGATGTTAGAAAATAGTGACAAATGCCCATATAAAATTTAGCAGAGCCCAACATGACACATTCAGACAGCTTCTTTTAACCTTGCTTGAAAAATTAATATAAAGATTGATCGATCATCAAAATAGTGGCAGATCAATTTTCTGATAATCAACTAATTGTTTCAGCTCTACATGCATACACAGTACTCAGCCATGACTACTCCTACTTGTTTGAGCAGTAAAGTAACTAAAAGTTGGCAAATGTAGTGCCAACTGGAGCATGACCAATACTGGATTTTTTAGGCCAGTCCTAATGTTAATATTTAAGAATAATGAAGGTTCAATAACATTATATCATCTATTTGTTTTCATAGAAAAACAGACAATTAACAATTCATTTTGATATCAACGATGACTAACTGTAAATAACAGCACATTTTGAACAGGAAACTTCATTGGAAATGATTTTTTATAAATAAAAAACACATATAAAACAGAAATATATTTAACTTGAATTAATGAATGGGAAATTATGATTAATTATTTAGCCGTCCTGCTTTAATGCGCTGACCATGTAATTTCTCTCCCCTCATTTCCTGACAGCTCTCTGCTGTCCACTGTCAAATAAAGGCATAAAATGCTCAAAACAACAAATGTGCATAAAAATGCAGCGTTTGTAAGATTTATTGCTGCAGTTTGCTGCACTGCAATTTTTCTGTTTTCATGTCTGCCAGCATACACCAATACCAATATCTGTGATTCACTGAACTTGGCAGATAATCTCAGCCTTGTACGTATCAATCAGGCTGTAGAGCTGCAGTAGTTCTGTCACAAAATATGTATGAGTAGTAGAGTATATTTTAATAGGTGGTAAGTGGCCATACTATGTGGGGTTATTGTGGATTACCAAAACTTTTACAGTGCTGTTGTATGCATGCATACATGTACTGTACCTGACAGCTATACACCTGGAAGCAGCAGTCTCGCACACACTTATTTGTCACTACATGACGACCTGCCACAATCACACACATGCACACACACACAGACCAGATTAGGCATGGAGCCCCCCCACTGACATCCTGTTGGCTCTCCACGGGCAACAGTAAACGGCGTCATTAACACAGTGGTAATACAGCCGTCACCGCACCCATCTGAGACAGAAATGTCACCCTCCTCGCTGTCCGCTGGCTCCACTCTCAATTAGACTGCAGGGTTTCTTAAGGGAATACACAAAATATCACATGCTTGCACACACACACACACACACACATTGCCATATTCTTTGTAACCACTCGCTCATAATGGTGTTCAGGTGCCGGGTAGGGAGCCTTGTATTGAGAGTTGATGATTTAGTTGTCGTTCTTTCTTTTTCTAGTGTTTATCCTATAATTTTTTGGCAATTTCCTCTTTTGCTAAGTGCTTTTGAAGAATGAGTGCAAGCTGTACACTGGGAGTTGGGGGTGTCATAGGGAGGAGAGGACTCAGTGAGGAAGTGTATTAAGCACTGCAGGTAGAAACTGCTGTAATTACGCAGCACACGGACACTCTTTGTGAGACACTCACATACACACTAACACAAGATGACTTTACAAGAAGCAGCCCAAGCAACATAGAACACGCAGTGGCACAAGTTATAGATTTACATCCTTTAGAAGAAGTGGATAAACTGGAAAACAGAAACATCAGATTGCAAAATCATCTCGACACTCGGCTCAGAGTTGATATGATGGGATTGTCTTAAAATGGGTTATGTGCATCTTTTGTGTGCTTGTGAACATGAGCGTGTTTTCATTCTCCGATATTGATTCCTTGTTATTCAGGACAAACAATGCTAAAGAGGAGCATTCAGAGGAAAATCGATCAGAACATTTCAAAAGAGCAGATTATCAATGATCCAGTTATCCCAGTAGTTGTTGAGGCTCCATGTCTCTTATGTTTACTGCAATGATACCAAACATTTCAATCATTTTGTTACCAGAATATCCTGTAACTTTTTCCTTCAGTTCTTGGTTGCACATGAGCTGCTCAAATCTCAAATTTGAAGATTGGTCTCACCTGCCTCTTTCTTGACTTCTTTTCACTCCAGCATGGATGTGCAGGGAGACTACGACCCATGTGATGCCTCTGGATTCATCAAGATTAATGCTGTCAGGTTAGTATCCCTTGACCCTTAAGAGTAATTCCCAACAGCTTTACAAAACAGTTCAAAATTGTCTATTGAAAGTGACTTTGTCCGTGTGCATATCCCTCATACCTACACTTTAAGCTCCCATCTTATTCTGTTCCTTCTTGTTTTCCTCCACAGGTTAAGGGAACACCATCGTCTGCAGGGCTTCAGCACCAAGCAGTAACTGCTGCAGTCCTGTGAACCATCCAGGCCTCCCTCGTTAAATACAGGTTAAATAAAAAATTATCCGCGGTTTAGACTTTGTGCATCCATTGTCTACCTTTTAGCTTATTGTCTACTTTGTGACTTACTGTAAAACCGTGACAATTCTTAGGTGGTGGAGGAAGAAAAATGTACAAAATGTAACATCAAGACAGGAAAAGTGTTTGAATCAGGTGGACAGATGATAGTTAAATTTATTGTGGATGAGAATTTTAGTTGTATGTATTATAATTTATTTGCTGAATTTGCTTGGAATCAGTAAAAGTTCAAAAATTAAATCGAGTGAAATGTGTGTTTTGTTTTTTTTTCCCTTAGCTCGTTTCTTAATTCATTACAGAAAATAATGAGCATTTATCATCAATTTACATGCAAACACTGTGGTGACACACATCAGCCCGTCAGTTGTGTCATGATTAATAGTTCATGTCTTCGGCAGACAGCCTATTTATTAATGCCTGCCTGTTTAACTCTTGGGGCTGTACAGTCACTGCCCCGTGAAGACTTTGGGGCAGCAAGGATACCATATCATATTTACAATATGTAGATGTAGCAGTGCATGGGTTTGGCACAGGCGAAAGTCAACATGGTGGCTCGCTGATAGCCACTGGAGCAGAAGTGATGAGGCCATTTCTGAGCTCAAATGGCACAAGTCAGATGGAAGGGAAACCAATTGGCCACATATGTATATCTCCCTGCTCCGCATGGGGTCTCTAGGTTTAGAGAACAGGAAAGCAGGAGAAGCATTTTAAAGACAAAGTTAGAGTTATGTGTCATTCATTATTACCTTTTTTGAAAAATAGGTAAACCTGGTATGGGTGAGCATGGTGCTCTGTTTTCTCAGTCTCACATATTGTCTCTGAATTTAAAAACATTTGCCAATATGAGGAAATATGTGACCATAAGGATGCATTCAGGCTTAAATGCACACTACTAACGTCAAGCAAGAAAACCTGTTTTGATTTGTTTTTTAACCTTTTTTTTTAATTGAAAGTAGCAAAATCAAAATTACATGAGAGCCACACAGATAAGTGATGAATGTTGTATACCGATTAGGAAGTGTCTCAGCTTTGAAAGAGGTCTGACAAACATTTAACAGGATAATTACACCAGAATATTTACAAACCTAACCATTAAATTGAATTTAGTACTCTGAAACAGTCTCAACAAAATATATAATACAAAGGTGGGTACTAATAGCATGGCTACCAAATGCACAAAGACACCCCAACCTGGAACCTTTAGAATTGAGATTAAACTAACGAGATATAACATGTTAATTAGTGAGCTTTAAGGTTGTTGGTAGGCAGATCTTGTTGCCTTTCGACAGAGCAAGCTAGCTGTGTTCCCCCGTTTCAAGTCTTTATGCTAAGCTAGGCTAGTGGAACCCCACCCACCCCGGCCCTAGCAATGTTGAGACGTGGTATTAATCTTGTTGTCAAACTCGAAGCAAGAAATAAAAATAAGCGAACTATTCCTTTCAATTTAATCATATAAATTGTAATGTTGTGAGAGCCACGAGTTCCTGTGCAGGAAATGTAAAGAATATGAGCCATCTTTTACTTTGTGGTGCAAACACTGCTCCATCATGACACTTATTCAGAGATGCCACAATAATTTGTTTTTTCTGAACCTCCTTTACAGAAAGTTTTGAAGATGTAGGTTTCACCTTCTCAAACCCTCAAACAAATGGAGGCGTTTCTTGTCTAAATCCCATTGCGGAGTTCAGTGCATCTGCAACAGCAATTTCAGAGATGATGACGATGATGTGTTTTGAGGTTTGTTAGGTGTTAAAATGATTTTCCCACACAGCAGCTGTTTCTGTGCGTACCTCTCCCCAATCCGCACCACTGAAAGATGTCAGTCCTGCATTGAAGTGCTGGGTACGGTGTGGGCCTCAAGGTGGAGTCCACAGGCACAGGAGACCCCCTGCCAGGTCTAATGGGCAGTGAGGGATCCTCGGACCCTTTCAGTCCTTAAAGAGCCCCTCAGCCCCCGCTCAATTACACGGCAGGCGTCTCAGGCTTTGCCTGGTCAATTACCAGCCAGCCCCTGCATTTACTGTCGCGCACACACAGGTTGCAAGATAATCAGTGTCCAAAATTGCCCGGTTACAATGAAGGGATGGATGGAGAGGTATTCAGATTAGTCAGTCAAGCTGAAGGGGAGGTAAAAGGGATGGGAACAGCTATCAATCTCAATCTGGCTTCAGCGGTTGGAGGGGGAGGATCGTGGTGACCTTTCAGGTTTATTTCTGGAAAGATATGATCCCAGCAAATCTTTACTGATGTGATAGCTGTCCTGTCCATGTGTGTTTGTTTTAGGAATAGAAAGATGGTTTCTGTATGTGAGGTCTACTTTGGGTTTAGTTTTATTTAAGCACAGACTTCTCTAAGCAACAATCGTTGCTGTGCATGTATGTGCGCACCTGGATACACATCTACTTACCCACTCATCTACCACGTCTCATATTCCATCCACCTTCCCCTCCCTCCTACCTGTCTATCCAGCCAGCCAGGTATGAAAACTGGCTGACACCTGACCAAGAGAATTAATCATCCTTGACCCTGAACCAATTACCCCTCATTACCCACTCTGTGTCCACCTCTCAGGGGAGAGCCGTGTAACAATAGCGCAACATGAAAGTCGGCGGCGTCACAGGGCCAAGCCCTAATGGACGCTCCTGTGCAACTGTGTCTCCTCAGCAGTCCAGGTCGACTAACCTTCAAGTCCTTGTCACTCTCCAACAGCACATGTACAAAGGAGGCTATTGTTCAGGATCAGGGTCTATGACCTCTTGAAATGAAGTGCACAGGGCCGCTGGCGATGAGAGGGCAGCCATGCTGGAAATGGATGACTCAAGGTTTGGGAGAACAAGGAAGTGTAGAGACACTGATTTTAAGGTGCAAGTTTTTGTTCTGTTTGTTTGGTGCCACTTTCTAAAAGGGCACTCTTTTAGAAAATGTCTGTTAGTTTAAACTAATAGCTTTATAAATGGTTAATAAATAACTTACTAAAAAGTGTAATAATAAGTTATAAGGTGTTGCTCAAATGTGAAAAATCCCTTTGGCTGGTGTCTTTGCTAACCTTCCATTTGGTAATAATTCAATTATAAATATTTGTAATCCATTAATAAATGCACCTAGGTTTCTCACTTTTTCACGTTTTTTCAAGTCACCAGGTCTGCAGTTATAAATGTTAATAAATCATTAATAAAGGGTTTATATACTAATTCACACAGACAGCAGCTGTGGATGTCAGTACATGGATTGTGGTCTGGATCCTTCACAGGTCTTTTCCAGGAGGTAAGCCAAAGTTATTTTCACAACCTGGCAACCCCAAATTTGTTCTTATTAATGCTAATAGTTCATCTATAAAACATTAGTAAAGTATTTAGGTTTTCACTTAGCAACAGTGATGTTCATTTGTGGGGACAAAAAGAAATAATTAGCCGAACAAAGCACATCAGAATGTCTTTTACCCATCAGAATATTTTGTTGTCATTTGATCTGTGCTCCTCGTCTACCTGTCTGTGTGGAAAAGGCTCCCATGTTCACTGACCTCTCCTCTTAAAGCACAATGAGACAGGAACAATGACCATGGAGGGTTAATTACCACCAATTAGAGGCCGCAGTGGCTCTCCTTCACAGTGGTTTGTGTAACCCAAGCCCAGTGAGACGTATCGAGGCTCTATTGTAATGTCAGTCCCATTGACTCTGGTCCTTTTTCACATTCAAGATTTCCACATTTAATACAACTTGTGCATTGAAATTTATTTGAACATTTGCTACTTTATTCTAAATTTCACTCAAGTACCTCAGATCACTGGACTAACTTCTTTCATTTGTCTGCTACTTTTCTTTTTTGATATTACCACCATTATCACACCACCTATTTTATCCGTGCATGTACTAAGAACACTCGGTGATATCTCAATAAACCAATAAACTGTCAATTGCTCCTTGTTTCTGAACATTTCACTACTTAGCAGGTAAAGGGTTGGTGGACTGGCCCCCTGAGGTTTGTGCAGAAAGCTAATGGGCCTGGCAAAGATAATGAGGTCACTCTCTCACTGCTAAGAAACAATGAGCGATTTACAGGACAGGATACCATGCCAATACTTTTGGCTTAATATTGATATATTATTTATATTTATTTACTTTTTCTATTCATGGGTAACACTAGATGGAGTAGGACAAATAGTAATAATCAGAGGATGAACAGCTAATATTTTCTGAACTAAAATACAAGTGTGAAGGATTCGAGGCCAATTAAACAAACTTTTGTTAACGTGGTGGCTGAGTTTGACTAAATTAGGAATGTGAAAGTGATTCTGAGCAAACCCAGGCAATTGAGGACAGAAAACTCTGTATCAGCTATGAGGGGAATAGAAATGTTATATTAATTTGTTAATTAATACTGCGTCTCGGATCACTTTTTAGGTATAAATTGATGTACTCTAACAGAACTGATTTGTCCTAATTGCTGAAATGTCATTCATTCATGCTCTTGAAACTTGATCTCCTGCTTCAACATCAACAGACCATCTGTGAGGAACCATCAAAATAAAGCAGGATACACTTTGCCTTCCGGGCTAGCTAACATCCATGGATCCTGTGAGTGTGTGTGAGTGTTTTTCCTTGATGTCGAAGCCTATTTTCTGGTGTCAAAGGACACCCATACACTGATGTCCTTAAGATCTATAGACAGATGGGACCATTAGGGTCAAAGCCCCTGGCTTTGTTTGGCCTGAGACAGTGATGAAATATTGATGGAAAAATAGAAATATTTTGCCTGCTGCTCAATGTTGCCCATCTAAAAGGGTTAATGAGCAATGCACTGTGTGGACTTCCCTGTCTCCTGTTACAACAAAATGTAGCTCAAGTACCCACTAACATTGACTGGGCCGGAGTCTGTAGGCTCTATGGGGCTAACAAGAATCGATTACCTTTTTTTAATGTCAGATTAAGTTACCCTGTTGTAATTGCTCTAGTAGCTGAATTTGTGGTTATGTTGAGTCGTAGGTTGCTAACTTCTTCTGATCTTTAATTGGAACACTTAAAGGAAGAGTTTCGACATTTTAGGAAATATGCTCATTTGCTTTCTTGCTGAAAGATAGATGAGAAGACTGATAGCACTCTCAAGCTGTATATTTCTACATCACCTTGTAGCTCAGAGAATCGGCTAAATATGGAACACTTACTGTGAGTTCACCTTGTTTTTTTAATTACAGCACAACTCCTACACACTCTCTCGAAAGGTAACTGTTTTAGTGGACTCACCACATAGTACAGACACCAATGTAATGAATGGCTGTAATCCAGAACCATGTGGCCGGCTAAACAGCAGTGTCAGTCTGCCACTTGTATGCAGAGAGATCCTTTGCCATCTGTTCAAACCTGTTGAGCCTGTTGGCAATGAAGTGCCTGTTCCTTCTTCATACATACCGACCAACTTCAGGTCAGGAGCCCATCTGCACATCATGTATCAAAGTAAGATTTCAGGGTGCAGGGTCTTTTCCATCTCTACTGAGTCCTGTGTCTGTATGCATATTTTAAACTGGAATCCTTTTATTAAATCAAAGCCTCTACCTGCTGATATCAAAGAAGAATGAGAGTCTGCAGCCATGCTAGCTGCTCTGTGACGGTGTACTTAGCACAGTGGTGCTTTGAGCTACATGCTAATGTGAGCATGCTAACAAGCTCACAATGACATTGCTAACATGCTTATGTCAAGCAGGTATAATGTTTACCATGTTCACCATCTTAGTTTAGCATAGTAGCATGCTAACAATTGCTAAGTAGCACTAAACACAAAGTACAACTGAGGCTGATGGGAATGTCATGAGCTTTGTAGGTATTTGGTCATAAACAAAAGTATTGGACAAATGAAAAATTTGACCTGATGATGGCACTAGATATAACGTCAAGGGATCACCAAAGTGATTACAACTCATCCTGAGGGGAACGTGAACAACCGTACCAAATTTCATGGCAATCCATCCAACAGTTGTTGAGACATTTCACTAAAAAACACAAATGTGAATGTCTTGACAGGAAAAAAGTCAGGGGATCATCAAAGTCATTAGGATTCATCTCTTCTCTGGGCACCATGAATGTCTGTACAAAACTTCATGGCAAGCCATCCAATAGTTTGTTGAGATATTACCGTCTAGCCCTACCATGGCTACAAACCACCTTCACCATTACACCCTCCTCCACTTCCCAGATCCCCTGGGGCAGCACCAGTAATGCAGCACGCTGATCTCAAATCAATAGATTTATCTCCCTCATTTGAAAGGGATTTGGCTTGTGCCTCTCCTCTTCCCCTCCTCTCCCAGGGGTCTACTGGTGAGGTTTGTTTGCTGGCACACACTCCTTATGTTCTTCGATCTGTTGGTCTGCAAGGTGGTGAATGGATGAGAGGCCTATCAGGTTCAAGGTGGCTATTCTGGTAGCTTTGTCTGCCCCACTCTCAGTGAATCCCTTGGACGATCTAAATGTTTAATGGCGCTGGTTATTTGGTTGTTATGGCGTGTGTTATGATGGATAGTAATGCAGTGTAGGTTTCTTCTGATGGAGCCTGAATTACACCACAGGGTATGCAGGCTGTTTGGGTTGGGTGTTTAACTGGTCTTCATTAGTGAGCCTATAGCAAATATGTTCTAAAATTATAGTTAAAACTATAGGATTTTCTTTTTTGTAATCAACTTTTTTATTGCTTTTACCACATCTTTTAAACATAGACACTGTGTAGGTGCAGCAAGACGATATAGTTTAACCACATACATATTATATATTGTGTGTCCCTACACCAAACAGTGTGCCCCCTATTTTCCCAACCCCATTCCCACTGCCACTCCCCACACTATAACCTCAAAATTTAAATATAAAAACTTCTAGGTGATAACAGAGAAAAGTAGACATGTATGATCAATAGATAAATAAATGAAAGCTCTGAACACATTTTCTCCCATTGCCTAATAGAGATACATACATACATACATACATACATACAGAACAGTGGTGAAACTGAGAGAAAATAAAGACTCAAATACAGACATAGACACTGTCACACATTGACAGTATAGTGCTTAGTCCCATGCATTCTTCTTATTGATATTCCCATACAATATACACATACAAAACAGGGTTTTTTTGCAGTAGCAGCCAAACCAGCAATATCTTATTTGGTGTTGTTGCTGGGTTGGAAATGAGAAGAAACATCATTCAATAGTAATGATTTGGGGCAACACGGTATTTCTATGTTAAGTAAAGATAGAGTGGAAGATACTTGTCTCAACACCAGAACACTCCCAGTACATATGTAAGAAAGTACCAGTTGGTCATTCGCACAAAAAGCGTTTTCTGGGAGTTCAGTACCCATGGTACTCCATAAATGAATAAAGCCTGTTTTAGAACGAACTGTTTCTGTAGTAATTTTAAGCAATTTAAGTACAGTGACACTGACAGTGGTACTAAGTTTTAGTTTTGATCATTAAAGTCACAACATTTGCAATAAATAAAGCTCGCCAAGTGTCTGTTTGACAGCCCTGCAAGACATGTTTTGCTTCATGGGACTTGTGGACGTATTGCCACCTTAAAGCTGATCCAGCCGTAAGCTTTGGTTGAGCATTACTTGCCGCTTTGCACCTCAGTGAGTACGGGGGACACAGCAGTAGGTGAGGGTTTTATCTTGAAAGTAGATTCAACACCAGCAGAGTACATCAAAGATAGATTCCACTTTTAAAATGCTTCAGACCCCCATAAGCTGTGGGTTTAAAGTGCTGAAAAAGAATCACAACACTGCTTTGCTTTGCTTTAGATGAATAAAAAAACAACATTCTGTCCATCTCTGCAACTCTGCCTGCTGATATGCTTTTATTTCTGTCGTGTCTGGTGTTTAGATTTGAACAACACCTCGTGTCATCCTTACAAAGCTCTTTTCGGTGGTCGCAGCAGAAGAATTACCTGCAAAATGCTCTTTGTCAGCTCACTGTGTAGAGAGCTCACAAACAAGACCATTTAGCTATTATTTCCTCTCAGTCGCAGATACACACAGCAAAGCAAACGTTTGTCAAGAAAAATGGGCGACTGTGGGAGAGGAGGAAAATAGGACAGGTGGAGAGAGAGGCCAGGAGAGAGGGATGTAGGAAAGAGGAGGAGGGCGGAGGGGGTTATTGGAACCAGGGAGGGGTCATGGTGTCCCACTGGAGAGAAATAGTGGAAAACATCCGTAATTTTCACCGCGGGATCCCATGTAATTGAGTCATTTAAAATACAGATACAGAGCTGAATCAAAGCAAAGTGGCTTGTAGAGGAGGAGGAGGAGGAGGCTGCAAAGTAAAATGGAAGAGAGGTAAAAACAACGAGGTAGAAGTGTGTGTCTCCCATTACTGGACAAAGCTGGTCTGTTTATCCTTTTCATCTGTCAGTCTTCTCTTTCAAGACAGGATGTTACCTGTCAGAGATTTTTGTTTGTTTGTTTGTCCTTTATGTTACTCTGTCACGCCCCATGATATTCCTGCTTCCTGTTATCTGTTTTCACTCTCTTTTTTGCAGTAAATGCCCTTTTTATTTTTCCTCTCTTTCATTTTGTTATTTCAGTCTGTGGTTTTAGTGATGCTGATGGTAGATCCCTTATAATTTGCCTCTAAATGTACACTTTGTTTTTTTAATATTTCATATATTTATATTTTATTCAACAGACAGAGATTCAAACTGCTTTTGTTGAAGTTTTTATGTGTATATTCTTGAATTAGTGTGAAAGTTCTGACCACACATTTAAAGAAAAACAAACACAACTTAACAGAACATAATTTAAGTGTAGCTAGAACAATATATTGGAAAGCAGTGTACCAACTGTATGTGTAATAACTAGTGGTTGTGCACATGATTTAGATTTGTTAATAACTTAACTTAATGACTTTATTTATATAGCACTTTTCATTCAGTCAACAGCATTACAAAGTACCAGCTAGCGGCTCAAGGCTACATTAGCCACTAATAGCATAACACACCTGAATAGGCACCAGGGTTTGACAAGGAAGAAGAATGTGTGTAATAAAAAAGAAGATTTTTCTGGTTCTGCTGCATCGATTTATTGTCTATTTTGAGTCTGACAATGTTATGGGAGCGCAATGCTAAATTGGTGTAAATGGAGTAAAATATAAACTATTCTAAAATAGTGAGACTACCAGAACAATTAAAAAATAGATCACAGAATAAAACAGTAAAACAATGAGGATCATACAAATAATAAAACCAAAACTAATTAAAAAACATAGTTAAAATTGAAGAGAAGGCTTAAAAGTGAGTTTTTAGAAATTATTTAAAAGATGTTACAGGTTTGGCTTGTATTTTGTTTGTCACATTTGTCAGTGTGTTTTTCAAAAATGACAAGTATTAATATGTTAGAGCTACTACCTTTTTATTCTTCCCTCCACATGAACAATGTGCTCCTGATTGAAAGCTGTGCTGGGATACCTCAGAGGTCTCTGGATGAAACATTATCCCTTTCTTGTATCCTGCCTTTGGAAATTTATGCCCATAGCAGAACTGTGGCAATTATAAAGCAATTACAGTTTAATATGGCCGGTTCTTTTGAGATTGAGAAGGAGAAAGGAAGAGGTAAAAGCTCAGTAGTTAAAAAGAGTAAGTGTGCCAGTATTGATGTTCCTTTTTTCTAAATGCTCGGTTGTCCAGCTGGGCATGTATTCCACTTGCCTGATCACAAAAACATCACATTTTCACTTCATTGAAATGCAAATGAAAAGAAAAATGGATCAATTACTCAGCACACGTTGATGATTTCTTGAACTTTCAAATACTTTGCTGCACTCCGCTGACGAGTGGCCCTACAGTTTTTACGACAGTGAACCCTGGGAGCAAGACTCTATTCTCTGCAAGACAATGGCAGGGAGGAAGCTGTGTTTGTGTGACACCTGATCAGCCTACTACGGTAACCACAGCTCCACACACACACACACACACATACATACACAAACACACACACTACACTAACTCAATTCCCACTGTTTGATTGGCAGGATGCCACAGACCCACACCTGCTTTAACTGCCTTTACTTTCTAGGCTGTTTGACCAGCTGGGGGCTGAATTCATAATAACTATTTGTGTGTGTGTGTGTGTATGTGTTTCTTCTTGTGTCCATGCTTATGTATGCATCATCTGGCTGTATATGACGACCACCACCTGACTTACCCTTTGATACCAGAGCTCTGAAGTAATTTCCCAGTCGCCTTGAATACATTGGACAGCACATGGTTGCAATATGTTACGGCCGGGGCCAAGATTATAATTCAGTCATGCTAAATTGGTCTTCATCTAGAGGTGCTGGTCTGGGAACAGCCTTCAGCTCCTGCTTAATTTCTCTGCTCCTTTTTTGGAGATGATAGCATGCCCAGGGGCTGACAAAGAAGGGAAATTGATATCTGCACGAATGTCTGTAAGACACAGCACGCCAATCTGCTTGTCTCAAATTCGAGGTCAATCATCCCTGTTCAAGCAGCTGCATGATCACATAAGTAACCATAGAGGGAAACAGTTATTTAAGCGTTAAGAAACAGCACATATGTTATCAAGCAGGCTTCAGACTGGTGCATTCCCTCTTATGCTGTTAACTTTCATGTCCTAAAATCACATTTTTGGACATACGAGATCTGGCAGATTTGAGCCTTCAATATCACTAGGTACTAAGCACCACTGGACAGCATTAAGAAAATTATCCTAATGCATTTGTCCTGAAGAAAAGCTCAGAAACAAACACTTAAATAACTCTCAACTGTTTCTAACTCTGTTGGACCACACATTAATTTTAGTCCTTACTGGTCGACTTTGCTCATTGAGGTTTGGCTACAATTTATGGAGCAGGAACTGTTTTGCATAAACATTTTGGAAATTTGCAGCAATTTTACTTTCTTCTGTCTGGCTGCTGGCATTTTCCAGATGTGCAACAATAGATGTTTCCACATGTGCAGCAAGGGAGAAAACCAGTATTCCTCAATGTTCATTTTGTTGTATCAGATGGGAATTTTTTTTATTCTGACAAGACTATAAATAGCAAGTCAGTTTAAAACAAATAATATAGCTCTGTAGAAGGAGCTGTAAGATGTGTGGTAGGGCTCTCTGTTTTTTTATTTTTTACATACACTTTTTGTATGGATCATCAGTAACTCCAAAAAGTTAGTCTGAAGATGAACAGATTACAGAACACATTAGGGCACACACAATGCAGACGTCTCTGGCGGCTGTATTGCAACTCAACATGGCGCCCTCTCTGCTGTAGAGCCCCAGAGCGAGGCATGCTGCTGTTCTGTAGCTGACCTCCCTAAGAAGGACAGGAAGTATCACATCCTTCAGTGTTCATGTTCAGCTTGTAGTTGAATTGTGTTACATTATAACAAGACATGTTTATATGTTTATATGTTTATATGTTTATATATATATATAATATGCTTAGGTTTAGATATATATTATTACTATTTTGAACAAAATAAACCGTTTTAAGATTATTACCTTGGGCTCTGGGAAACTAGCAGGCATTTTTCACAATTTTATTGATTGATTGAAAAAAAAACAATTACACTAAATTATATTTATGAACTGTATTGTATTATACTGCATGCATTTCAAGTCAGACAGGATAACATTTTTTTTATTATTATTTTATATATATTTAATATTTTTATATTATTTTATTAATATTTTTATTATTCTATACATTATATTATTTTGTATGTTATTTGTAACAAAACTATCCTCTTTAGATGTGATAACGTGGTTTTCCTTTCCTATATCCTGCATGTGGTCTTCGATCAACTCGCGAGATCATCTGGCTCGCGGAGCTTTGCCTGGCACGTGTGCTGTTTTTCTTTTCTTTTTTTTTAAAGTGTGGCTCTCAGCTGCCGAGGCGGATGATGATGATGGCGGAGCTGGTTCAGGGACAGGCCTCGGTGGCTCAGCCCGGAACGAAAGATGACTTCGCAGACACGATACGTCGGGTCCGACAGGTAAAATGCTCTTCAGCGAACACAAGTGTAGTGCTTTCGGACCACAAACGGCGTGTTTTCATGTGGAGCAGGGCAGGACTTTGGTCGGAGCACCTCGGACCCCCTACTACTACAAACACTCCTCATGCACCCAGCAAGCTAGCAAGCTAACGTTAAATAGCCGAGACAGCATAGCTGAGAGGACAGATTAGAGTTTACACGGGACAGAAGACGCGTTAACTAACCATCAAAACTGTCAAAACGACCAGGCAAGTCTTCTCTAACGCAAAACACGAAGGCCTCTTATAATGTCGAAGTTTGTGAAACTTTAGTAAGTTAAGCCGACACACTGCAACCTGTTGTCAAGTCACAGAAGTTGCAGTTAGCTTAACTTGCTAACTTACTATCACAAGTTTGATACCCTGCATCTTGACCCACAACGTGACAAAAGCTAATATTTAGTTTCGTCACGAATCCTGAACAATCGGACTTTCTGACACGCTGTCAGAAAGTTAGCTTGCTAGTTTTAAAGTCCCAAGTTAGCGAAAGTGTAACTGCTTTTTGCACCAGTTAAACAGACACACTGATAGCTCAGTCAGTAACCACATGAAATACTAACGTTTAAATTCCTCTGTTTCCCTTCTTTAACTTAATAATAAGCTTGTGTATAAAACATGTAGCGTATCTTGCACACAATAATACATCTAACTAAGCTAGCATAGCTGGTGTTAGCTAGCTAGCATGTGTGGCACAATGTGTCCTAACAGGCAGAGTAAGGCCATGTAATGTAACGTCATCTGTTCAAATAACCCCCCCTACACTCCTCCTGTTGAGCACACATGGATTTTTCCATTGCTGCCTAGAAAATACCTGAAAAATATTTAAAATTCGTGATGGGCGGATGAAGCTTTGGGGCTTTCTTTCTATTTGTCCCGAAAAAGATTCAAAGCTTTGGGGCTTCAAACTGATATCTGGTGGCTTGTAAAACTTATAGCACCACCACACCTCGCTGATATTAATACGTTTAGTCTCATGTGTGCAATAAAAGTCCAAGAAGCCTGCCTGTTATTATTAAATCTGTATACTTTTGTTCAGAAGTGCTGCAATAAATGTTATTGTGCAATATGTTACCATAAAATTATTATGCATTGTCCATAAAGCCTAGATATAAAATATTTTTGTTGACATGAAACACAAATGTACCTTTTTGGTGTAATTTAGTACTTCATGGTTGATATTTATGTGACATTTCATAGTAATGTCATGTGATTAATTAAATTAGCCTATTTATCTATTTTATTAAATTATTACTTGTATATTATAATTATGTTCTCATTCTTATGATTATATCTTTCTAATGTACATTGCCATATTTCTCAATTATTCGCCTTTCTTCTTATCCCACTAATTTGTCAATCACATAGTTTAGCTGTAAAACTTTCAAAACTGTCGATCTGAATGAAGCGCTTTCCAAAGCACCAGTGACGTTTGAAGCTTCGGACGTCATCAGTCAAGTGATATTCTTCATTTTACACAAGTTCCAGCACAATGCATTGAAACAGTGTGCTTCAGCACGCTTCGGAGTTTCATTATCATCCGCCCAAATACAACCTGCCTTTCACTGCTCCCCTGTGTCACTGATATTGCTTAGTTACAGATAGTGACCGTAGCAGTGGTCAAAAGTAGAGCAATGACAGCTGTATGACTAAAGTCCAATTTACACACTGCAACCAGTTGAGCTTTCCCCTTTGTAGATTATCACCTAGGTACGAACAAATGGTGTTTCCCTGCATATTTTGTTCCCTTAATATGTATGAGAATAAAAAATATGTGCACAAATATCATGCATAACAAATATTTAATACACGTTATCAGTAAATGTGAAAATATAGGTACATTCAGTCTAATTTTGAATACTCCCAGATAAAAACATGTCCGATCAAGTACATGTCACTGTCCATAAATGTCTGTCTTGACGCTTTTAAAGCCCTCCATAAACCCTCCTTCCTCCACTTTCTCACACCTTGTTGTTGACAACATCTCACAACAAAAAGCTGCCACTGCAGGTGGAACATTTCACATCGGCCTCTTAGCTGTAACAACAAGTAGGATATAAAGGATTTGATGGTGGGCATCAATCTAACTCTTGTGTTATTCATTTGCAGAAGGCCATAGACGCTGACTTTAATAGTCAAAGATAAACATAAGTATGAACTACATATTAACCCTTATAAAAAGCTGTTTGTCTGTCACATGTTATAAATTGTGGATTTAGGTGTTCCAGTAAGTTACCATGTGAGTGCCCATATGTACTTCATAGAAAAAGGAAGTAATCCTGTTTTGCATGTTATCATATGACATTGATGTGGCATAAGTCTGAGAGATGGGAAGTGGAGGCCTTGTTCTAATGCTTCTTTACACTGGTGCATGCAGTGTCAGTTCCCACAGATGCAGTTATAGCAGTCACCTGCTTTACCATACTCAGGGAGCTGCCAGTGAAAGTGACTGACATTTAAATCTTTAAGCTGAACAAGCTGCAATTGTTTGTAATACATGTCATTTTAACTGCTTGTTTTTTGTTGTTGTTATTAAACAGTTACCAAAGTAAATAAAAGCAAAGCACACAATTGTGTAAAGGTCCATTAACACATTAGCCTAAATCACCAGATGTTGACCTTTTCAGTAGGCCTCCCATTTGCTAATTATTGCATTCTACTTCCTTCTGCTTGCCACTACTAGTCTTTTTTCAAATTGCCAGTATCTCAGTGTCACTAAATGTACCCATCTTGATCCTAAACATAACCATTAACATTAACCAGATAAACAGATAAAAACAAACCCAATTTCTTGTGAAATATAAAAACCTCACTGAGCGGAAGTCAGTCATGAATAGTATAGATGACGAAACAGTGGACGAGGTGTTCTTGGACCCTAAATATAAACTATACATACTTTTGTTCTCATATGACCACATGTTGCATGATTTATTTGTCTTATTTTTAGACAAATCAGACATTAAAGTACATATTGTAAAGCTTAAAGTATGAAACCTGACTGACAGACTAGTTACTATTAAAGTCTTCTTCTTCTTCTTCTTCTTCAACATATTCGCTCAGCAAAGATTGCATTCAAGAAGTCAGTTGGCCTTGGAGTCCAGTCCACAGTGGTGTTTACCAAGAGGCCTCAGTGGACATCGAGGGGTTTCTCTGTAGGATAGACAGTTCGTACCAGACAGTTTGCCAAAAAATCCACCAGACTGCATGACTGTAAACTTGACTCGACTGCTGCAGAACAAATCTTTGATTATATGTGGTATGCGGAGCATAAATCAGCATTTGACAAAGTAAATTTGTCAGATGCTGTCGTAGTTATTTTGGGTACTTTGAGTATAAATATAAATGAAGTCTTACCAGCTTATCGGATCAGTGTATTGTATTATTTTGAAAAAAGTGTTAGTGACCCAAAACGACCATATTTCATTATGCAGTTTAGGCCTTACGCCTTAGGCCTCATCTGCACTAAACCATTTCAAAATGACAAAAACAACATGCAACATCCACACTAGCATTTCCAGGTAATTTTCATAGAAACCTCTGCCCATAGTGAAACACCTGAATAACAGAAAAACGACTAAATCTCTTCTTCTTTGTCCTCTTTTCAGTTGACAAATAACGAAACTGCACATCACAGCCAACATCTGGTAAGGAGTGGGACAGACAAAAACCTGGTTAGTCTGCTGAGTCTCAGCCCGTTAACCCTCTGTTCATTCTCCCTCCTGCTCTATGTGATCATTCTTTACTTTGTTTTTAATGCAGCCAAATTCACGATTTAGTTGTTCGAATTTACAGTTTTCTGTTTCAGAAAAATATATACAGTATGTTGTCAGACAAGGGAACAAATAAGATTTTTATCACAGCTCATAAATACTTCATGTTAACCAGCAGTCATTTTCAAGCAGCTGTGCTGTGATACTGATAAAATGGTTATTTTACAATTGCTGCGTTGTCTGACAAAATCAACATACATACAGATTTATGGCAAAAGCTGCGCGGTGCGTTCGGCCATATTGTCATTTAAAATGATTGATCACAGTGAAAGTTAGAGGTGACAAAGTTCTTCTTAACTTTAATACCACATAGCCCCCTGCCTGTGATTAGGCAGACTTATGCCACTTCTTTTGCAAAAGCTCTGTTTTCCCTGTACATACTAAAACACAAAGCTGGCGTTTTAAGATTCATCCACTGTGGAGATTGTTTTTGTGAAAGCTCAGTTTTTGGTTGAGGGGAAAAAAATGCTGGCTGGCTTGTAAGGATGGAGGGCTGATACGGAGAGAAAAATGTTTTTAAAGCAGATGTAACATTCACACTGAGCTACTTCTGTGGCAACACACTAAATAGCGCACAGATGCATGTGTTTGAATCATAGTGTTAATGATAAACTTGGTGTATGCTCAAGAACGCAACTTAATATTTATTTGCCTCTCACTAAACAAGCACTAAAGTGTAAGTTTAATTGTCATGTTGCAGCAGCAATTTGATCAACAGTAGCTCTTTGACTTGTAACAACAATTTATTTTCTAAACAAAACTGGCGAACAGTATAAATACTGTCAAAACCATGACAACCTACACCCATACTGTGGACACAGCTGATAAAATGAGCAGGTGTTTTGGAAGATACTTCTCAGGTATCTCCCCAGCTGTATTGAAACAAAACTAAGAGAAACATTGATTTCACACAACGTTTAAGCATTTTCTATTAGTATTGACTCCATCGAAAATGCTTTCAGGCTGCTTGACATGCATAGCAACAGCAATGTCATGGAAAACAGAAACCCCACACCTGCTTCCTTTTCTGCCTCCTTATTTCCATTGCACCCCTCTCACTTCCACTGGTGGGCTCTGAAGTAGATAATCATCCCCGAAGGTGATGGAAGACTCTAATTGCCGTCACTATATTTTCATATTGTGAAGAAAAAAAAATTCCAGTCAGGCGCAGATGTCAATTTAATGTAATTTTCTGAAATGCTATACTTTTGTATGGAAGGAGAGGTGGCAGATTAAGTGGAAAATGCTGTTGGCGCTGTCGTTGGCGTAACTGAAGATTTAAATATCCATCACTGCAGAACACAAGCATTTTTATTTTAGGTCAGCAAGTGGATGATTTTGAAAATAGACATAAATTGGTTTTTAGCTAAGCTGTAATGCAAATAAGTGCGCTCTTCTTGAAGTTGTATGCCGGGGATGGACCCTTTTCATCACTACAGGAGAAATATGTAGAAATATGTCTGTACATTTGTGGCCACCCCAAACATACAAGTGATCGTTCCTTGGGCCAATCACATTTATTTTTATCTGCAAACGTAAACACTGACTAAGAGTTTAATAGTGCTGTGTTCTTACATGACATTACTAGGGATGGATGTTGAGCCTCAATACTTTTTTGGTACTGAGAGTAAAAACTGTCAAGTACTGAAAGCTGGCATCAAATGTGTAATCCTATTCTTGTTTACTTACATCAGATTATTGGCAAAGTTCTTGTACACCTGCTTGTGACATTTAACATTTGAAAGGCTCTTTTCAGTTCGTAGAAAAATGTCTTTATTTGTCAAAGTAAGGTATCAAATTAAGTATCGTACTGAAACAAGGGTATCGTATTAGCACTAGTATGTTAAAAAATTTCAGAAACTTACAGAAAAACATTATAGTATAATACAGTTCAATATAAAACTAACAAACTACAGCTTGTAAAATGACCATAAAATTGAATCAGCACATCTTTGGTACCACTCTGGGAAATGGATGGATGATATTTTGTTCAGATTAAACAACAACAATGAGGCAATTAAAATAGTGTTAAGATCAATGTGACGTTTTGAAATTCTGATGGTAAATGTGTGATTTGGCCATCCTTATCTTTTCCCCTTTACCTACACTTTAGGCTTGAATAAGGAGTTGGAAATGTATTTTTTTTATTTTTTTATATAATTTTAGGTAGCTATCACACCTGTTGTAACTTTCAGGCAACTCATCTACCGGCAAATCCGGTCTTTTTGATGTTGTGTGCGGCGATGATCTGTGTCATTTGTCAGTGAAAGCATAAAAAAGTTAGGTTAGTCAGAGCTGGCACATGACGGATGTTTCAAGGAAAGCACCAGCGTCAATAGCCTCGACAAGAACTGTAGCAGACTGCTTCAAGCCGCTCAAATATTGTGCAAAGTGCAGTTTTCAGCAGCTGTGAAAAGATAACACTCTCCACAACAGATGCCTTTGTCAAGGCCCAACTTCACAGCAAACTTGATGCTTTTAAGAAAGCAAGAAGAAAAGAGAATGTGTCACACGTCTCATGAAGGGTTATCCAAGATTTTGTCTTGGAAAGGAAGTGTATGTTCAAAAAGTATATCCCACATATCCACTTTTCACCTTTATTCCATCTGTCTTACTGTTATGTGTCTCCAGATGGCAGCCAAGATAGGAGGAGACCAGATGCCCAACATGAACAGTTCCTCTCCGGTCATAGACCCCTCCCTCTACGGCTTTGGAGGCCAAAAACGTTCACTAGACAATGGAGGTAAGCCTTCAGTATAGATGCATACATACTATGGGGGCATGTCTGCACAATGCTCCGATATATTGATACACATTCACAACCACGCTGTTGGATGCTTTAGCTTTTATCCTGCATAACATGTATGTGGACACTTTAATAAAAACACCATCCTGCTATATAAAAGCTCTAAATGTGTTTATCCCCCACTGTAGAAAAGGAGATGCTCTAAGTGGCGCCTTCTGCCTCTTCAAACTGTGTTTGTGTTCCAACCACCCTATAAAATTTAGCCTAAAAATCAGACTGAATTGCCATTTCGTTTCACTTCATTATCCAATCTGACATGTTGTTTGTTTGGGATGGGTTATTTTGCCCTAACCAATCAGTAACAAGTGGTATATCTACCTACAAAATTTTCAATCGACACAAAAGCTGCAGCAGTGGTTGCTTGAAGCAGTTACCTTTTTTAAAGTTTTATATATTGTATCAAATAAAAACATTACTTTGTAGATCCCTTCATTTATTGATCTTGTCATACAAACTCACAAAGGGGTTTTGTACAGAATAAATTAAATGAAATCAGTGAAATGCACATTAATGTAATAAACCATGATAATATAACATTAACAACTAGAAATATGTTGCTTGTGACAACATTTCTTCAGTCAGGGCAGATTGTCATAGTGTGCCATAGTGTTTTTTGCGGGAACAACTTGAAGAGTTTGTGTGAATAAAACCTTTCCACCATAAGCTTTACCTATGAACTAAAAACACTTTTTGAGAATTGTACAAAAGTGTGCCAGAACATCTAGTCTCCCCCACATAACAACAAACATGTGCCCACCAGTCCCTTGAAATAATAATCAAGTTTGAATTAAAGGTGGCATGTTTGTTTACTTTCATGTTTACTTGCTAGCAGTCCTCTTCTTCCCTGCCGTTGCTGGCACATTGTTGCGTTTGTTAGATCAGTGGAATAGTATGAAACTATTGGCAGGAATGTGTCGCCCACATGTTCGTCCATATGCATGTGCGTCATCATGCCCGCATGCCTGAGATCAAACAAAACAGAGACCCACTCATAAAAACATTAATCCATAGCGCTGCTACTGATCAAAAACTCCATAAGGAACCTTTTTAAGCTTAACATTACCTTTTTTATGAAGGGACAAACTGAAAAAATGCCTTTGAAAACTGAAATGTCCCTGTCAAACTCCTCTTCACCAATATTGGTGACAGAGGCTCTATTTCTCCACTTCTTTGCCACTTATGCAGCTTTACGAGTTGAAGTTGAGTTTTTTTTTTAAAAATGTCGTCATTGGATTTTCGTTATTTGTGATTCTGTGTAGTTGCTGCAAAACTGCCCATGCACCACAGATGGGGCTATGTAGGGGAAACACTGACAGCTGTGGTTTTGTATTTTCGTGTTTGTATGGAGTATTAAGTATCTGACACTGCAGTGTAGTGAGAAAAGTGTGATTCTATCTCCCTGTGCCTTGCACACATAACAAAGATTTGATCTATTTCATATCCATGAAGTGGAAACACTAGTCATTTATCCCGTCCTCCTCTTATCTTGTCACAGTTGTTTGTATGATAGTTCAGCCCTGAATGCATGGATAGATAAATTGTATGCAATTCTGGTTTAGGTTTGTTTGACGTTATTGTTCGTAACAATTTGTCCTCAGTTTTTCTCAGTCAAGGTTGTCCCACAATATGGGGGAAATAAGAGAAATGATATGTGTAGCACTGCAGTTAGCTCTCACCATTTAATTATCAAATGTACAAGTATACAAATGGACTCAAATGGGAATTGACATCTTTTATCTTGCAGTCCTGTCCTTATTCGGTACACCTCCTGATTTATATTCATAGTGCTTCCATTCTCAAGCGTTTACCCCAATGCATTTCCAGAAGAAGCGAAATCAGTGCAAACAACCATAAAATTGATTGAAGCTGCTAGATATCAACTCAGGTGTTCACGTCCATGGCAGCACATCCTCCACTGACCCTGCAGGACCCTTGCTTGGTGCTACCTGTCAAAATTCAATTCATGACCAGCAGTCACTGACCCGGTTGCTGCCTCTCTCTTTCTGAACAGCTCTGATTGAAACACTCACTCAAACACTCACAGGCTTGATTACCATGCTGGTGAAAGTCCCCCGCTGTGGGTCAGGCATGAACACGAAGGATTGGCAGGAGCATATCCATCTGCTCTCGTCCCCTCCAGCCCTGACTCGTTCTTTTTCATTTTGCTGCTTGGTCAGCTATCACTTTAACAGATATTTTAAAATATCATTTATTTTTAACCATGAGCTCAGATTATTTTTCACATGTTAATTGGTTTGCTTTTCTCTCACTTCTCTCAGTAGGGAACCACCTCGGTGCAATGGTACATCAAAGGTGAGCAGAGCATACACACGTTTCTGTTTCTGCTCATTTTAATACACTCTGGATATATTCCTAGTATTTACTCTGTTCCTCAGTTAAGTAGTTTTGTGATCTTTTATTCTTTATTATCCCTAACAGCCTTATTTTACTTAACCATAAAGTTTTTGAGCATGTCTTGCTGTGTGTTACGGATTGTCTTTCTTCATGTGTCCAAATTGTTTTTTTTTTTTTTTTAAATAAAGGCTGCAGTTATCAATTTATTTTTCATTTGCAGACATTTTTTTTTATCCATCGCCTACTTGTTATGTCTATGAAATATCAGGAAGTGTTTTTTAAAGAGCCAGTTATAGTTTAACGGAGTACAAGTTCACATATCCAAATCACTTACTTTGTCAGACCAACAGTCCCAAACCAAAAGATATTCATTTTACTATGATAAGCAACAAATCTTCACATTTGAGAAGCGGGAACCAGCAAAAGTTTGTCATTTTTGCTTGAAAAATGATGTAAACAATGAATCTGTTTATAAAAAGTTTCAGAAAAATTTCTAGAGCTGAAAAGATGAGTCGATAAATTGATTAGTAGATCATCAGAAAATTAACAGTTTTGATCATCTTCATTGTTTGAATCATTTTTTTTTATTTTAAAGCAAAAATGCCAAAAATTCATGGGTTCCAGCTTTTCAAATGTAAATACTTGCTGGTTTTCTTCTGTCCTATACTGGTAGTAAACTGAATTTCTTTAGGTTTTGGATGTTGGTCAGACAGAAGATGCAAAATAATCGTTTTGCATTAATCGATGAAAAAATTAATATAATCATTTCAACTCTTTATGTTATAATAAATGCACAAGTTGGTTTAGAGAAAAGGTAGTCTAGATTTAGATGGTTCTTTTTATTTATTTATTTTTATTTGGTCAGCCGGAGTTATTGATCATGTCCTAATCTCTCCCAGGGCTCTTGCGACAGAAGACTTCAAAGTGCCTGATAAGATGGTGGGATTCAGTAAGTAGCCCTTCAGTCGATTAAAGTCAGTATTAGTGTTTGACATGTAATCATCAGTATTGACATTCTACTCAGTTTTTGGGTCACTGCTTAGGGCCCCTGTCTTAAATTCAAAAAGGCTTAAAACCAGCCGTTTCTCTCCCCCTCCTCCATAGTCATTGGAAAAGGAGGAGAGCAGATCTCAAGAATTCAGCTGGAATCGGGTTGTAAGATCCAGATTGCTTCAGGTAAGTTCTGACACAACACATTATCTAAGCCCCTTGTTTTCAAATTCTCCCCATAGGCCAGAAACATGTTTCAACTGAGAGGCGTGAGCCATAAACTTAAATTATAGTGAATGGCTACATGGTAAATAGCTATATGGCGGTGGCAGTAGAATCTGGTGCCTTTTTTAAAGAATGCTAGAATTTCTCCTCATGTGCAGTAGTGTTGAAAATGTTTGGCATTTGACTTTCAGACTTTTTACTCTTTACCCTTTCAAAAGTAATATCCACAACATTTAATAGAATGATTTGGCTTACCAAATCTCAGGTTTGGGGCAACTACATGCATGTTATATTGGCAACGCTTTACTTTAAGTCGGCCTATTCAGCATTTATAAGCAGTATATAAACATTTCAAAATGTGTTATGGGGCCTTTCTGTGTGGAGCTGTTTGTTCTCCCCGTGCCTGCATTGGGTTTCTCCTACAGTCCAAAGACATACAAGTAAGGTTAATTGGTGACTCTAAAATTTGCCTATAGGTGTGAATGTGAGCGTGAATCGTTGTCTCTGTGTCAACTCTGTGATTGTTTGGCAAACTGTCCAGGGTTTACCCCCCTCTCGTCCAATGTCAGGTGGTATAGGCTCCAGTCCCTATGCAACCTTTCAAAGGAAAAGCGAGTATAGCTAATGGATGGATGAAAGTGTTTATTAATGTATCTGTCAACAATTATAACTCTTCATGTGGGCTCCCATATGTGGAGGCTCATGTATAAACAGATAATGAATGATAAAATAGTAAAATACAGTTGTAATAATATAAAATGTCCTCATAGAAGTTGTTTGACAAATGTTGTTGACAAATGCTTTAGAATAATAAATGGCTTAAAAAGTCCTTATAGCGGTTTACAACTACATTATAGTGTTATAAACATTTAATAAATGTTTGTAGACTGCTTATAAATTCTAAATAGGTGGACTTATAGTAAAGTGTTACCATTATATTTTACAAAGCCCTTGAAATAACTAACTCATTAGGTTCCTAAGCACTATGCTGTATGTCGTAATATTTGGGTACTTACAAGCACATACTACATGTCAAACTCCTGTTTGGGTTTGTGGACTGGAGCCTGCAAGAAAGCCTGCAGGTCACAACCACAATATGGCAAGTGGTGATTAGGGCCAGGCTGAGTACTTTCCAGATATTTTCAGCATGTACACCGCTTGAAAATTTCATAATTAGAGCACAGAAAAAGCTAAATTGAAAAGGGTTTTGGGTGTAGCCTTTTAGCCAGGTGTTGGCATTCTTACCTGTACATTGTTGTAGATAAGAGACAATGCTTTGTACCAATCTGGTAACTGTGTTGTTTACTTTAAGATTGCACAAGCAGGGAAGTTTGGCAACAGCTGAATATTTTTACTGTAAAATTGCATCCTGTCATGTTGCCACCATGACGCTGTGTTTCCTGGAATGAAGTTAGAACGTTTTCGTCTTGCCACCTTCATCAGATACTTTTCTCTCTTTTTAAAACATTTTTTTTTATACATTTTCGGCATTTCTGCTTTATTTGATAGTCAAAGTAGAGAGAAACAAGGCTGAGTCCTTACCGCTGCGGTAAGGTGAAACCCTGGGTCTTTGAAATGCTGGCCGCAATGTCCCTGGTTTGAGTCCGGCCAGGGATCTTGTTTCATGTCTTTCCCCATCTCTAATAAAGGTTTAAAATGCCCCAAAAAATATTTAGTCCCTCTCCAGTGAAAAAACTTTTGCTTTTTGTGTCCTTTACTGTGTAAAATGATGTGTGTGCAGAGTTTGACATTAGAAGGCTGTTTTCACATTCATCTGCTGAAGGCGGAAAGTTTCTCTGTGCTCACCTTAAAGCTGAATTTAAGACGTGTACAGGCATGATTTTGTGACATCACAACTAGTTTATAGCCAGTCATGGTCCAGTGTTAGCTTGCACAAGTGTGATGTGGAAACTTGAAATTAGTTGGAAATTTGAAGCAATACTTCAAACTGAATTATATTTAAGAATTTTTGTTATTGTTTGACCCCTTTATTTACACAGTAACATTTGAATTTTGACGTTACAGAATTACATTTAAATGAGAAGTTTGCATAATGAGAAGCCAAAAAAACAGTTACTAACAGTGAAGCTGTTGCAGTTGTCCTTTTCACATGAAACTGTTTATATATTTTCCCTTTTGATACCAACAGCTGAAATAACATCACTAACTGAGTTTGTGTGTGAAAGCATTTAAGTATACCGTTAACTACTCATTCTTGTGTCTGTGAAAAAGTGTAGGATCTTCAATTGTTGTGCTTGTTTTGTTACAGACAGTGGAGGCATGTTGGACAGGCCCTGCACGCTGACTGGGAGCCCAGAGAACATTGAGTAAGTCTCACCTCTCAACTTTGACAGATTTACTGAAACTGCACAGACCATTCGGAAAGTGTGCCCTATTGTTGTGACACAGAGGGCATGAACTCAAATCTCTTTTCACATCTCCTCTTAATCAGTCACTGAATCACCTGCACACCTCTTTCACATTTGACAAAGAGAACTGTGACACAAATGTTTTTGTGTAGAGCCTGTAACTATGATGACAAATGCATTTCTTGGTCCTCGCTCCACCCCCACAGGCAGGCGAAGAGGCTGTTGACTGAGATTGTGGAGCAGTGTCGGTATGGTCCAGGCTTCCACAGTGACATGGATGGCAACAGTTCGATCCAACAGATCCTTATCCCCGCCAACAAAGTTGGCCTGGTCATCGGCAAAGGAGGCGAGACCATCAAACAACTGCAGGTCTGGTATTAGACGACACTGAACGTATAGGAGATACTGCAAAATTGGGCATTTGACAACATTACTTTTCATTCTTGCTGTTTAACATTTTATTCACCATCATTGTAGAGATTGTGGACATGCCACTTAATGCCGCTCTACAATTGTCTCTGCTGAGGAGCAGGTTTAATCAAATGCAGTTAAACACAGTTATTTAAACCACATTCTTGGCAGTGAAAAGTAAATTAAATTCTAGTCCTCAGTGTCCATTATACCGTAATTGTCCTTTGTGCTACATACCCACTTCTTTGTTCAACTTGCAGGAATATACACAAAAGCATTTTAGTTTATCATGTTATATGGCTCACCTATACCTAAGGTACATATCATTACAATATTAGTAATCAGCCACTGCAGTCGGTATTTGAATTTTACACAGTTGCGTACATAATGGTAAACCACAAAATACGAAACCTTCAAAACCTGGTTCTGAATTGTAACTAGATCTAAATCAGTAAGAACCTAGTTCTTTTATCGGTACTTGAGGAAACCAGGGAGTGAGATTAGCAGATCACAGAAATATGGTTTTGGTGTCATTTATATCGCAAGTGCAGCCATCCACTCTCTCTTTCTTTCCTCTGCTTACAGTCAAGCTTTATTTTAGCCGATACCGATCCATTAAAATATGCCCGGCTCGGACCGCGCGCGCACACACACACACACACACACACACACACACACACACACACACACACACACACACACACAGACAGAGCGGACAGCAGAGCAGACAGGCTGCTGCAGAGAAAAATTTAAAGATGATTTTTTAATTTAATTTATTTTTTACTTTCAACTTTTGCTTGAGTTTTATATTATATTGTTGATTAGATCAACTTTTTAGATTGCTTGAAATATCCTTTCACACCCTCCGTAGGTTGCCAAGATTACATCAAAAAATAAATCCTGTTCTTTGAGATGTGGCAGAATTTCCACCCTTCAGAGTGAATAGTCTTTTGGGCCCCAGGTAACTCTGTGATGTGTGTTTCTGCTTCTGTCTGATTGTCCCTCTGCAGGAGAGAACAGGAGTGCAGATGATAATGATTCAGGATGACCCCATGCCCACTGGAGCAGACAAACCCCTGAGAATCACTGGGGATCCCCACAAAGTGCAGGTCAGTCTCAGAAGAGCTCAGTGTGTGCCGCTATCTTTCCAGTTTACACTCAATTTTACACATTTTATGCCTTTAGTCTTCAAACCTCTTTGTTTTTATTGAGAGAATTTCAGCTTTTGTTATGCTTCCCATGTAGCATTCCTTGTTTTAAAAAATTCAAAGATTTTGGTGTGTCTTTTGATCTTCTTTATAGCAAGCCCGTGAACTTGTGGTGAAGCTCATCCGAGACAAGGACCAAGGAGACTTCAGGGTTGGCAGGGCAGACTTTGGATCCAAAATGGGGGGAAGCAGTCTTGATGTAAGAGCTTCTTTTTTAAAAATCCTGGACAGTTAAGATAATGTGATTTTTATTTAGTCACATAAGAGATTTTTTGTAATCTTTTCTTAATTCTTCTCTCTGTCCTCATCGTCCAGGTGGTTGTGCCCAGATTTGCTGTCGGCATCATTATCGGCAGGAACGGAGAGATGATCAAGAAGATTCAGAATGATGCGGGGGTCAGGATCCAGTTCAAACAAGGTAAGAAGATAAAACACGGCCTGATGTTGGCAATCAAGTAAAGTAGAAATATTTGATCTCTAAAGTTGGTTTTATACTGTGCATTAAGGGGTTACATAGCTACGGAGACCATGCATGTAAAAACTGTAGGCTACGCCGTAGCTAATGTGCGTCTCCTCGAAAATGTAACCAAACGTCAGTGGCTATAGAGATACCACATGGGGACTGCGTGAAGAGCTGTGATTGGCTGCTTGTGCTCCTCCAAGTTTCTGATGCTAATGGAGATTGTTGATAGTCAAGTAAAGTTTATGGAAGTTGAGAAAAGACTCTGTAGTCTTGTTCTTTTCAATAACACACATCTAGCAAAGAAATCTCTGCTGCAAAACCTCGCAGTGAATCAGTGAGTGAGTGAACGCATCAGCTGCATGGCAGAAATATCTGATTCATTAAAGAGACGAGGCGAAATAGAAGTTACCTGGTTGTAAATCCATTTATATAAGTATGTGTGTTGCCCTCTGTCAATGGTATATCACAAAATGAATGAAAGAACATTAACAGTTACTCTGGGGAAATGTAATTTAAGAGCTATATGGCCTGATCATGTATGATACATCCATCTGGTGTTGCCGTGGGGATATCAAGTGAAATCAGAGCAGAACTATAAATCAAAACATACGCTGGGGGGTACAGAGGCATGCTTGTTAACCTCTTGCATCAAGTATAGTATTTTTACTAGTCTTCAATCTTTGAAATTTCAATCTGTATGATACATTTCAAATGTATCAATAAGTAGAATTGCATTAGTTAATGAAATGATTGGGTGCATTTCCAGGCTCAGTTGAAACAGACAGAACACCTGACACAAGTCATCCTGTTAATCTTGAAACACAGCAACGTGCATCGATGCACAAAAGACAGATAATGTGTTGTTGGTTTGGGAATAGGAACAAGTTTGATGTAGACTTTGTCATCTGGCCTGTCTTGGTGGGAATCTGAGTACTAGATGGCTGACACAAAATGTAGAGCGATTGAGCTCCAGGCAGAGCTTCACGATCATCAGAATTCATGGACAGTGATATTTATTCCAGTCCAGTCATCCAAAAGTTCAGCATTTTTTTCCCTACTTATTCACTACTCACTTGAGCTGTGAAATCCAAACCTGCAAGCAACTCTAGTTCGAAAATATCACCAGGCTTTTGCTCCTTCTACTTAATGACTCGTATTTAAAGCACTCAAAAGCAAATGTGTATGCAATCTTTGAGCAGTTAAAGACCTTTCGTTTCCCTCGTATTTGTCGTCCAGATGATGGAGTCAGTCCTGACAGAGTTGCTCAGGTGATGGGCCAGCACGACCACTGCCACCATGCGGTCCACCTCATCAATGAACTGGTTCAAACTGCTCAGGTATGTGCTTCTGCTTTGTCCCTTCTGTTTATATCCAGTTAATCTGTTTTTAGTTGGGAAACAGAGCAGTGATGAGTATTGCCAAGACACATTATGTTAATAAGGGAAATAATGCAACCCAACATAGCAATTAGTTAGATTTTTTGCAAAAGTAATGACAACTTGCACAAATTTCTTACAGGGGTTTAGAAAATAGAAACAATGGAGAGTGCCATGGTTAAATGTCAATCAAATGAGAAACTTCCTAAGGTGGAATTAGCTCCCTAAATTGCTTCCAGTTTAAGCAGTGCTATTTTTGTTTTTCCTTGACCTTTCCAGCAAACTGTTTGTGTCAAAACTCATTGTATTTATTGACTCTTTTTTTTTTCTTCTTCTTCTTCTGGTTCCCTTCCTTTAGGAGCGAGATGGTTTTGGAGGTATAGTGGGACGTCGAGGGCGAGGTGACTGTAACATGGGAGGGTCTGGAGGACTGCAGGAGGTGACATATGCAGTACCTGCTGACAAGTGTGGACTAGTGATTGGCAAAGGTAAGGAACATGTTTTCATTAATTGAAGTTGATTTAAACACCTGTTGATGCTGTAAGCACCTCAGTGAACTGTTTTGTTCATGCTTTGTATATATAGCTAAGACTTTTTTGTTACTAGCTTGTATTTAAAAGTTGCTGGGAAGTGTGTGTGTATGTGTGCCTGGTTTAATCAGTTTCTCGCTGTGAGGTCTTCTGCCAGCATGTGCTGAATTCTGACACAGCTTGCTGTCTCAGAGAAATAATACAGAGTTCATCGATATGTTCATCGTTAAAAGGGATATGTCCAACTCACCAGATTGCCTTTTCCCTTTAATAACTGAATGCCGTTTGGTGTTCTGCCCCTGCGTGAAACTGATGAAGAGAGGGGGTGAGTGACCACCCTCCTATTCTCCCTCCAGGGCTCATGTATACAGCACAAGTGGCATTCATTGGCTTCACTAAGGGCTTAATGACGGGGATAATGCGTGTAATGTGACATTAATTGTTAAAGGTGCATAATAACAGCCCTCAATCATGTGGAAGGCTGCCTGGCATCTAATGAGGGTCTTTCAGCCCAATAGAGTGCAGCGAGGGAATGAATAGGAGGAATTAGCTTATTGGCTATTCATGCCCACTCTATTGCCAGCTATTTAAAAGTCATTGACCACTGCATTGGAAGGAGGTGTGTGTGTGTGTGTGTGTGTGTGTGTGTGTGTGTGTGTGTGTGTGTGTGTGAAGTATGTGCATGCGTGTTGCCTTGGTGTCTGTGTGTGTGTGCAGTGGTGGGCGGGGTCGAAGGGGGCCTCTTTACCTAAGATAAAAACATGGCAATAGAAATGTCAAGTGGCTTTTGTGCATGTAGTGGGGCGAGGGAAACAAATAAACCTGGGCGTTGCGTCCCCCTCTCTGTGCATTAGCATATGAAGTGGGCCAATATGGCGGTGGGTCTGGGTGCTGTCAGCCACCCCTTAAAGGGTGCGGTGATTAATATCTTTACGATGCCATATGCAGCCCATTGCCCCTCTGTTTTGACCCCCTACACACACACACACACGCACGCACGCACACAGCTTGACGAATCAAGCCACCCACCAACCTGCTCAGACTTTATTACAGGCGTGAATTCAGTGCAAGAGCCATAACAAGCATCCTACAACTTTACTTAAAAAAATAAATAAATCTAAACTCAAAGGTCCACTTACTAGATTTTCCAGGGCATTAGGTCGCATGGAGTTTGCTCAGTTGAAATTTGCTTGTTTGAAACCTCAGGAAAAAGCTAGTAAGTGGACCTTAAGTTAAGATTTCTTTGTCAAACTGCTGTTTCTAAGGTCAAGAATTAACTTTCACACTATATGATGTTAAAATGGCATGACATTAGCTAGCTTGGTTTCTCATGTTTCAGTTTAATATAACTGTACTGATCTATTCCTTAGATAAGTACAGTTTTTTTTTTCACTGCCCCAGAAAAATGAGAACTAAAAGTGACTAAATGATCTTGCAAAGAGAATATACTGCAAGTTGATTTTTATCTCTCCAACGTAGGGCTGGGCGATATTTCAATATTATACTTTGTTGTCTTTAAGTGGATTTGTGTTGTGATGTTATGATATAATTATTTTACAAAATGAAGTCACTAAATTAATGTAAGTAGTAAATAAGTAAAAAAGGTGAAACAAGGAGTTAGTGAGGTTTTTGTTTTCCACAGATGAAGCCTTTACTTTATATAACAAACAGTACAACAGAGTAGCAATTTGTTTTTGATTGTTTCGTCTATAAAATGTCAGAAATTGTGGCAAATGCCCATGGCAATGTCTCAATCCCAATGTGGCATCTTAAAATGTCTTTGTTTTTCTGACCAAGTGTCAAAAGTCCCAAAATATTCAGTTTACCATCACATTCGATTGAGAGGCTTGTTAGGTTGAGTGGCGACTCTAAATTCTCCCTACGTTTGAATGTGAAAGGTTGTCTCTGTGCGTCAGCACTGTGAGTGACTGGCGACCTGTCCAGGGTGTACCCCGCCTCTCGCCCAGTGTCAGCTGGGATCGGCTCCTTTGACCCTCTAAAGGATAAGCGAGGTAAAGCCGATGGGTGGATTGACGATTAATGTTCAACGAATTGATTAATCAACTGATCATTTCAGCTGTGGAGCGAACTTAAAAGAGCACCTAATTAACACAGTGAAAATATACAAGCCAACAAAACAAACACCCTGCCCAGTCAGCCACTCTACACTTGTCCTTTTACTCTGTCTGATTGCTTAGAATTTGAGTTTATCCATAAAAACAATGAAGGGGAACCAAATTTAAATTGGTTGAGGTATTTAACATGTCTTTACTGATATATATTGATATTATGAAAATACTCTTCAACATATTGATTTAAACCATACTGCCCACCCCTAGTCTGACGCAAAGCCGCTGTTGCATTACAAATGTCTGTTACACATTCTGGTAATGTTATTTTCCCTTGAGGCCTGAAAGTTTTTTTGCTTTTTTTAAATTTTATTTTCCCCCACCAGCAGCTAACCAGTCCGTTAGCTTTGCCTTGAATGCTGTCACCAGTTGCACTTTTGTACCCCCTCCTTTTCTCCAGCTCACTAAACCAGTCTCATTAATAAGGCCCGTATTATCTGTCCTCACTACAGCCCAGTCCATGAAATGAATAGGGTCTTCATTGCTCTCTGCTGTCTGACTAGAAGAGCTCATAATGGCTTCATTAAGGCAGAAGTTTCATTTGGTTGACAATGGGTTTATGGCCCATGTGCAGTCTGTTGGCAGCAAGGAAAAGGCTACGGGAGGGGTGAGGTTTCTGATGAGCGTTTTCATTCGGAGGTCAGCCAGGGTCATCAGAGTGTCAGCCACAAGTGAACAAATGTGTAATTGATGTTGGGACAGCCCCGGTGTCCCCCCGGGAAGCACCCTCAGCCACTTTCGTTCAGATGGGTATTGTGGAGGGGGGGGCGACTATATGCCCCCGTTCACTCCCTCCTCTCATCACAGAGGACAACACAGAGTCAAGAATGAAAAGGGTAAAAAAGACAAACGATATCCCAGAAGGAGGATACGCTTCAATTTTGGCCCTTTTCTCCTGACAGCTATGTTTCATTTCTCCCTGCTGGTGTAATTGCTCTCCCCACACGTCGGGAAGCTGGCATCTGATGCAGAGGAGGGGGGTGCTGTGCAGGAGATGTCTCCTTTTGTTTCCTGATTTGCATGGATGTTACCACAGAATGGTAGATAAGTGGTGAGACACATGCCAGAGTCTTCATAAGGTAGCACTATCACACCACTTTAGTCAAGTGAGTCTGGTGGAGGGATGGGAAAAATTCCCACATTAATGACTTACGAGCATTCACGTCTTCAGACAACCTAAAATGGTTGTATGATTATAGACTTGTTGAAGTTAGGGTTAAAAATCCTGTGCGTTGACAATATAATTATATATTACATTTAGGTTTAATTACATTGAATGATGGCCTTTGGCTGACATGAGGTGTCGTGATGTTTGTTTGATTTTCAGGCATTTCTGTATTAGGGGCAGGTTATGCTAGAAAAGAAGTAGTTCATATGACATATTGTCTAACCACGGTGGAAATCAATAGTGTTTATAATTGTTCTGAACGGCCACACTTGAAGGCGGAGTGACAAGAGGGGCCAGATGCGATATCGTTTAAATACAGGGATAACGGCGCACATTTTCAGATGGGCTCATCTCGAAGACATTCATGGTGTTGCACTCTTTTGTACATACAAATAGTGACAGAAGAAATTGTGTGAAGAATGGAAAAAGAGAGCTTGAGAGAGAAAACCCTGCTTACTAACTTCTACATAAAGTGGACATGATTGGGGAGGCTGCTACCTACAATTTTTTTGTAACTTTCCGAAACCAACAATAGGACAAATTCTAATATTGGAAACAGGGTTTCAGATGCTGTTGGCCGTCTGACAAACAGTTCAGCTTTATATGTTAACACTTGTGTTGTGAAACTCTTATGTCAGCCATATACAGAAACAGTTTGTGATTGTATGATTTAGAACTTAAATGATTATTACAAAAATTTATTTGCAACTATTTTGTTAATCATCATATCATTGAAGCCATTTTAAAAAAAACGTTGGTCAATCGAGACCAGAAATTTGAGGATGTCACCTTGAGTTCTAGGATACTTTTTCTGACATTTTTTAGACCCGTTTAGATTAAGAAAGAAAATATTGGCAGATTCATCAATAACAAAAATGATTTAGTTGCAGCCCTAGTTTAATATTCCCTATCACTTGATGCTTTTTCAGGTGGAGAAACCATCAAGAACATCAAAGAGCAGTCTCGTGCCCATGTGGAGCTCCAGAGAAACCCACCGCCCAACACCGACCCCAACATGCGCATCTTCTCCATTCGAGGCACCCCTCAGCAGTTGGAAAAGGCCCGCCAGCTGATCGATGAGAGAATTGGGGTAGGTGGTCTGGCTCTGGGTCTCTTCCCCCCCCGTATTCACCCAAAATGCTATTGTCTGTCCTGATATTCATGAGCGCACATGTCAATGCGGAGAACTGCTGGGGTGAGCTAGGCTGCTGTGGTCCTGGTGGCCAGCAGGATGTCACCAGAGGTTAAACATGAAGAATCCATCAAATGGACTTAATGGAGTGCATCAGCGCCTGGCCCTGCCCTCTGACCTTGCCTGTTGGCTCCCTTTAAACACAAGTGTGGTCTCTCACTCGCCTCCTCTTCCCTTTCTCTGCTCTAGGGTCCAGGAATGGGGAGCAACAGCAGCTTCGGTATGAATCCCTACAACCAAGGACCAACAACTCCTCCTCAACAGTAAGGTTCAATTTGTCTCCTCAACATGTCACATTTTTATATATAATTTTCATGTTTTCTGGTCAGACGTGTGCTGATGAAGTGTAACAGTGTCTTCACATTGTCAAGTTAATTACTCACATTGAATTGTCTGTTTATTTTACATAAGTGGGCCTCAGACGTTCATGACTGGAGGATGGGGTACAACTTTTCAAATATGGCAGCCTCAAGGCCAGCAGGATCACAGTAAGTAAATGCACTAAGAACTATTCTAGACCTTGATTTTCAACAAAATGCTGCTTAAGCTGCCTGATCAGATTTAAAAACAAAACAAATCAAGAAATGTATCTCAACGAGGGAACAAAAAACATTGACTCTGAAAGCGCAGCCAGGCTAGTTTATCACAGAGTTTTGTGTTGCTGCCGTGTATTCAAAGTCTTGTGCAGGCTGGGATGAGATGGTTCCCTGTGGCTAACCGCATCTTTCCTGTACGGACAGATTTTAAATTTGCTATCGATGGAAATCATTAGGAAACAGAATTGCAAATGAGAGCAGAAGGTGAAAAGGGAAAAGCAAAACCCACTCTCAGTAACTCTGGTGGTGTTATCTGTGTCTGGTTTCAGGTCACAATGGATCCCAGACGGGCCAGATGGACTGGGAGCAGTATTATAAAAAGCTAGGCGAGTGTCACTCAGAGAGAAAGCGATATTTTGTTTTAACAACCATCTCAACACCCACGTTATTTTACAATCTTGTTCCACAGTAGTTGAAATTTGTATTCTCCTTTTTCTTATGTGCACTTAGTTGTTTATCACACAAGCCTGATGAAATCACACATTTTTCTCACCACGTTGGAAAGATTATTAGCATAAATCCTGCGTGTAACTAAAACCCTGGTTAGACTGGAAAAGCTGTCTTTAAAAAGAAGTCTTCTGATATAAGCTGCAGTGTTTAAAATGTTTCAAGCTGTTCTAATGTTTGTTTACAGGTCAGCAGAACCAAGCTCAGAGCACTGCTCCTGAATACAACAAAGCTTGGGGTGAGTGTTTTATTATGAGCACAACACAAACAAATTAAAGGATGAATTTGAGCTCAAACCTGACAATGTGACTTAATTATCTTCCTTACTGTTCTTTGTTTCCCTCTTCAGGCCAGACAACCGGTCCTGGATCTCAGCAGACCTCTAATGCTGACTACAACGCCTGGGTTGACTTCTACAGACAGCCGATGGCCTACTTCAACCAGGGCGCACAGCAGACACAAGCCCCGGGCCTTCAGGTGAGACGCAAATGCCTCTACAGCGTTTCACAGCTTTGCTCACAGTACAGATCTGTCAGGAATAGGGCTGGCGTTTTGTTTTATTGTCAACAAGTCCCATTAAAAGACCAAACCAAGAATGTGTCAATACTTTGTGACTGCCATACCTTGACGCAGTCAGCCCCAAGCCCATTGGCTCCAACTGAAGACATTCATCTGTCTAAACGAGTCACACATACGTTATTTAATTCTTAAAAAAAGCTCAGTCACTTCCTAAAACAGCTTGTAATTATTAGGGAATGTTACTTAAACAGGAGTAGAGCTGAAACGATTAGTCAATCAACAGAATTAATCACCTACTACTTTGATAATCACTTAATCGTTCTGAGTCATTTTGCTGCTTTTATTTGTCTGATAGTAAATTGATCTTTGGGTTTTCGGATTGTTGGTTGGGAAATTGTAGTGGACGTTTTTAGAGATTTTTTTTACCTTTTTTGTAGAGAAAATGATTAAATATAATCGGAAGATGAATTGATAATAGACAATGGTTAGTTGCAGCCTAAATAGTGCATTTGTTGGACTATTTTCAGCCGTGTATTGATACACATTTGGTTCTGTGTTTTGTCACTCCCACATGCATCTTGCTGCTGTAAATACTCACTAAACCACTGTCACCCAGTGCAGAAGTGTGGCTCACTGATGTGTTTTTAACTGTTTCTTGACACCAGTGGACCTCGTGGCACAACCCTTAAAGGGATTCCTTCATTGTTTGGTTTTGGTCTTTTCATGCAATTTGTTGACAATAAGAAAAGAGACTTTTCCTTTTAAACTCTAAACATGTCAGGTTGTGTTTTTTTTTTTTATGTAAGTCACGACTGGGGTCAGCTGTGATGTGGCTAAATATTGTGAGAAACAGTTAACAAACTGTTTTTTATTCTACAGGATCATTAGAGAAGATGCCCAGGTGAATGACTTGAATCACTGAGAGGATGAAAGCAACCCTTTTTTAACAGAGGATTTGCAACGCCTTGAAGACTTTTTTTCTTAGTGAGAAACACTAGCTGTAGAATGACTTATATGATAAAGTAATATTTCTAAAATCAGGAACATTTATTTGTTACTAAATGCTTGTGTACACTGTTATTTTGGATAGACAGTATCTGGGATCCCTTTTTGGACTTGAGAGAGCTGTTTCGTTTTTCTATATTTTCCTGTCTTTGACTCAGATTGTACCGCCAAAATGAACCCAAAAGTTGTAACATTTCAAACGGCAATATGATCTATTTTTTCTAGTTATGTTGAAATGAAACCATGGTTATGTGCTTAGCAGTCTTGAATACCATTTGTCACATGTCATAAGATGTTTAAGAGTGTGTTAAAATGTTTTCCTTCTACATAATTCAGTGAAATGAAACTGTGATGTTTTGTTACAGGAAATGTATTTTTGTTACAAGACTTAAAAATAATAGTTAATGTCAGCCAGTGGCAATAGTTCTAATTTAATTCCTGTTGTGCATTTGTATGCTGTTTTTTCATTGTCATTTTATTGTACTCTGGTTTATAAAAAAAGGTGCAATATCTTATTTCACTTTTGAAACAAAGATGGGTTCTCTAATATTTTGACAGACTTTTAACTTGTAGTTTTAAGATGTTTTTTGTTTTTTTCAAATGGAAAATGTCATGGATAATTTATTACAATTATCTGATATGATAGGATTTAGGGGGATGTTGCAAATAGCTTTTTTGCCTTTGCTACCTTGTAAAACTATGTATATATGCTCATATATTTGACTGTTAATTTAAAATATATATGTTTCATATATATATATACTTTATATAAATTTTTTTTCCTGTGATCAGTGTTGCAGGAAAATTGTCCCTCTTTTTCTGTTCTGTTTTCATACTGAAAATGTTCAACGATTGTGAATGTGTGATTTGAAATTTGATGTTGCATCTTGTTATGAAGAAAAATAAGTGGTAGATTTTTGTGTATGTTCTGTACCTGAACTATTCAAGACTGCTAAGCCTCTGTACTTCTACCTGTGTAATAATTAATGTAGTATTTTTATGTTTTAAGTATTATGATCAAAAACTGTCTTATTTGGTACCTCCCAGTTCACTAACGTCCCACTGAGCCCTTCCTGTGGACTCAGTGGGGCGTTGGACTCAGTCCAATGCTAATAACTTTTTAATTAATTTTTTATTTCTTTGTGTGATCTGGTATAAATGATGCATCATTATGGCAAAATGATTCTGGTATTAACGTCATTTCTTAATGAAAAGGGATATAATTTCAAAATGTCTAATTATGGTGTTTTTTTTCTTATGTGTACAGTTAACCATGTATTAAAAACATCAAGACTACCTTTATTGTGTACTGTTAAGCTGATTTTCTGTTTGACATTACATTTGTCTTTTGTTGTATTCTGATACTAAAGATCTTTCTGAGAGCTCTGTTGTGTAACTAACAGATGATACGTAGTGCATATATAGGTCAACTGTATGTTTTTTGTTTTGTTTTTTAAAGCAGAAATTATATATTTTCTATAGTCTATTGCCAGTTCTCAAATTCAAATAAACTTTCCTCAAGCCTCTCTTGAGGTGGAGTTAAACTATCGGTATAAGTTCTTAATGTTAACTGCAACACTTTTCCACTGCTACACTTTCCAAATAGTTTCATGTAGTTTTAACTTTTAAGTACACGTGAAGATACATGTGTTGGTAAATTGTAAACACTCACTGCATCACATCTTACCACACAGCTGCCAGTGGAAGAGCAAATACAACTTGTTTCTGAAATATTTTAATCTAAATCTGTCAGCTGTTTGCACCTGGAGGGAAAAAAAGGGTTCAGATGTTGGCATTTATATATGATGTAGAAGAAAAAACATGTATCTGTCTTCAGAAAATTGTTAAAGTCCGTCAAATTGTACAGTTGCACCAAATGACGTTTTCTCATTTTTTACACCTGACTTTTTGGAGGATTTTGGTATATGAGCACAATTTTTAATATCGCAGACTTTAACATCTGTCTGTTATCAGCATCCATATCTGGACCTGTTCCCTGTGGTTTGAGGTGTGATTGCCAAAATCAAAAGTTTAAGTCAACTCTTTTATCAATTTTGCCCAAACAGACTGGTGTTTAATGTTTTGGCCACTAAAGCATTGGGTTTGTCTCTCAGAAAACTGTTTCATGACAAATTTCAATCTGCAGATTTCCTACACTTCCACGTATCATTGCTCCCTAAACAATCCATACAACATTTCCATCCTTTCCCTCCTTGCACATGTTAACTGTCCAGCAGCAGCACGTCACCCCTCAGGCTCCTGCCCAGTGAGATGTTCCTCTCCACCCCTACCAGCTTTGTCACTGCACATCTTTGCACTCAGCAGGGGGACTCCTGCCACAGTGGACCCTGCACAGCCCCATACCGGCCCCTGCATTGATGCGGTGCAGCTGTTTCCAAATCCAGCCCTTGATTTTGATCCTCTTCTCTTCTTTTTTCTTTTTTTTTTTTTTTAACGCGCCGTCCCCAAAGACACTTCTGACCTGGTGGTCCTTTGTGGCCGTCTAATAATTTAGTTGTTCCCGGATCATTCGCAGAGTGAGGTTGAGAGGCACGATCGTTATTAATAAAGGCCGTTCTTGGACACCTTTTTCTCTTTTATTTTATGCTGCAGCATTTGAACCCTCATCATTTAGAGTAGGACACAGTATGCTCAGTGTTTGGGACAGTGCTTGTACAGATTGTAAAGCCCTTTGAGGCAAATTTGTGATTTTATGCTAAATTGACTTGACTGTGAGCTACACCTTACAATATAATGCAATAAAATACAATATCACCACAAGCTATGACTTCAAAATTGACCAAGCATATTAAACAACTCTTCGCTCAAAAAAAAAATTATACATTTTAAAAAGTTATTGCAATAATACACATTTGATTTTCTGCATTTTGTATATATAATTTTCAAACGCAGATTATTTTACATGGATATACTGCAGTTTTCTGTAGGTGTGTGTTGTGTCCAGTTATAGAAAGTACATTTACACAAGTACTGTACTTGTAATATTTGCATTTTATGTTACTTTATACTTGAGGCAAATATTGTACTTTTGTACACACATTTTTTGTCAGCTATAGTTACTAGTTACTTTGAAATGTTACTTACGAAATATGATGCATTGTTATGGATTAAACTGTCCAACAGTAGGAAGCAGATAAAATGAGCTCGACCAGCTACAGCATTAAAATACTATTTATACTTTGAAGCAGCAACAAGGAGCCATTCTGAGTACTTTTACTTGACACTTTAAATACATTTATCTGATAATACTTCTGTACTTTTACTGAAGTACTTAAGGAAAAGATCTGAGTACTTCTTCCACCACTAAGGCCCATTCACTGCATCGCTCCTGAATAACTCCTCCTTATAGCAATGAATGTTTTTCTCACTAAGCCTTATTGATCTGTACATGAAAGAGAAGTACTCAGAAATTTTAGTAAAAGAAGCAATACCAAAAATACTCTGTTATAAGTAAGAGTTATGCATTCAGTTTTTTAAGGAAAAGTATAGAAATATTAGCATCAAAATATACTTTAAAGTACCAAAAGTAAAAGTGCTCATTGTGCAGAATGACCCATTTCAGAATCATATATAATTATTGATTATTGATTGATTCATGTGCACTTCACATACACATTCACATACATGTACTTGTTTTGGCATTAGATTGGGTCATAATGTTTAAATTATGACTTCAGTGTCTGAGGACTTGAAACAGAAGATGAATCCACTTTTCTAACTGAATATTTTAGCCATGCAGAGACAGGCTAAACGATTTAAAAACTGCTTCCCTCTCTGTGTAATTTAAGGTGCACACACTTCCAGCTCCTCCACATACAGCAGGTGTCCTGACTCCCCCTGTCCTGTCCAGCTAGAGAGGGGAGAGAGGGGGAAAAGCCCTTTTACGGCGGTGAGGAGGAGGAGGGACTGCACCTCTCTCACCTTTGCAACAGATGAGCCGATCTTCAGTATCTGCTACCTTAATCTGTTTTTAATGACCCTGCGGAGGATCCCCGGAGACTCTCCAGTCTTTTCTCCCGCAGCTGGTTGGACGGCAGCAGTTTCCAGAAGTGTGTGTGTGTGTGTGTGTGTGTGTGTGTGTGTGTGCTTTCCCTGCAGCAGGCCCTGAAATCTAAGTCAGTGATTCTTAGGAATATTTTTAGCAACATCTGTTTTAATGCGAATTATTTTTTAGCAGGATAACTCCCCCACCCCCCCACCCCGCCGATACATTCATACCTTTACGCAGCAAAATACATGAAAAGAAATGCAACTTTTCAAGCAACATTTAATGTCCTTATTCTATTTTATAATTTGTCGTTTACTTTTATCATTCACGTTTAAATGGTCACATGTATTATTTTGACGTGATCCCTTCAGGCTGTTTGTTTCTCCCCCCGATGAGCGAGAACTCTGCTGTTTATCCACAAACAAATGCTTTTCTTTGATAGGTTTCCCACCAGCTCTTTGAAATAAAACAATTACCGCATTCTTTGTGCAATAATTGTCAATCATCCACATTAAACTGATAAGCTTTAAATGGACAGAATAATAGCTTAAATTGTTTTACAATGGAACAGCTAAGCAGGATGATTTGCTATTGCTGACATGCCCGCGGCTTTACCAGCTCCAAATAATACCATAGGTTAATGCATAAATAAGCAAATCAAATCCATGCGTTACCCCAATTCAATTCATTTAATTCCTCTTTAATAAAGAAGCGGCCCCACCCCCTGTCCCCGCCATTTACCTCGGATTTGTGCGATGAATGCTATAAATGTAAATCAATCTAGATGAGAAAGAATCCCATTGAAAGAGCAGAGAAATTTCATCTGGGAAAAGGAGACAAATGTAGGAGGGGCCCGCTCATAAAAAGCAGCTGTTTCACAGTAATCTTTTTTCGTGCCCTGTCACTCACCTTGCCTTTTCACTATCTCTGCAGCTAAAAAAAACCCCTCCGCTATTGTATTTAGTTGCCATATCTTCTTTCCCATTACACTGAAGTCCATATTCGTCCAGAAGGAGAGAGAGAGGGAGAGAGAGAGAGCACAACTTGCCCACTTTTTCGGACAATCCCCTTGTAGTTGCTGGAGTGAAAAGAGGAGTGCATGGATGTCAAATTGCCCTCAAAACACCATGAAAGATTGATTTGCAGCACTTTTCAGGGCCCTGACATCACTTGGAGGGGAGCTGAATAGGAAACCTGTGAGCCGGGGATGGAATAAAGATGTCCTCTCTGCTGGAAAAGAAGGAAAACTGCCCATTTAGCCTCAGCCCATCAAGCCCGAAAAATAGGCAAGAGAGGAAAAAACACAGAAGACTGTGACTATGGAGAAGAAAAGGCCCGTATATACTCATCTAAACGTTGTCACAATACCGAGGGGGCTCCGAACATCCATGAATATTAAACCGCTTACCTCAACAAGGGCTTGAAAAAGTGAACCACGTCAAAGCAGCTTTGCATTTTTTGCATGCGAACAATGCTGTAAAAAAAAACCACGTCGAGCTTGTTTCCATTCTTGTTATTCCCGCGCTAAACTCCTCAGAAAAAAAAATAATATTACCAGCGCATGAATACGAAATGCCTGAGAAAAAAATGTGCGAGCAACTCCCAGACTCAATGACCCACTTCTGCGGACAGAAACACTCAACTCATCACTTTCACTCACGCAAATGTTTTTTTTTATTATTATTCTTTTTACATTCTGCCATCCTGCTGCACTCTTTTTAGTTATGCACTTTCATTTTAAACAGTGTACAATTGTTTTAATTCATATTCATATGTGCTGCAGCCTATTCATTATTTGCGCTATAATCTTTTTTTTTTTTTTTTGCAACCCTCATAAGCTTTTTAAGCACTTTACACTTTCCATTTTTGTACTTTTTCGACCTTAAAAACATTTTACAAAATGTATGTATTGTCATTTTGGTCAGTCAACATGCATAATGTCCAGCTTTAAGTGCGGTTAATTACTAAAATAAAGTTTTGGCCACTCTTCTCTCTGTGTGTCTCTCGCTGGTGTGTTGCGCTGCGGCAGGCAGGTCCACGCGGTGAGGGGTGTGTCATTAATAAGTAATTAGACAGGGGTCACACCAGCCACTTATATAAAGAGACCCTCACAGCCGGGCAGGGCAGCTTTACGCACAGACAGCTTGGAGCAGAAGGACGGACTGAGGAGCAGCTCTTAGTGTCCACTTCTTCTTCGTCTTCTTCTTCTTCTTTTTTTTTTTAATCGCTCCACTTGCAGCTGCACCGCTGTTGTCATTTTGTTTTGGCGTCTTGCAACATGGGCTCCGTGCTACCCGCAGACGCTTTGGCTCTCAAGTCTGGATTTAAGTGTCCGAGCCGCTCGCTGTCAGACGTGATCACCTCGGACATCCTGCACAGCTTCCTGTACGGCAGGTGGAGGAACGTGCTGGGCGAACACCTGGCGGAGGAGCGGCAGAGCGGCAGCAGCCCCAAGACCGCCTTCACCGCCGAGGTGCTGGCTCAGTCCTTCGCGGGAGGTAGGCTGACATGCTGCTTTATTGTGGAACTGTTTTCTTTCATTTTGGTCCTGACTGTTTTACCACATTGTTGTGCATGTCTGGAAGGTTTTAATTGCAGTTTTGCGTCATAATTTAGTGATTTTAAGCGTTTTATTTAAGCCCAATGTGTCTTCTGTAGCGCTTTATGGGAATAAAAATCATGACTTGATTTTAGTATTGATTAAGTAATTGTTTGTGTGTGCTTACATTAGCCCGTATGCAATCTCCTACGAATTCGCAGCCTATCGCTGAATTATTTTCTTTTCTCCACTGACAGCTACATTTGGGCATTTTGTCCCAACAATATCATCACACATCATTTTTAGAAGATGCCACACTGTGCCCCCCAAAAAACTAACATTCACTGTCCTTCTCAAACATTTATTTCCCAAAGTTTCTCTGACTAACTTGTTGCTGTTTTCTGCATTTTCTCCTCATTTTGCTGCTTTTATTTCGACCCATTTAACGCATTAACCCTTTCAGAGCTCTGAGACCTCGCGTTTAGAGGCTTGTTAGGCGTGTAACTGCCGCTGATTGAAAGACGCAGGGCATTAAATTCATTTGGTTAACTTTGTGCTTGACCTGGGAAAGTTTCCACTTAAACCTCGAGGAGAGAAAGGTTTCCTTTCTTTGAGATGTCCCGGGTTTTTATCCCGCATTCATCAATCTCCGGACAGTCTCTTTTCCTCTCTTGGCAGCTATGGGGCTCCGGAGCTTTTCTCTTTCTCTCTCCTTAAAAGATTTGCTGTTCCTCGCATAATGCACCGTGAAGGCTAAATCTAATGCTATTCATTGCATGTCAACCATCTAATCGCCTTTCCATTTTTTTGTTGCAGAAATTCCTGAGTCTTTTAAACAAGTCCTGGTTTCATTCAGCGCAAATTTATTGCTACAAAGTTCTTAAAAGGATAATGAATTTGGAATTAGCCGTTTCTTTTCCAGTAAAGTTTAATGAATATCACATCTGAAGCATGACAAATTACTGGACCCTGTGCAATAGAGGACCATTTAACCCCTATTCGCTCGGGCTTTTTCACAGACTCAAAAAAAAATCTTTGATTTTGACATTAAAGAAGCGCAAGATTTTTTTTCGTTTTTCCCTTTTTGATGCGGATGAAAATGCTTTCCGAGGGGGTTTCTCTGCACAACAAAAACGTTCAATTCAACCAGATAATCGAATTAAACGGAGGATAAGGTGTAGCTTAATATTTCGTGACTAAAATAAGATCCAGCCCATGTGCTGCTTTCGGGACTTTTCCAGCAATCCTGTTTCACGAGGCGCTTTGGCATCAGCTCGCCCTGCGGAACAACATTTCTGCTTTAACTGAATTACTTTTTTGTGCAGTTTTACTCGTGCACATTTTCAGAAATCTATTTGAAGATACTGCCGCACAGTCTCTGTTTCTAACATCTATTTTCCGCAGGCCTTGTCTCTATTTTAGTCTCCATTTTGCGTGCTCACATCTCATTCTTTATACTTGCAGAGGTGCAGAAGCTGTCCAGCCTGGTGCTGCCCAGTGAAGTGATCATCGCCCAAAGCTCCATCCCTGGAGAAGGTCTGGGCATCTTCTCAAAGACTTGGATCAAAGCAGGAACCGAGATGGGCCCTTTCACCGGGAGAGTCCTGTCCCCTGAACACGTGGACCTGCTCAAGAATAACAACCTCATGTGGGAGGTGAGCTGAGACTTCAGTTTCTGCCTATTCAGCCTGCAGGGCATGCCTGTACGTCTTTTATAACTTCCTTCCCCTGTTATAATATTGACGCGGTTTTTCCTCGCTGTTGTGTGAGCTCAGGTGTTCAATGAAGACGGCACGGTGCGCTACTTCATCGATGCCAGCCAGGAGGACCAGCGCAGCTGGATGACTTACATCAAGTGCGCCCGGAATGAACAGGAGCAAAACCTGGAGGTGGTGCAGATCGGCAGCAGCATCTTCTACAAGGCGGTGGAGGTGAGAATGAACTCAAATTCTGTTTCTGTTCAGCAGCTTGCAAAAATACTACTGTGGGTCTGAATACATGTACTGGGCCTTGGGTGGCTTTATGGGATTTTATTGACGACCACTAAGAATGTAAATGCCCTTTAGAACAGCGCCGCCTGCTGGCCAACAGGATAATTGAACGTGTGATTTCTTTACCAGTTGCACCAGTCACAGAGCAGCAAACTGAAATCACGTTGATTAGCTGACCTCTGACCTATTTTCTTCCTTCCTCAGACCATCCCACCGGACCAGGAGCTTCTTGTCTGGTATGGAAACACCCACAACACCTTCCTGGGAATTCCCGGAGTTCCAGGAACAGATGAAGAGCAGCAGAAGAAAAACAGGAATGGTGAGTAATTTTACGGATCAGCTTGTTTTTATTGTCTGTGGGTGTCATGGCTTTATACAGAGAACACCTGCTAAGCCAGTTTATATCATTGTGGTTCATTTTTAGATACAAATGTTTGATTATTTTTTAAATACAAAACATACAGATGAACCTCTGAGCAGCAGCACCCTCCTGAGACTAACTTGAACTCATCTCCCTCCTCTTTGTTTCCTCTCCCAGATGAGTCCCACCCCTGTGACGGCCCTTCCGCTTGCTCCCCCCCCTCATCCATCACGGCCGGTCGGATGCGCTGCGTCATCTGCCACCGCGGCTTCAACTCCCGCAGCAACCTGCGCTCCCACATGCGCATCCACACTCTGGACAAGCCCTTCGTCTGCCGCTTCTGCAACCGCCGCTTCAGCCAGTCGTCCACGCTCCGAAACCACGTCCGCCTGCACACCGGCGAGCGGCCCTACAAGTGTCACGTCTGTCAGAGCGCCTACTCGCAGCTGGCGGGCCTGAGGGCGCACCAGAAGAGCGCACGGCACAAACCGGTGGCGCACGCCGCCGACGTGCCATCCCGAGTGTCCCCTCCTCCTCCACAGATCACGGCCATGCCCCACCAGCACCAGATGCCCCTGGTGCACCACATTCCGACCATGGTGCTATGATGACGGAAACACGGATGGACAGTCACTCAGAACGACGTTGCACTTTAGATTAGAGCCGTAGTGGAGAAGTAAAGGGAGATCCCGATGAGACAGGCCTCCATTAAGGAAATAAATGAGCTGATGTGACAGTAAAGCAGCCTTATTTGTATTGCTTGTTTCTTTGGCTATCATGTGATCCAAATTCCAGCAGAAAGGTGTTTTAATGATTGTCTGTATTTTGGAAAGCTGAAATATGCTGAAAAACAACTCAAGATTTTGCAAATAATTTGTTATTAATGCTTCTCTGTGTAAACAAGTGTCATATATCACTACAAATGTGAGACTTTGTTCCCCCTACATTTTTTATTTTGCATCACGTCCTCACCAGCTCAGGTGAAAAGTACTTTCGAACAACAGTCAGAGATTTGTGTACACTAAGTAGAAACTAAGGGATGTGGCCACCAGCGTACATTGTTTCAGCTGCATCGTTCCACACTGTAAACTGAAATTGTCACTTTAACCTTGCACAGACTGTATACTATACTGTGTAATTGTAAAATTGTATTGTATGCTACTGTACATGTGAATGTAAATACATTTGTGCTTTCTTCTATTCTAAATAAATATGATATGATATTACATATGATGGTAATTAGTTGAATTTAGTTGGTTTATGTGCTGTTCATGGTGAACTTCATCTGTAGAGATCTGCCTCTGTTAAAAGAGTGCATGCATTTTAACCTGTTGGCTGAAAACACACTGCTTTTCTGACTGTATAACTCCAAGCTGATTCCATCGGATAGTTTACTTAACTAACGAAAAAAGAGATCTGAAGATTTTTTTTCTCAAAGATGAAATACCAAGTTTTAAATTAAAATAGGAAACCTGCCCAAGAGTCTATCATCTCAACACTTCTTTTTATTAAGAAAATATCATTACTAAGAAACACACAATTTGCCAAATAATTTAATGACTTGTTTTCTAAACTGCCTCGCCTGTTCTGCATCATGGGGGAGTTTGACTATCGCAGTACACATTAAGTGGCAGGCAGGGTAAAACACAAGAGTCGACTGTGAGTGAACTGCTGTTTGAACTTCCATCCATCCATCCATTTTCTACCGCTTGGTCCCGTTAGGGGTCGCGGGTGACTGGAGCCTATCCCAGTGACTTTGGGCCTTAGGCAGGGTACACCCTGGACAGTGGCCAACTCGTCGCAGGGCGAACACAGACACAGACAAGGACAGACAACCATTCACTCTCACATTCATTCAATACGGGCAATTTAGAGTTATCAATTAACCTACACATGCATGTCTTTGGACGGTGGGAGGAAGCCGGAGAACCCGGAGAGAACCCACGGTAACACGGGGAGGACATGCAGACTCCACCCAGAGAGATTGTGTGATGTTGGTCTGGTCCGGGAATCGATCCCACGAACCCACGATCTCCTTATTGGGAGGCAGGAGCTTTAGCCGCTCTGCCACCGTGCACCGCTGTTTGAACTTGTTGAAACTTAATAAAGATTTATAAAAAATAAAAAAATAAAACACAAGACAGGTAAGTGTACGTTTTTTACATTAAAAAAGAGTTCTGAAGGATTTTGCTCATAGAAAATGAAAGCCTTTGCCTTGAAAGCGCCTTTTACTGCGCATCAATCATGAAGATTTTGTGCATGTTTTCAACCAACCACTTTAAACATAATTTTAAGGTGAATTTTAGGTTTTTGTTGGTCATATCAATAGAGAGTCACTTTTGAGAGAAAGTTTTATTGATGATGCTTTACCTGTATCAGCAAGTGGACAGGTAAGCAGCACATTGGCTCAGTGGTCTGGTGCCTCACAGCAGGTGGAGTATATCCTGGGTTTGAACCTGTGGAGTTTGAAGAGTCTGAGGAGTTAGCTTGTTCTCCCTTTATCTGCGCTGATTTCCTCTGGTTTCCCCCCACAGTCTAAGAACAGCAGGTGTTTTGGAAACTCTAAAATACTGCAGGTGTGAATGTGTTTTTCTGTCTGTGTGTTAGCCCTGCGATAGACTTGTCCAGCTTGTACCCGGCCTCTTTATTATAAGAAGTCATTTATCTCACAGGCAGTCGGGTCACTCAGTTCTTAGAGGCTTTTTTTCTTAAGGTGCTTTTCTTAAATTTTGTGTATTTTATTACTTGCAGTATTCAAACTGTGAGTGTTGTTGTTATGTGGTGTGTGTGTGTCTATGAGTGTGTGTTTTGATGTTTTAATGAGCTGCCAAAGACAATTTTCCACCTTTGTGGACATTAAAGTTGTATTCTATTCTATCTTCATTAAAACAGTTCAACGCACATAAAAGTAGCGATTAATAGTTAATAAATAAAGAAACCAACAAGCACTTTATTTGTGTCAAAGAGGTGGAATTTTTGAAAAAGTGTTTTTATCTTATACATTTTATGTGCACTATGTTGTGAATGGCTGACCATCTATAATGTGCACTCTCATTTGGTTATGAGAAGTTCCTAATGATTATATACTGAGCAAAAACTTGTTTTGAAATTGTCTCATTTAATATCTTATTACTCAATATTGTTTCCTCTCAGTAATTAATAAACTAGTTTTCTGTCTTCAGTCAGAGGGTAATTGTCTCCTGCAGTTGTTTTTCTTCCACATGATGGCGCCACACACTCAGGAAAAGAGAGTCTCATAAGAGAAAAGTGGGCCTCTCCTGGAGAAACCATGTAAGGACACTTTCATGACAGACAATGACATAATCTTGACCATTTATTTTATTAATTGGATTAATTTGATGTGCTGACCACATTGCATTTCTACCACATAAATGATCGGTACATACAGTAGATTGTAAGCCACTTCTGAGCCACTGCTGCACTTGACAGCTGTCAGACATCATCCAACTTCCCAACCAGGAGTTTTGGGACAAGTCGTCATTATAACAAGCACAGAGCAACACAGATCAGGTAAATACACCTGAGAGGTAAATCAGGTGGTGGGGAAATATGGGCATCTCTTCTTTCCACTCTGCTGGGAGGAATTAGGGAGGATTTTGACTGGATGTTTTTTCATCACTAGAGACTGTCCACACGTTCTGCCCTGCACAATGAGGAGAACAAGACAGTTTAGCCATCAGAATTAAGTAGCTCGTTATTTCAAAATGGTACAATTTGCACCTTTGTACTGGTATAGGCATCCTGCTGCTGTCCTGTCCTTCTTTGAGGAGCGGGAGCCACAGCAGGAAACTATCCACTCAGCGGCATTGCGCAGTGCTGAAGGAAGACAATGTGAAACAGACAGGAATCCTTCTTTTATCTGTTTGTAGTATCAGCCACAAGTCTTTTCTGCTGAGATGTCATGCAGGTAACTTGATCCCACCCCTATCAGGTTTAACACGCTCCATTTTACACACAATCCTACTGTGCATTTTTATGATTTACGTCTTTAATTCATTCAAATTAGCTTCTCAACACAGTGAGAAGAATAAGGTGGTCTATAGGGGAAAAATATGTCATTATCCACAATAAGATCTTGTTTATAAAACCTGTTTGCTACAAAATTGCGTTTAAAGACTCACTATAAATATGTCTCAGAGCGTTTTAATACTTACCAGAGAATAGTAGTCACAGCATAGTTCCACTTTAATGTTTTCTTTAGGAGTTAGTCTTGAAGTCCAGCTCATCTGTTCCCATGAGCTCAGTGTAAAGATGTGTGTGTGCACAGTGACACTACAAGACAATGACACAGCGTTTCTCAGTCTCACAGAGACTCTAGTACTCCGCTGACTGGTGTCACAGCTCACTCTGATGTCAGTGGACTGAGAGCCACCACACAGATACTGGAAGTATCACTGCTATGTGTGTTTTTCCTTAATTTTCCCATTGTAGGTTCACTTCTGAAAATACTGAAAAAAAAACAAAATGAGATATTGCCACTGACAGTAATTGAAGTAAGAATAGTGTATAAATGTATACGGGATCTTTTCATAAAATGTATGTAGATTTAAAAAAACAACAACTAAATAATCATATATCCATCATGAGCATTTGATCATAATAACAACCACATTCAAGGTGCGAAGACTTTGACGTATATTTGGCAGTTTTTGTGAGGAAATATTGAATTAGAGAAATATAGTAACAAAATTACTGCATTGTTTCAATCTCAATCTGCAGTCTTAACCATCTCAATAGCAAGCTTTTTTTCCCCATAATTTAACAAATAAGTAAAGATTTTTGCAGGGATCTTGCTGGGGAGAAGTTACCAAAATAACTTTTCAATCACCATCATCATCATGGTATTTGTGTGTGTTTTAGTTTTTACAAGTGAAAAAAAAATCTAATTCTCAAAGGGGAAAAAACACAATTAATCTGTTTCACACTTCATAAACCAAGTCAGTAAGTTTCTCATCAGCTCATGACATTAAACATATTAAATTCTGTTTTATATGGACATACTTGTAATTTAGCATTGAATGGCATCTCTCAGTGCTACAATAAAAATATAATATACCTTTGACAATGTTGTTTTTGGATACAAAAAGATCTAAAGAATAATATATAATAATCTGCCATTTTCAAGAAAGGAAAAGTGTTTTACTATATCTGATGTTTCTGGATTAATATTACTGCTGCATTCATGTGTATGTTGCATTTTACTGCTGTAGATGTTTAAGGCTGTGCAAATTTTAACTACTTTATATACTGTTGGGTACATTAATCTACAGCAATGCATCATATTCTGTGAGATCAGCATGTGTTTGTAGCGTAGCTGCACTGTGAGATCCACTTATCTCTAAAAAGTCAACTTTTCAGGAGCTCAGAAAAACAGCCCTGTTTTCAGCTTTGTGATGATGCATTTTCCAGCTAATCTAAGAGGTTTTAAATTGTTTATTTAGCTTAAGAAGTAGGAGAATTTTCTCAACACATAAAGGGACACTTCAGTTTATCAGAAAAGTTTAAATTCAAAATCACCAAATTTGGAGATAAATGGTTTTCACTGGACAGGAAAGTACTGAAAAATTGTAATCTGTAAAGTAACTAAAGCTGTCAGATAAATGCAGTGGAGTAAAAAGTACAATATTTGCCTCTGAGATGTTGTAGAGTAGAATTATAAAGTTGCATAAAATGGAAATACTCAAGTAAAGTAAAAGTACCTCGAATTTGCACTTAATGCAGGACTTGAGTAAATGCACTTAGTTACTTTCCACCACTGCAAATCAGAGACTAACTTCAACCTTGTGATGCTTTCTAAGACAAAAGGTCCTGTGGCTATTAGCAACATATTATTTACTCATAATTAAGAGGAGAATGTATCTTACACTACCTGTAAATACAAAATCGATTTATTTGGTCTTGCTGGAGCGATGATGTTGTTATCTGTTAGTAGAGTCTTGTCGATTCACAGCTGCTGGAGGACTGTTTTTCTGTGGCTAGCCTTGGGTGTTAGCTAGCCGCTTGATTTTCTCTCCAACATACTTTGATCCAGCAGGTGGGTCACAGTTTATGTCAACAACTTTGTACGGAGCCACGCTGATTAACTCATGCAACGAAAGCATTGGTTTATAAAAGTAACCGCTTGTTGTCAGAAATAAATGTCGTCAGATGGATGGTAAAAGTTGAAAACCAATGTTAGCTAACAGCTAGCTGGCTTGTTAACAAGTTGGCTAGCTTAACGTTAGCTAGCATAGCTGTAAAATGAACTCTTAGCTGATTTTGCTTAACAAACACACATAAACGTCCGCTAGTTATCAGATATATAGCTAGTTGATGTGTCGTAGGTCAGTAGGAAGGATGGACAGTCTGTTTTCAGTGTAAACGCAGTAACTTGTTATGAGTTTTACGCACAGCGACAAAAATGTCCATGTTAGGTCATCTTCACACGGCGGGTTGGTTCTGCTAAGAAGAGCTGCATACATCTACTCAGAGGTAGACAAGGTTACTGATTTATTTGTATAAAATGTTGTTCACATGAAATTCCCAATGTTATACGATTGTGTTGTAACTGAGGAAATGCCACGCTAACATGGCTCTTTTCCAGCAGCGACTAAGTTATGCCTTTGTACATATATAATAAACCCTTCCTGCCCTTCCACACTGCCCTTTACTTTGACAACTCTGAAGAAAATGTAGTCATTAAGTTCAATGTCCATAAGTACTTTAGGATGCACTGACATGGCAAATACAATGAAGATAGCTTTAATGAGCTGCTCTGACAGCAGGAGACCTGAACGCAGCGCAGTGCTGTCTGTGCATTGTAAGACACACCTGTTTATCAGCTCTCAGCTGCCGGGCTCAGAGTAGTCGCTGTAAACTTATTCATGGGTGCACAGGGAAACATAATATGACTGAATTCAGGTCTTTTCTTCTTAATTATATCTTCTTAGCTAGAATATCTATTATTTCTATGTGCTGCAGGATTAGTTTAGTAATCAATCAGTCGATTGAAAATGTATCACCACCTATTTTAATAATCAATTTACTGTGTTAGATATTTTTCAACCATTTGAGAAATCTATCGTCTCTGAGAAATTATGATGAGCATTTTTCAGTGTTTTTTGTCAGTTTACAGAACAAACAACTTATCGATTAATCGAGACAATAATCGGCAGATCAGTAGATAATGAAAGTAATTGCTCCTGCAGCCCTTGTATGTACCATAGCATCTCTATTTGGTATATAGCAATAATCAAAAATTTAATATTGCAGACATCTGAAAACAGCAACTTGGGCTTCAGGAAAATGATGTGATTTTTCAATTTTCTGACATTTTATAGACCAAATTATTAATCGAGAAAATAATTAGCAGATTAATTAATAATGTAAATAACCACACATAGTGTCTTTCATACAGTGGTGAAAATGTCTTGATCCTTTTACTAAATGGCATCACGTCATTTGGCCAGTTACTACAAATTCATGTTGTGCAGCCAAGTTTTGTTTAAACCCACAAAACTTTATTTCATATTTTAGTGGCGATCCCAGAGTTTCATCAAATATGTCAGGCTGAGGGGGGTGTGTGAATAAAATGATGCACAAACATCTAGAAAAACTGTATGCTACAGGATTGAAGTTGCTTTCACATAACATCACTTCCATGTACCTGTGATGTGTGTGTGTGTGTGTGTGTGTGTGTGTGTGTGTGGTACACAGGATGTTAGGATGGAGTGTGGCCCAGTTCTGCCGGACAGCCTGGTGTTGGAGATCTTCCTGCGTCTGCCCCATGATGCTGTGCTGAGAGCTGGTCTGACCTGCAGACAGTGGCTGGCTGTCTCCAGAGATGAGTTCCTTTGGAGGGAGCTGTTCTACAGCTACTACCGCATACCACGCTCTGTACCCCGACACCCAGGTAAATAATTAGAATCGTGTGTTTAACAGAAGAAATCAAAGTCCTGTTACAGTTAACTTTTGCAAAAAACAGTTAAGAGCTTTATGCATAGATGTTTAGACCGGTTGCAGCTTTAAATAACTCCTGATCTACCTTCGTGTAGCGGCTGTGTCGTGGTACAGGGAGTTCAGACGTCTGTTTGACTGCATCCCCTGTGTGGAGGTTCAGACGCTGAGAGAGCACAGCGACCAAGTCCTCCACCTGGCTTTCTCTCACAGGGGTCACCGGTTCTCCTCCTGCTCCAAAGACTGTACTGTTAAGGTAGGGATTAAAAGATTATTGAGGTTACTTTCATCCTGGAACTTATTTACTTACTTTCTGCCAGTGACAAGTGATTGACTGTAGGGCTTTTCTTTTCTCCGGTGTACCGGTAGTCCTGCTCTAAAGTACACACACTTTGCCAAAGCAAGCTGCAACAGGTGAACCTAAAAAGTAGATTAAAACATGTCCTTTCAACACAGTGCCACTCGTACTGCAGTTACATGTGGGTTTCAATAATTGATTAAGAAACTTTCACAAAATTTCAGTTATGATAATCTTTTTAAGTAGTAGTTTTAGTTTTACTTTTTAGGGGTTTCATTAGACTGTGAAATATTCTTTCAATTATATCTTTGGTTTTAAATGTTGTAGCTTGACTGGGTGCTTAACTGTGTGCAGGGAAGCAGCTTGACTGTCAGAGACACGCGAAGCAGGTGATAACATTTTAAATCCAACCAATAATTCGACAAAAACAGGGCCATATAGAATGTAACCAAAACAATTTCATAGGTGTATAACCAACAATGCTGATGATTTTTTGGTTCTTCAAAGCTGTTTAAAATGAATCTGCAGCTGATGTCAGAGCAACAAGTCCTTAAACCCAAACCTGCAAAAGTGCAGCTTATTGACAGTTAGCTGGATACTGTGAACAAAAAGACATAAACTCAACTAAAATAATCTGACTGTTAAAAGACCAATGGAGCAAGAACATTTAATTTGACATTAAAATGGGAATTTGTCATTTGAACACTAGAACGTATTAAATGATTAACGGAAGAAATTGTTTATGCAGTTAAAGCTGCTTTTTGAGAGATTTTGGTAAGGTTTCATTTTCATGGCAGGCTTATGATTATCACTGAAAAGTCTCTTGCACGTCCATGGGGGAGAAGCTCACCAATCATGCACCAACATCACTCGTAGTCTGACCACAGTCACTGGTAATAACTAACGGTTTAACAGTGATCAAAGTGTGGGAGTCAATGTAGAACAAAGTAACACCAGTAACAATGTAAGAACACGTAAAACAAAACTTGTCCATGAATCTGTTGCCCCAGTGCATGCTGGAAGGGTTCCCAACATAGCTGCCTCATGTACCTGCAATCACGTGATTAGCATGCAGCCAATCATATGAATAGCATGGTTTCAACACTCATTTTGCCTTAAAATGAAAACTGGACACTACATGTTGAGCAAGCTTTGAGTTGAACAGGATGAACTATCTTACTTTGGGCAGTGAGCTCTTGTAACATGTAGTTGAAGTTATAATAAATACTGGAGACTTTTGAGCCTTCTTTTTACATTTTTTTAGAAAGATTTTTTATGGCATTTTTAGCCTTTATTGATACTGACAGTAGAGCTTGACAAGATGGAAAAGGAGAGAATGGGGGATGACATTCAACAAATCTCCAGCCGGAATTGAATCTCTGTCTTCTGGCTTCTTGTTTTCAGCTATGGGACACAGAGCGGCTAGATGGTAATATCTCACTGGTGCACAGCTCCAGCATGCGGCAGTTTAACTGGGGCTACACCCAGTTCTCCCAGTTCAACGCTGACGACACCCTGCTGCTCGTGTCTGGTGTGTACTTGGGCCCACACCACTCCTCGTATGGGGAAATCGCTGTCATCAGTCTGGGTAGGAATCAGTAAAATCCCACAACCTGTTGATGTTTCTTGAAGATGAGTTATTTTTAGTTTTCACAATAATATTTTGTTGGAGTCTTTTCTCCCACAAACTAAGGTGTCATCAGTATGTGTGATCTCCTTATGAGATCAGACCATACAAATAACAGTAATGCGTAAAGAAGGCTGATGTAGGTAAATATGCATGACATATGTAAGAAAGAACATGTACAAGTATCATCTGTGATAATGCAATATATTCCAGAATCATCATGTATGTTATATCACCATTTGTTTGAATGAGGAAAACAAACACCTTAATTGGCTATACTGTCTTTATTCACTGCAAACAGTGAATTTTATACAACTGCAATGAGATGGTGTGCTCAAAGTCACATAGTCTCAGCCTTTTTAACACTCTTGTTGCCAATTTATTAGGTACACCCAGCTAAAACTAATGCAGTCTAATACAACAGTCCTCCTGTTATGTTTAGTTTTTGTTGAAACTATTTTAGAGAGGTGTTGATTCAACTGTATGATAATTTTGGAGGTTGTAGTTTCTGTTTCATAGTAACTTTCAATCTTATTTAAATCAAAAAGCCCAACTAAGAGTTTGTGTGTGTGTATTTTTTCTTCATTAACGTGTGTGTTTTCAACTCTCCCATTCTCCCCATGTCTTACACCCTACAGAAAATTACATGCTGTTGTCACGTGTGAGGAACAAGCCATACGATGTGTTTGGCTGCTGGCTGAATGAGACTCACCTGATCTCTGGGAACCTGCACTGGATAGGCAACATGACGTCCTGCTCTGTGCTCTGGCTCAATAAAGCCTTCCAGGTGAGACCCAGTGCAGCAGCTAAAGCCTGTTAGACATGTCAGTCAAAATCTTTCTTTTCCAAGTGCGGATGAAGGATCCACAGGAAGAAATATTTTTTAGCTTGTATTGTGTCATAGGATTATATTAGTGTACAACATCTGGAACATCTTAAAAGTATTTTTTCTTCATCAAGTCTTTATAATTTTCTCAACAACATGCCCCCATTGGTTTCTTTGTTCCACCATTGCAATGAACACTGAAAAACATTCCATTTAAATGCTATCATCAATTTTCTTTACACAATTTAAAAAAGGGGCCCTTTGCTAAGTATTCAGCTAATTCAGTTTAACTGAGCAGCTCCCAGGTGTGAATATATGGAAGTGTGTAAAGGTAAGACAATGTGTTTCCAGGTCAACGCTTACTGATTGGAAATCCTCCACAATGTCCTTTTCTCTGACAGGATGTTGAATCAGAGAACGTCAACGTGGTCAAGCGCCTTTTCAAGATCCAGAACTTCAATGCCAGCACCATCCGCACAGTGATGGTGGCCCACTGCCGTCGTCATGACAACCCAGACTTGCTGCTGGACTACGAGGCTCAGTCTCAGGCTCGAAGGCAGAAAGGGAAGCAGCAGCAGCAGCACCAGCCCCTACTCTTTGACCTGGGAACCTCCGGCAGTGAGGAAGAAGACGAGGAAGAGGAGGGCGAGGAGCGTCAGAGGGAAGCCTGGTGTCACGGCCTCCCCACTGCCCGCCTTCCTCAGCCCACCATCTCAGGCCTGGAGCATGTTATACAGGTGAGCTAGATGTAAAACTCAGACCTTTTAATCCATTTTTCAAAGTAATATTGTTTTTCATTCTAGCTCTTTTTTGTGCTTTTCTTCCTTCCTTCCTGTTAGAGTTGTAAAAATGTAGGGCCCAGGGAGGTGGCGATTGAGACCCAGGTGGCCCGGATGATGGGCAGAGCCCACACTAAGGCCCCTGACTCCAGCCTAATTGAGCCCTCTGAGCCTGGGGAGGGAGAGGACATAACATACTTACTCTTCACTACTGGCAGCCTCACATACTCCCCTCACCAGATAGGTAAGATTGCTTCCAAGGCATGCAGATATAATGCAATGCATTTATGCAATGAATTTATGAAACTTTGTAGAAGAGAAATTACACACAATGCTGTCTGACATGTCCTCTCATTGGTGGTCTCTATCCCTTTCCAGGTATTAAGCGGATCAAGCCGGACCAGATGACCACTTGTGGTCCTGTACTTGGGGAAGAGCGGAGTTCAGATGAATTTTTTGATTCCCTGGACCATGTCATTGATATCCATGGACACATCATTGGTATGGGCCTTTCTCCAGACCACAGGTAAGTAAATCATGTGTAGATTCACTATGCGGACCTGCCAACCTGCATTTTGCGTAGCAGGCATGCTTTTTTACATCAAAGTACGCTGGTACGAATTGTTACTTTAAGGTATGCAAAGGTATGTCTTTTTTTGTTGTTTTTTTTTTTACACCTAAGTAATGGATAAAAAATATAGCCGAGCCAAAGGAGACATTAAGCTGGGATGATTGTTTCATCTCCTACCAATAAGCGCTCTACCCATAAAAAAACAAGGGAAAAAAAAGACGAATGACGTTTTACCTTGTACAATGTTTAATGTCAGTCATGCCACACTGTGTGGACCTAGAAGTTGCTGCAGGAAGCCTTCCAAATCAGTAAAGCCCATGTATTTCCATTTCACCTGTCATGTTCTCAGATATATTTGCTTGCTTGTGAGATAATACTGATTGGAAAGTCCTAATGTTTCTCAACAAAATGAGTAATAGCACTCACAGGTTTGATATACATTTGACTGACAAAACAGGCGTTCTAACCACGAATGCTTGTGATTCAGTAGCACTAGCTAACGTTACACTCACACATGAGAAGTAACCTGGCCACCTTATAACTGAGGACACTTTAAAAAGAAATTAAGTACAATATCTAAGGAGGGATGTGATTGCTTCTATAGTTTCAACAGCCATGTTCATATTCAGCCTGTATTGTTATTAGGTCATCATACCATTAAATAATAGTAATAGTAATGAGAACAGTTGTATTAACTGGCTCTAATTTATTTCACCATAGCCACAAAATAGTTTGTTTAGGCTAGTTAGGGTTTTACAGCTACATTGTCATCATCTTTTCAAATTAGCTGAATTTTTTTTTTTCCAAAATCAAATTGCCTTAAAGTTTGATTATTATGGAGGTCTAATCAATAGAAACTATATAAATGCAGCAGTAGTGGTAGGTTAGTGTGTAGCCTAAGTGAAATAGTGTTCCTTGTTAAGCTATGTTCAGTTAGCTGAAAGACAAGTGGACAAACATAAGGCATAAATGACCAATCAACAGTATTGGCGTATTATATTATATTTTGTAAACAATCTGTCATTGGTATCAAGAATTTTCATATCAGTGCGTCCCTCACTTTTTTGTCTGTTTGACTGCTGCATGTATGCAAATTATGTACAATAATTCATTGTGCGAAAAACAGTGATTGGCATCTGACACATCTAGGTCGCCAAAGTGGTATTCAAAAAATGTGTCCAGGGTTGGCAGGTCTGCACTATGTTTTCACTATATTTTCAGAACCTACAAAGCCGTGTAAATAGATCGTGACAGTGGGTTAGTAAAAAACAGCATATACTGTATCTGTGTTTGCCAATGCAACACATGTATGAACTTTTCAGATTTCCTATGCTATCATGACTCAGAATTTTACTCCTTTCCTTTAATTGATCAGGTACCTTTATGTGAATAGCCGGGCTTGGCCAGTCGGGTGTGTGATCTCTGACCCCATGTCCCCTCCTCCCATTGCTGAAGAGATAGACCTGCATGTGATCGATCTAAAGAGTTTGAGGGAGGAGAGAAGGAGTCTGCGCGCTCACCGAGCCTTCACGCCTAATGACGAGTGCTTCTTTATCTTCCTCGATGTCAGCAGGGACTTTGTTGCCAGGTGGGTGACAGAAGACTGTCTACTTTTCCCAGAATAGATGCAATTTTCACACTCGCAGCCCTAAACATTAATTTGCCTATGTTTTGTCATTAAGTGGTCATGTACAAATAGGGAAGTGATACTGCAATGGCAGAAAATTTGTCACCACAATTTTACTGCACATTTCGTAGTAACATCTCTGTTTCCATACTGGCATATTGGGTAGACATATGAGACATATGAGACAAATGAGGTTTCATTTAGGAGGAAAACAAAAACAAGAAGGTAGAAATGAAATGATGTAACTCATCACGAAGAGAAAAAATAATTCAGGATTGGAAGCTAACCTCACTGGCTCCGCTGGCTGATACATTACAGAATACATTTCTGAAGAGTTTCCACCCAAAACCAGTTTCAGAATAGAAGCAATCCACTTGCAAAAGTAGCTTGTATGTTAGCCAAACTCACCCACCACAGATATATAAGTGTACTGTATTTGCCTTGTGGGTAGTATTGATTACCCCAGGGGATAGTGTTTGAGAGTCTTTGGGGATTTCCAAAGCTGTTGACAGAAGACCAAAAGCAATTGAAAAATACCTCATAAATACTGCTTTGCTACTACTGTTTTGAGTAATTCATGTTGCACTTCATTCCTGCCATTGTTTTGTCATTATTTTATTGTATAATGTTGGTTGTACTCCATATCATGTAATCATGGTCTGAATCTGGAAAAAACATTATTCATATCAGCACTTATGTGCAGCTTAACTATCACATTTAGCCTTCATTCAAGTACTGTATTGCTGTTGCATTAAAAGATAGGTTCACATTTTTTCTAGTCTGTCTTAAAGCAATACTCACATGTCCATATGTACATTTAAAGAGTTACTGGTTGCTGTAATCATTCCTCCTGTCCAATGTAAGTGATGAGGGACAAAATCCACAGTCCTCATTCTGTGCAAAACAAATTTCAAAATTCAGCTAAGGCTAGTATGAGGTTTTATCAGTCTGACTTTGTCAAATCAAATGTATCCTTTAATATGTAAGTAGTGTAAACACTGATAGGAAAAGATCTTTTGCACATCGGTGTTGTCTCTAAGCGTCGTATTATGAAGTGAGAGAGTTCTTTTTAGTGACTTCAAAGCAGGTAATGTTTAGAGCTGAAACGAAGAGTCAATTAATCAATAAGTTGATTAAAAGCACAGAAAATTAATCAGCAACAGTGTTATAACTGATTTAAAAAATATATATATTTCAATGCAAATAATTCACTGGTTCCAGCTTCACAAATCTGAGGATTTGCTGTTTTTCTTTGTCTTATTTGATAGTAAAGGGAATATCTTTGGGTTTGAACTGTTGGTCACACAAAACAGGCAATTTGAAGACATCAACTTGACCTTCTCGGAACTTGAGATGGACATTTTTCACTGTTTTCTAATTTAGATTATTATTAATTTACTATTATTAATGGAGGAAATAATCGGCAGATCAGTCGATAATGAAAATAATGGTTTGTTGCAGCCCTAGTAATAACAGACTGAAGTAAATGCTTTGACAACACTGTTGAAATAATTTCATTGTGAAGGCTTCACTGACTTATCTCTCCACTCCTACCTGTAGTGGAGCAGAGGACAAGCATGGCTACATCTGGGACCGTCACTACAACATCTGTCTGGCACGTCTGGCTCACGATGACGTGGTGAACTCGGTGGCGTTCAGCCCCGCTGACCAGGAGCTGTTGCTGTCTGCCAGCGATGACTCTACCATTAAGGTGTGGCGCTCGCCGCGCATGGTCCGCCTAGCGCAGGCCCCAGCCCGACCGCCGAGGCCCCGCAGCCTCCTGCCGTCCTGGCTGAGCCGCAACAAGAACTCCAGCAGTGTCAATGGAAAACCATGAGTCAGGTTGGGAAACACTTTGGAGGGAGCGGGGAGAGGAAAGTTTGATCTGTTTCATCTGTGGTGTGAATATATATATATATATATATACACTCCATGTATATGTACAGTGTGGTTACGGTCAGTGGTTTTGCTTGAGCTGTGACACACAGCAGTGCTCAGTGTCTTCAGCTTACAGGAGACGGGACGTGATGTGACTCAGGGTTAGCCACCAGAGAGCGCCGTTGCACCAGCCGTGCAAGGACAGAAAAACAGACTCTGTCGTGCTGTTGACAGGAGTGATGTGAAATGTTATCAGATAGATAGTGTAGAGCTGACACCTAAATGCACAAGACAGACATCCAAACATGTTCCATAAGAGATGGTTTTTGTCTGTTTTTATCTGTAATGCTGCGTCTGAACAGAGCCAACACAGGACTCCTGGACCTGAGGTGTAAATATACTGCAGAGATGGCACCTTAAGATCGCGGTCATCATGTCCTGCTCCTCAGAGGCAAAGTGCTGAGAACTGAAAATTATTTCAGAAATGTCTTTTCTTATTAATGAATATATCCAATTGATGTTTTGAGTATAAACACCTCCATAAACCCTGTTTTCAGAGAATTATAAAACCATTTAAAACCAAAAGGGAAGACGGCATTTAGCTGCATTTACCGCAGTCTGTCTTGGTTTTTAAGTACATCCCATCACATTGTTTTTGTGCCCCAGAAACTATCCATCACTATTCCATTCAATGTAGAATTATTGAGTAATATAATCTAGAGGAGTTGTTGAGGAACAGTTAGCGTGAAGCATGACTGTGAACAAAAAAAATTGCTGTTTGTGTAGCTAATTGTTATTTGGGCCTATATTCTGTAAAAATGTATTTAAACACTTTTATTAATTTGTAGCACAAAGCCACACCTAAGAAATTCATGTCTCCTGGACTTTAAATAAAAAATGTATTTTCTTTCCTCATCATTACATGTGTCAGAAGGTTTGTTTAGTTTCCAAGCAGAACGTCCCCACTTGACCCTGGACACTTTGACCCTGCATAGCTTTGGTCATTTTAGTACATCCACGTATTATTTTCTATTAAATAGTGTGCACGTTAGGCACACTGTAGAATGAGCAATGTTACATTACATATTTATATACTTTACATCTCCTTCAGGATACATCCTGGCTGTTTTGATCAGTGTGATTGGGTTAAGGAGGTATTTTAATATGGCCCAAATAGTTAAATTCACTAACTTTAAAAGTGAATTGATATAATGTTCAATAAATACATTCAGTAATTTGGGGATTTTATTAAAGTTATAATTCTGTTGAAAGAACAGATTGTACACCACAGTCTTAAGCAGTATTTAATTTGAACAAGAACAATAAAGAAAAACATAAATTTCATGGAGATTTTAAGTCACAGAAATGTCACCCAATTCTTTAATTTGGACATAATGTATGTGTGTAGTATACCTTTAAAAGTGGCTAACATTTGATTACAATAATCTGAAATGCTCATGCAGACCAATATCATCAAGTCATAAAGTCCAAAGGACAGTGACAATGAGATCAATAGAAAAAGTGGAGCAAACCTTCTGCCGATTCTATTCAAAAGCCTCATCAACACGTCTGTGTTTTTGTTTTTTTGGGCCCCAACAGTCTTTAAATGTTTGTGTGTACACGGGTTACCCCTTTACTTCCCATCATGCCTGTAGTCCTCTTCTAGGTCCTTCAGTTTTATCGCTCGTCAACCGGTCTCAAATAAAACAAAACAAAAAGGAATACATAAATGAACCATGACACTTTGTTTTTCAGTTGCAGTTTAACCAGCTAAGGTTCAGGTACTTTACCTCCTACATGTTTATGTTTTCTTGGAGATTCCCTGCTGAAGGAGGCTGTGACTGATTTATAAAACCCCTTATGATTGTAGGTTAATCAGAACCCCGCTAAAGTGAACTGTCTGGTTGTATTTGCATGTTGCAAGTTTTCAGAGAAATTTGTGTGAATTACTCACTTCATCAGCTGACCTTTGCCTCCATTTGAACACTATTTTTCATGTTTGGAAATGTGTGTAATAAGTCATGAACCTCTCCTTGGTTCCCTTTGACAACTTTCTTAACTGTTATTTCATTTGTCATGTAATTTTTACTGTAGCTCCATCTTTTTAATCATGATGGCTGTCCTCTAATGTTACTTTCATACTCCTCTGAAATAAAAAGCATGCCCTGAAAGGCCAAATGTCTGCAAAAGTGTCAGATTAATATTCTATCTTCTAGTAAACTGAGTCTAGGGCCATTTTTGAGCAAAGGACAAAGAGCTGGACTCTTGCAAAAGCTTTCTTGTTACTTTTTGTCTGTTTGGCATTACTATGCAAGGGTCAGCACAGGTTACCATGGAAACTACAGGGTTACTATTGGCTTCCTACAGTAAACACATTTGATAGTAATGCTATTATAATCCTATTGTAGATATTGGTGGCAATTAATAGCCATCTTTAACTTAAATTATTTTCTCCATTGCTCAGCTCTACTTAGATACAGTGACACTTTGGGCTACATGTTAACGCTAGCATGGTAACATGCTCACAATGACAATGCTAACATGCTGATGTTTAGCACAAAACGCAAAGTACAGCTAAAGATGATAGGAATGTCATTACTGTATTTTCGCAGGTAGGGCTGCATCGATTAATCTTAAGATTATTTTCTTTAATCATAAATTAATCATAGATTATTTTCTTTAATCATAAATCATAAATGATAAATCATTTGGTCTATAAAATATCATAAAATAGTGGAAAATGCCCATCAGTCTCCAAAGCACAGGCATGACTAGAGCCGTGCCACTGCCATAGCTAATTAAAATTCCACTTAGCAGCTTTTTCTGGAGCTTTCATCTGCATCTCACAGTCTTCCTTAGCCAAAGACCATCCTTGAACAGAGACAGATGTTACAATTCCCCCCTTTATACATATACCATATTTTCATAAGGGTCCCATACAAATGAGAAAACTAGTAAGAGGACCTTGAGTAAATCCATTTTTTATGTTTTTTGTTTGGGACAAGATTTTCAGCAGACCTTGCACACATCATTAACTTGTGTGATCAAAATGACCACAGGCCACATGGGCTTTTGTAAAGAAAGAAATTCAGCCGTTTGAAAATAACCTCTTGAAAAGAAACTCACAGCTCCCCTATCTCTAGTAGGGGTTTTCCCCATGTGGCCTGGCCTGTCTGCTTTAACCATGCTGTGCTAAACCAAGCCATGACATGTTTCCTCCTTTCTTATACAGTCTATGTTTTCCTCCACTGCCTCACAGCAGGGGATAGCCGTGATAGCTGTGGTTAACACTTCAGTTAAAATACCCTACTTAATGCAGCAATACCGTCACTTCACTGCAACAGTTCCATGTTGAGTCCTTATCTGGTTTTATTCAGAAAGCTGGCAGGTTTCCTTTTCTTGAAATACAATGTGGTGATAGAGTTATAACATCCAGTAAATTTCGTTTGAAGCTTAAAAGTTAAAATGGTTGTAATGCAATGGTTAAAGTCAGTTACCACTGTTACCACTTATAAGAATAGTTCCCCCGAATTACAAAAAACACATTTTCACTCTTAACACTAGTGTCTAACTGTGCAGGTAGTTTTGGTTTGATTTGCTCAGGTGTTTTACTGATTACTCCTGTTTGAGACGCATTTCATTTAAACAAGACCAAGAGTCTATAGCCATGCTAGCAGAAGGCTGCAAATGCTAACACTAGCATGACAACATGCTCACAATGACCATGCTAACATGCTGATGTTTAGCAGATATAATGTTTACCATGTTCACCATCTTAGTTTAGCGTGTTAGCATGCTAACATTCATTAGTTAGCTCTAAACACAAAGTACAGCTGAGGCTGGTGGGAATGTCATTAGTTTTGCAGGTATTACAGCTATACATTTTGACCTGACGATGACGCTAGCTAAAAAGACGGGGGATTACCAAAGTTATTTCAATTCATCCTGAGGGGGACATAAATGCTTATACCAGATTTCATGGAAATTGTTGAGCTATTTCACGAAAAACTTCAAATGTGAGTAGGATTCATCATCTGGGGACCATGAATGTTTGAACATTTTGTGCCAATTCATCCAGATGTCAAGATGTTTTTCAGAATAAGTGAAAACTTATGGGGGTGGCGCTAGAGGAAAAGTCAAGGGCTCACCAAAGTCAGTAGGATTTATCCTGTTTGACTTGAAGTCAATATATTGCGTGCCATGCAGTCCACAAGGTCTGTGTGTGAAAGGGGTTTTACAAAGCAACTAACATGCAACTAAGAGTGAAAGTGACTGACCACTCTCGTTTCAGTCTCACCTATTCCTGATCTGCATATGCAAAGCTGTGGACAAAACCTGGGGCTTTCAGTTTCTCTGCAGGGCAGGCAGATGCACCTCGGCCATTGCTTTGACAACAGACACTATAGTTAAATTTTGTGCTGACAAAATCATTTGTATTGTTGCCACAATGTTTGCAAACTAATAGCATTTTTTCCACTTACTTGTAATATGCACCTGACACTTGACTAACAGTAATTTAGTATTCCACTTCCATAAAGTTGGGGAACTTGCAAGAAACCCATTTAAAAAAAGTTGGTCCAACATCCTGGCTTTTAGTCACTAATATGAGTCTTTTTATTAGACCCACCCTTCCTTTTAAGTGCCCAAATATTGATGCTCGATGCCCCAGTTTGTAACGCAGACTTTCTGTTCAAGTCTAATCTCCAAGACCAAGACTCAAGATACTGTATGGTGTGCAAAAGTGTTTGCCCCCTTCCTGATTTCTTTCTTTCTGACATTATCGTGTTGTCACGAATGTGGACATGATGTACTGTTTCTGGGTGTAAATACAGGTCAGTGTAGTTATGAGGAGTTATTACACAGCATGTGAAAATAGCTGTGTAATTTCTTCTGTGGTTCTGGAGGGAGTTTTATCAAGTCTGAGAAAATACAGTGGTGTGCAAAAGTGTTTGCCCCTTCCTGATTTCTTATTTTTTTGCATGTTTGTCACACTTAAATAGTTCAGATCATCAAACAAATTTAAATATTATACAGCATATACAGCATTCTAGTGAGGCTGACAGACGAAGAAGAAGAACAAAATGAAGACTTTGGAGTGGCCTAGTCAAAGTCCTGACCTGAATCCTATTGAGATGCTGTGTCATGACCTTAAAAAGGCAGTTCATGCTCGAAAACCCTCCAGTGTGGCTGAATTACAACAATTCTGCAAAGATGAGTGGGTCAAAATTCCTCCACAGCGCTGTAAAAGAATCATGGCAAGTTATTGCAAACACTTGATTGCAGGTGTTGCTGCTAAGGGTGGCCCAACCAGTTATTAGGTTTAGGGGGAAATCACTTTTTCACACAGGGCCATGTAGGTTTGGATTTTGTTTTCCCTAAATAATAACCTTCATTTAAAAACTGCATTTTGTGTTTACTTGTGTTATCTTTGACTAATATTTAAATTTGTTAACAAACATCCTGGCAAACAGTTTGTTCTTTTGGTGACACAGTGGTTTAGTGGGTGTTTATTTTCTTCAGCAACTTGCAGAGGCGACAGTTTCATTTGCTGCAGACGGTTAATGAACTTGGTTGTTAACAGATCATAGAACCACAGGGGAAAATTGTCACATTCACATGTGGCTATTTGAGCTAACATCATAAGATAAACATTAGCAGGGTGGCCTGCAATAAAAGGAAATTCCATTTCTTGGGGTATTTTTGACTTAAGCCTATTTGTGACGCTGATCCTCACCTGATGACATCAATGTCTAGTGTAGATATGATATAATGTCGTTGTTTTACTTTTACAATAAAGCTCATCTTATTTATTTTCTCTATTAGGGCTGCATCTAATGATTATTTTCATTAACGATTAATCTGCCGATTATTTTCTTGTATAATTGATTCATTGTTTGGGTTATAAAATGTCATAAAATAGTTTTTTTAAGGCCCATTGCAATTCCCTAAAGCCCAAGCTGACATTTTACAATGTCTTGTTTTGTATGACCAACAGTCCAAACCCCCAAAGATTTCTATCGCACAAAAGGAAAGCAAATCTGCCAGAACTAGGAAATGTTTGGTATTTGTGCTTGAAAAACACAATTAATCAAATATCAAAATAGTCTCCGTTTAATTTTCCGTTGATCGATTAAACGATTAATCGACTGATATTTTCAGCTCTCTGCAACACAATAACATGCAACCACTGTACGAAAACCTTTGTACTGTTATATGTATTCTTTCATAATGGACATATTGTATGTTCCTCAGCAGCGAACATGGCACCACACGCTGAATAAAAAAAAATATTTGCATATAAAAACACATTAGACAAAATTCATGAAATATGCTTCAATTATTTATTGTGATTTTAATGAAAATGCACAACAATTAATCCACATCATCATTGAAAGTACAGAATTTTTCACCAAAAACTAAAAGTAATGATTTCTTGAATAGGCTTAAATTATTGATGTGTTAAGGTGGAGTAAAAATGGTAAATTCAATTTTATTTATATAGTGCCGATTCATAACAGAAGTTATCTCATTGCCAAAGTGCCCCAATAAAGAGATATATATTCTATGGCAAATTACTTACATAAAATGGCAATACATTCAATAATTAAAAGAAGCTTTAGGATAATTATTATAGAAGCATTTTGTAGATAAAAAAAATACACCAAAGTATGATGCTAAAAGGGGAAGTTTAAATAATGTATAATGAAGTTAATATAGGGAAGTGAATAATCATAAGTATAAGTTAATAATATTAAATTGCTACACTTTGCTATAAATTAACCTCCAGTCTTGTGTTGGTGGTCTATGTAAGGCCAGTTTTTTTCAGCATTGTTCAATCTCTTACAGGTGCAGTGGAAACACGGGTCTATAACGTTTCAATGTTTTCTTTGTTTATTTCTTTCATTTCTTATATTTATTTAGAATACATTTGATGTATAAAGCTGTTTGTTTTAGGATTGACTCAGTAAGTTTTGGCTACAGCAGCTTATGTTAACACTAATTTGGCAGAAAATGACTCATATGCAAACGTATGATCTAATAATTGATTATCCACATGATAAAAAGTGGCCTGCTTCATCTACGTTTGAGTGAAAGTACTGTTGTTAATTAATCTGTTTTATTAGAGTTCATTAAACTTCATTTCAGCACCACACACTGTTCAAATGGCCTGGTGCAAAGCGAGACACAATACCGGTGGATTACATGCCTCTCTTCACGTGGGAGCAGTATTAGATGTTATGCAGTCATATTCATCGGAATTTAAATATATGTAGTTACATAGACTTTATAAAGAAATCATGTAAAGGTTTTGGTGGAAACTATTAAAGGGAAACTTCAACGTCGGTCAGGGGGCCAAAATATTTTTGTTGGTGGGCCGGATTTGGCCAACGAGCCCCTATTTGCCTACCACTGATATGAAGAACCACACAATGCAAAGCTGAGTCCGGAGTATTATAATTATTATAATATACGTATAATATAAACAAGGTATGTGATACAAATATTTGTATTATCTGTTACAAAATATGTTATAAGATTCCATTTGAATGCCAAGAGGGTCACATTAGGATGACAGATGATTGCAGACCTCTTTTATCATGAGAGAGATATTTAACTCAGCAGCTCTTAATGTTACTAAAGCTCTTACTGTTTTAAGCACGTCGGCTTACCACCTGCTGACAGCTTTATATGTTTGTATATGTGATGTAGGTACTGCCGAAAGTATTAAATATACAAGACATTAAGAAAATAACAGAAATGGCCAAACTTATATAAAGCACGGGTATGACATGGCAGTGCTGTCAGTCCACTGGCTCTTATAAGTGAGACTAATTTATTCACTAAAGATCCACTACCATGATTGTTATTTTACACACCCTTGTATATCATGTCATAATGTGACACTCCCAAAACATCTTGATGACATTCTTAATGTATAATGTAGATATATTATGTAATATCATAGTCACATACTATATATCATAATAGAGATTATCATATAGCTATATTATTATTATTGTTAATCATTTACTTATTTATTATGTTTTCCTTTATACATATTTTGGGCTAACTTCCACAGTCTACACCCTATAAGCCTGTGAGGTCTACAATGGCTTTAATGAAAATTGTATCATCTCTCAGATAGGGGCTCTTGCCAGCCAGTTTAGCCAGTGGACAGAACAGCGGGCAGCCACTGGCGATGTTCATCTCACTGATTGGCCGCTGAAAGGAAGTGGAGGTGACATCAGGGCGGAAAGCATCAATAATGTGCTCCCTGTTGTTCTGATCCAAGAGCATTAGAGTTACCTGGGGAAAGAGACGGAGAGGGGAAAGCCAGTTTGTTTTGTGCTATTTATTGTGGCGATTGTGGCTTAAAATGGGTGGAAAGATCATTTACGAGTCGTCCTACCTTCTGACTGAATGGCCATTTGAGCAGCGCATCGCACTTGCCCCTCATGACGACAAAGAACAGTGAAAGGTGTGTTCCTCGACCCGTCCCATCGCCGTTCAAATACAGCCGCAGACACATTTTGTATCCATATTTGCTGGAGTAAAACGCTGTGAGGAAGAGAAAGAAGAATCCAGACTGTAAACAGAGCCTAAAAACAGTGTCATATGAAATTAGGAGTGACATGTACACTCCCTGAAAGACAACAAGGGTGTAGTTTAGTGGAATTTCCCTCGATTACATGCCAAGAGTTATGATCATACAAACCACCCGATCTTAGCTGACTCAATGAAAAAAATAACCTTTCAGCTTGGACATAAGATACGCCACGTGTACAGAAGACTTTTGAAATGCATGATGAGTGGTGATTATGTCTTTCATCTCACCTGGAGAGAACATTGCAGGTGTTCGACCACCCACAGCGTCCTGTCTGCGGCGTGAGAAGTCAGAGATTTTCCAGACAAATATCCCGTCGTACGTGCAGAACTGGAGATCACGCACCAGCTGTTCAGTTTCAGACAGCTGCAAGTCTCTCATGGTGAGTGTCCGCTCTAGCTGACGCACTTTATTGGTGAGGTTTTCAATTTTTTCCTGGTCTAAACGATGTTGGTGTGAGAAAGCCTCCAATGTAACTGAACTGCGCTCCACCTCTCGGTTCAGGACACACACGATGTTTTCTAAAGCGTTCACCTGGCAAAAACCCCCAGCAACAAATATATTTAGATCCTCATTCAAAACCTATAAACATTAGCAAAGAGCATTCAATCCACTGAGACTCACCTTTTTATCCAAGTCCACGTTCTGCACAGAGGCTGCAGCTCCAGAGCCCACAGTGACTCCCTCCTCAGGAGCCCTGTACAGGCCCAGACCGGAGTCCTCCTGCCACTCCCCGGGACCAGGAGCGTCAGCACGCGGCCGAGCCATGGACAGCACCATGGGCAGCAGCAGACGCAAGTGCTCCATGGTGCTGCTGTGCTCATGGTCACTGAGCTTCCCGTTCTCTATCTGAGAAACACAGCACAGCTTAGCTTACTACTGTAATTAGAGCCAAACCAAAAACTTTAAAACTGCAGCGCATAAACGGTCCAGTCAGATTTCATCAGGAGTGAGCATTTGCCCAGCGTTGGTGGAAAGATTTTGTTACCTTTGGTGAGAACCAGGCTAGCTGTTTGCCCCTGACTCCTGTCTTTATGCTAAGCTAAGCTAATTGTCTCCTCGCTGTAGCCTGGAGTGACAGAAGATTGATTGATCAATCTTTTCATCTAATTCTCTGCAACACAGTGAACAAGTATATCTCCCAAAATGTCAAACTTCCTTTAAAATACCTTGAAGTCTTCCTCCAACATAGTATTTGCAGCAATATTTTTGTCGACCAACTTCAATAAAAAAATATTAACAATAACACATTGAGAGCATTATATTTGATTAGAATACCGTACATACCACAGACTTACAGCCCACTTCACTGAATGGACAGGCACTCTTTGACTTGGCGCAGGACCTGGTGTGGTCATTGAACTGAAAGTAGGACAAAAAAAAAAGGAAAAAAGTAAAAGAGTTAGTTAGCCAGCTCCAAACAGAGAAGTGAAAGTGAAGTACAGGACTCTTAGTCAGAAAGAAACTAAATGGTCATAAATGGAATTCTAAGGCACCCCTTCCTAAAACCTCCATTAGAAAGAAAACTTTTCAGATGATCAATATGTGGAACTCAAAGGCATCTAGTTTAATTGTACATTTATTGTAACTTTGTTCTGTCTATTGTTTGTGTTTTGTACATACAGCATAATGCATGCATTTCAGGCCATTCATGTTGCATGTTTACTTAGGCTGTAAATGCTATATTCAGTGAATATTCTATGCTTAGGTACAGTATAAAGAAGCTACCTGTAAAACTAATAGCCTTTGTTCAGGGAGGACATTGTCAAGCATTACCTTGCAGAGTGCCACTTAACTCCACATAGAAATGAATATGGAAAATTAAAGGGTAATTTGAGGAGCAGCTCAAACCTTTTCTCTTGGGATCTTCTTCTTGCCACAGTCCTTGCATTGTAAGGGAAACTTCAGACAGATCTCATCATGGGCCTAAAATACACCATGAAGGAGTATGAGAATGTTATTTGGGTCCATTTATGCAGATACAACCAGCAACTGCTTTACACTAGATAATCTCTATCTCTCACCTTGATGTCTTTAAAGTTGAAGGTCACTTTGCAGTATTTGCAGTTGAGTGTTCTTGCTTCACATTCTCTCTCATTATGTCTGTCCTTCTCCGTACGAAGGATTAAGGTTTGGCAGGCGTCGCACTGTATCCGCTCAAATTCACAGCGACCTTCATGCTGAGCCTAAAAATGGAGGACAGATCAATTATTATTACCACATTCTTACTGTCTGCCCCTCCCCTGCAGAGCAGCTGTGACTGGTATTCATTTACAGTTGTGCTTTATGGTTTTATAGCATAATTGCGTGCAAATCGTTTAATTTACATAGCAGATGATCAAAGCAGGTCATATAAAAGCTTCTGATCTTTTGTCAGTTTTTATATAAAAGATAATACTCCCTTGTTAATCACTGTCAAAACAAATGTTCTGCACAAAAGTTGTAATTGCTAGACACACCTGTAGATAAAAGTGTGGTAGGATGTACTGACAGTTGACAGTTGACTTTTTTATTTTCTTTTTAACAACACAGTACATTTATCTAATTATGAAAGTGAGTGAGTAATTATGACTCTGTAATTATTGATGTAATTATGATGTATACCAATTAGGATTATTCTGAGACTCACAATTGAATTACTTGTACTATATTATTGCTAAAACACAAATAATATACTAAAGAAGTGAGCTAAAAAGAGATATTTTTCAAACATCTGACCTTAAAACAAACCAAAAAGAAAAAAATTGGAAGATGAGGAAATAAATGTACAAAAAACAGGCGCACAGAAATAAAAAAAAAGTGTTAGCAAAAAAGGATGTTTTTGATGTAAAGCATCTAAGTGTTTGAGAATTATATAAAAAGCCATAAAATATCACATTTTTGAAAAATACTGGGAAAGGGGCGGAGCTCGATGAGGTGGAGTTTATTGGCCTGGAAGTTAGTCTCTTCCACTATGACTACCAACAGCACGCATGGAGCCACAGAGCAGGAACAACAGGTAGGTTAGCCTGTTTTTCGCTTTGACTGCTCACTTTTCAGACATGCAACATCTGCAAATCTCGAACCGAATAACCAAACTGAATATGAATCATCTTTAACAGCTTTCCAGTCAAATCCCTGTCCTGACCACACCACTCAGAAACCATGTTTAGTCTATTTTTCCAGCTTCGTAAGACCTAGTTTTGGGTGTGTATGGCTAACTATCAGCAGCGCGGATCTTTCCACACAACAGTGACTAAGATGCAGCCCGTAAATATTCACATAAACGTGGGTGTATCACACAGCATAGCAATCATTTCTTGAGCACTGCAATAAAACTATAGCAGACTTTGACACGTGGTCGTAGACAGTAAGCACACGTTTCTTAAGAACAAGAAGTTTCATCAGAAAGCTAAGCAGCCAGAGCCACATTTGCAAAGCATGCAAAATAATCTCCAGCATCAGCCTAGTGTTCTCATTAAATGTTTCCTGCCATCACATCATTTGAACATTTCCTGTGTAAAACCTGATCTACATACAGCATAGTTAAGTAAAACCACAGACAAACAGCACTAAAAACATCCTTTGCATGGAATTAGCATCAGGAAGTTTCTTTAATAAACAAAGCAACTCACCCCCCACAGACATATTTGCAGTAAAAATAAAACTAGTAGACAGATGACGCGCATTCAAACACAAGAACACAAACAGCTTTTATGATTCTGATGGGGATTTTCTGTGATTATACAAACCACAGTCTGTCTTAAGGACGTAGTTCATTGTCTAATCCTGTTCTGTCTAACAGCCAGTGTCAATTCAGCAGTTCCCTTGTGAACTAAGTCTAGAAGTTTCTTTATCATGTAATGGTCAACTAACCCTCAAACAGAAGTCAATATAACGGCCTTTTATCTGCTGGTACTTTCCCACTGAGTTGTTGTTGTTGTTAGCTGAGCTGGTAACGTGGGGACTTTCCAGGCTGCATGTTGAGTTTCACTTCCTGTTTCTCTGCTGCTATTGCTGCAATGCCTGTAACACGACCACATTGTTCAGCCATAATGAGATCTGAAGGCTTGAGGAAGAAAAACACGTGGCCTTGTGAATGCAGAATATGCTCTGTGTTGGTACTGATGGTTTAGAAATATATATATATATATATGTAAACAGCTCTGGTTTGGGTGGAGTAAACTGACACTTGTACATGGTTAATACAAGTTAAACTTTATACTTCACCTCATACTCTTTTATTGAGCCTGTCCAATCGCAGCCCTGGTTCAAACACCTGGCAGGCAGACTTGCTATTTCTCGACCTGCTGCATTGTCTGGAAATGCCTGGTGGGCGAACAAAGAACAGACTTCAGTGAACTCACAAAGCTACTAATCATAGCAAGCAGCCATAACAGGTTGCATTATGTGAGGCTGTGGTGAAGGAAACTCCAGTCAGACTGAAGTCATATTTTTTCCTTTGAAACAGAATGGGGATGAGGGATGGTATAGAGATTACAAGGACGATGTCTCATAAAATGGCTGAAAGTTGCATACTTCATAACTTACCTCATTACTATTTAGAATGGAAATAGGTTCTTCATATATCTCCTCTTGGCGGCAGGCTTCACATGGCTTTGGCCCAGAACTGACAAACAAAACAGGTTTGTGACTTTACAGTAAAAAAAACAAAACAAAAAAAAACAAAAAAAAAAACAGCTGGTTGGCGACAACAGTCAGCAACAATTTCCTGCTGATCCTTTACTGGAACAACTGCTGACCAATATGGACCACAGCTCAAGCAGATGAATCATTAATCAATACAACAGCAGTGAAAGAAGCTTGAAATGCTATTAAAAAAGCAGCAATTTGCAACCTTGATATGATGTGGGAAATTCATGAGAAAAACGTATTGGCTTTTGCATAGCGGGCGACAAATAAATGAATAACACACACACACACACACACAAACAAACAAACAGTACATGTCAAATTATTATGATGATATTATCATGATGAATTGTCATGTGTAGACAGTAGTGGTTTTCGTACAGGACATGTGAAATCACCTTTCAAAATATCAATTTCACATGTGGTTTTGTGTAAAGGATAGTTTAATGAAATTCACATGACACAAGCACGTGTGGTTTCTAACCATGTACATGTGAAACTTCACAAGTGCTTGTGTGAATGTTGTGAAGATTAGCAAAAATGAGACTCCAGCACATAGTTTAGTTTAATTTATTTTGCTGTATTTGGTTTCATGTATAGTTGTTAAAATGATTTAATTTCCTGTATTGTCACCTTACCTTTAATGATACTGTCAAAGTATCATTAAAAAATGAGGTGATACACCAATGTATTCGTTATGCATTCACAGTGAATTCATGAATTAATAAACAACCAGTGATAGGAAAAGGAAAAGTGGAAAAGAAAACAATGGACACCTTTAGAATGAATCAGCATGGTTAGATCCTTATGATTCACTGACTTGAGTATTACAGTCCTGTCAGGGATGAGTCTGCACAAAGTAATGGTCTATGATCTTGGGTGCAAAAAAAAAAATCCCCAGAGCCAAGCAGAGCTAAGAACACAGGATGTGCTGAAGGATGTCCAGTAAGAGGGTAAGTACTAGGGGGGAAAGGGGTTTGCATTTCACACAGTTGTAGGTGGTCTGAGGACCTCCAGTCTACCTGGTGAGCTGCTTGAAGCAGTGTACACAGAAGCGGTGGCCGCACTGAGCCTGGACAGGCTTCCTCAGGACCTGGAGACACCGCTGACATTTGTATTTATTCTCCATGGGCACTGATAGGACACTGAGGGGGATCCCTGGTAAAGAGTTGGAACAGTCCAACGTGATTCGGGCCATTCTTCTCCATCAATCTGGTGCTATAACCTGTGAATGAAAACAGACTGCACATCAATCACGATGTTTTGTGTTTTTCCCCTGACATACTACAACGAGGCTATTATAGCCTAAAACATGTTTTATATAACACAGCCAAATGGTGTAGGCATGTTAAAATAAGACACGATGGTGATAGTACCATCATATGCAAATAAAGATGTAAAACTACAGTGGAACCTGTATGCAAGTATGGCTTGCCTTCCCAAAACTCTTGCCTTATCTACGAAGCCTACATGAGATGCGTGCAAATGAGATCGATCAATATCTTTTAGAGAGATAGTGATCTGTCAGAAAACAAACAAACTAGTGACAGATTTATCTGATAAGTTGCTCTAGAATGTAAACATGGTGGGCAGAGCGGAAGTACATTCAAGAGGAAACACTGATGCGAAGAGAGCTTGAAATGGAAGAAGCTAAATAGTCTAGCTTTACTTTACACTTGCTGCATTCAACAGACAACGCTTAACATAAAAATGAATAAAAAATGATGCAAACTATGACAAACGCAACAGATCACCATGGCCACCCCTTGTTACAGTTCAGGCCAAAACATAAAGCTGCTGGTTACAGCCCCACCATGTGTTCAATCTGTCCGTGAGTTTTTTATTTCTTGAGTAACGACAGAGATTTTAAAAACGTCCGATCTTTCAAACGTTGTTGCTTGAGGACAGGGGTATCCAGCGATGTCTCATGAAGGGCCAATGGTCTCAAGGTACAATTGCACTCACTTAGGTTTGCCATTTACTATTAAATAATATATATAAAGACGGATTTTATTAAATAGTAACTAGACAAGGCTAATAATCGTGCTTGTGCTGCTATCTAGTGGTTGATGTATGCCCTGCCCACAATATATGGAGTTCAATACAGCGCACAATGGATCGAAGTTGGGTGTGGTCACAATATTTTTAATACCCTTTATTTGTATGGTATCTGTGCAAATGCAACAATTTAAAGCCACTATGTTAATGATTTGAATATTCCTTCCTTTGGTGCCATCTGGTGGAAGTATCAAGAAAGACACTGTGGCAAATTGAAGGCAGTGAGCAGTCAGTGATAATTTTTTACATGTCAGTACAGCATAGATTAAATGAGGTCCCAGGAGTCTGCAGGTTTATCCCTTCCAATTAAACCATAAGTTGCCTTAGTAATGCTAAGTGCTAGGAGTAACTTTTGTATCAAGTCTTTTATGGTAGAAAAGCATTGTTACGATGACCTCTACAGGTAGAAAATGACTGAAACGGGTGCAAAAGTCTACTCTGTTGTCTGTCCCACACCAACCAGTATAGAATTCAGCAAGGTCAAAAGCGGCAGCAACAGCAGAACTTTCCGCCTCTGTGTCAAACTTTAAAAGCTATGAACCACTACAAGGCTTATAGCGTACTTGGCTGGTGGTGGTAAATGCAATAGTCATATCATAGTCACTGCTATAAGTGCGCAAATTACACTAAAAAGCCTGTTGTGGCAATAATTTCACAGTCTCATGCACTGAGCACAGTACCAAGGTTGTGGTAGAACTACTTTTATACAAGAAATTTTCACTTTCGCTACATTGCAATCTTTCACGCCTTTACAAAAAATAAAATTGTTTTAGAAATGTATGCAAGCACGGTGTGCAAACACAGAGTTAATATAAGTGTCTCTGGAAACTCTGGAAAGAATAGAGATAATAATAATCATGAGATAAATATATAACCTTTGAAATCTTTCTGCATGTTTGCAATAGGCTAAAGGTTGCACGACAATATGTCGTTTATCTCGTTTTGTACAGGACACAAGCCAAACCGCTTTGAGCAGTGTTGTCTCCACCTATTAATTTGCTTGAGTTAAAGCATGTCTTTTCAGTGTCAATCGAAATGCCACTGACAAAAACACACAAGAAGAAGTTCCATCTCAGCATTTTCCTAACAGGGGGTAAGGTTAAGGCTACCTGTTTACACTAGGTGGAGGTAAATACCATATTTTCAACCCACATTGTATTGTTTGGTGACAAAACACACAATTTATCCTGCACAAACTGACTGGGGAAATTCTGTGCTTCTGTACAAAGACACATGCAGACTAACAGTTGTGGGATAAGACTGGGATATGGCTTATTCATTGTGTTTTTGCTGGTCATGTGAGCTTAGTGGACTTTTTGCTGACTTAAAAATAGGAAACATCTCTTTTTGTTGTAATCCTTTCTCAGCCATAGGAAATCCACTAAACTAACATGTAGGGAAGTGGGATTAAAAGTTGCTGTTAGATCAAAACTTAAAAAGATAAATGAAACTAGGCAATCTAAAAGGTCATTTTGCCCCACAAATTCATTTCAGTAACAGCATGAACACTGAAACCCACAAGAACATCCCTTGCATCAAATTTTCAGAATGATCTTCACAGAATGAGTCATGATGAAAATCTCATGATCAGAAGAGAAAAAGTTCTCCTGCTCATCATGAGACTTAAATTGTCCCAACATATGACCAGTAATGCATTAGCAGCCATTAGTAACAGTAAACATTCAAGCTACAGACAACATAATCTTTCAAGTAACATTCATACATAATAAAACGTAATATTTTGGCAAACTCTTAACTATTACTGACATTTTATTATCCTTTCTAATAAGGAATATGTTTATTTGTCAAAAATTTCAATTAATACTGTAAATTAATATGTTTCCAAATGTTCCAAACTTCAGTCCCATTACATGGAGAGTGAAACAGCAATATTTGTTATCATGAATTGAATTTTCTAGAATAATGACTGGTCCTTATTTAGTTGTCTTGTTCCACCCTAGATTACTTCATACCAATTTCAAGAAGAACCCAGTTTAAGGCAGGAAGTTTCATAATTCATTTCTTAGAAAACACCCAATGCTGCTTATCACTGGAAAGTCACATCATATTTCCCTGTTAGAATGATCTGAATTCTGACAGGTCACATTCATGTTACATAATTACTATTTCTTCAAGTTGCAACATACCATAGTAAACCTACATTATTTCACAATCACACAAGTTTCATATGTTCAAACTTGTCCAAATGTAGCTAGAAGGGTATATGATGCAATAAGTTATATATCACTACTGAGTGACACATAAAGCCTTGCAGTGAATAATGAGCCAAGCCTTAATAAGTACAAGAGTACACCCAAGCTGCTGTTTAGTTTATGTAACCATAGAAACCTTGAGAGGGTAGCAATTACAAATGCAGTTAAAACAATCATTAAATCAGCCAGTCTCATGTGGAAACCATATGCTGGTTTTCTTTGTCACACACCACACTCCACCATCATGAAAGGACTAATAAACAGACCAGGATGTTTGTACACTGTGGCTGAAAATATCAGAAACAAGAACATAAATAACATGAAATCAGCTATGAACTAGGCACAAATATAACTAAACTTTGAAGTTTAGTTTAAAAAAAAAAAGACCTTGGTTTTTGAACTGTGTCCATACAGTTATCAAGTTAAGTCAAGTTACAGTTTAACAATCATGTCTTTGGAAGAACTATCACCAACACCAAGAGCTGCGTTCTTTATCAAAACAATGCCTTGAAAAATAAAGTACACCCAAAGTATCACCAAAGTATTACTTTTTTTGTCTGCAACAGCTGTCCCTGACTGCTTTTTAAAAAGGAAGAAAAACACCCTCTGCCCTGCCTGCTCCCTGTATGCGTGAACCATCCGTTCGCCATGTTCCGTTCAGTTGTTGTTCCAACCAACTGTTTCTAGACTCTGAACCTCTCTACGATACTGTACTGAAACCAAACCAGGATATTTACTCACCGAGCTTGAAAAGACTGCCTGTTCATGTTATACTCGCATACTAACCTACCCCAGTATTTAATGCTACACCCCCTACTAAAACACGTCAGCAGTGCATGTATACTAGATTAGGTATAAAGCAGCCGCCACGGGGAGGCGACTAGTTCAGTGTGTCTGCGTCAGTAGTTTAGACAGTATCTTGCATGTTAGTTGCTCCGTGAAAATATGCTAACGAATAACTTCTGCAGTTTTTTTTTTTAAACTTATGTTTGCATTTGTGTCATCAGGCTAAAAACAATTAATGGTGTAACCTAGCACTTAACTTACACTTTACTTCTTGGATTGTATGAGTAGCTAAACAACTTTAAGTAGCTAGTTAAATGCTAAGTTAGGCAGTTTGACTAACCTATTAACGTTACTATGGGTTTAGCGAGTTAACTCCTCAGTTAGCGAACTGCTAAGCTAGTCATCTGACGAGCAGAAACACCAGCTCAGCTAACTAACCTTAGCGTCTTGATTCTGTCTCTGCCGACAGACAGAAAACGAAACTATTTGTCCGCTGTAGTACAAGAAGGGCACCTTTAGCTATGTTTACAATTTTGTTGCTACATGAGCTCATTTTTTAAGGTAAGGCAGCTGTGGAGAGCGGAGTCACTTCCTCTCTACACGCTGACCAACCCCGCCCCTTCACCGGGGCTGCCCCGGAGTAGAAAGCTGGTGGACCGGCGACGCATGCGCATTAGCCTTCACAATGTGGCTGTTCATAGGTAAACCTTTCCAACGGTTAAATCAGCGACAATGCGTTTTGATCTCCAAAGGTACGAGTTTTCATACGTGCGCTGCGTTATTTGAAAAAGCGAAAAGCAACCACTACTGTTTAAATAAATGTAGCTAGGTAAGATGTAAGTTAACAGTTTCAATGTGGAAATTAATGAATGTCGAAGCCTAGCTGTCAGAGAGGGCACAGACAGTAACACAGTCCTCAGCTATGTAACGTTAGCTAGCTTAATTTAATGCGCTAGAATCAGATAAATATCAGTAATTAGGTTGTGGCTTATATCAATAATTAGTTAGTCACATACACTTGTCTTTCCAGGACAAGCAATAGAAAAGTAACTTCAGGATTTTGATTTCGTTCACAATAATTGGTGAACAGAACGGGCAGATGGATGTAGCTCGCACATTTTTGCGATTATCTTTTAAAAATAAAATTTTATGAATGATATTCCTAAACTAAACTGAAATGAGCTACGTTATTTTGTATGAAGGAAGGGACAGCTTATGATGCTGCTGGTGTCTTCTAAACAATAACTAAGGAGAACTCAAGAGAAGCAAATTAACTACACTTTCTTGCCATAAAATCTCACACATGATAATTATTCCCATTCAGATTACACCCTTAAAGTGTTAATATTCAGTGTGACCTCTTTCTCTCAAACATGAGCACACTCTGCTACAGTCTTGGTCCCAGGACAGTACTTGCATCAAAAAATGCTGTTTTTTCTGTAGAGCATACCAAATATTTTTGCTTTGATATCAATCATTATCAATAAGCTGTTGAGTTGTTATTGTTATGTGAGGGCAATAAAACAAAGTGCATTATTATATTGTCTTGGTCCAGTTGTGTAAAAGTTTCTAATGTTTCTAATGGTCCACCTTTGTCTCAGCCTTGTGTGTCCAGCATCTGCACAGTAGTAGCACTGGGTTCACAGACAGCTGCTATGATGGGCTGTATCCTGGACATATCCACACCACCCCCATCCAGAAAGCGCTGCTGGCTGTTGGGTCAGGTGTTGCTGCGCTACAGAACCCTTACAGACACGGTGAGACTCACACATCAGCATGGGGCTCACGCTGCATTCTCTGTTATTATTTGTGCTGGCCTTTCTTTCCTTTTTCATCTCCCTTTCTTCTACTTTTTAATTAAAAATGCCTTCTCATGGGGCGTCTGCTAGCCAAGTGGTTAAGATTCATATCCTTAACTACAACGCCCTGTCTTCACCCCATTTCCTGCCTACTATCAAAATAAGGAAAAATACCAAAAATGCCTTCCCACGAACAGTTGTTCCCAGTCACACACAACCTATTATATAGTCAAATATGGAGATAGCTCTCATGATCCTGGTGCAATAGAAAACCCCTAATGTTCCAAACTTTGGAAATTCATTAAAAATCAATCGTACTTGTTTAACTGCTTTCATACATTGCAGTGGAAATTACCATTACAATTATTTAACCAAAAATAGTAAAACTAATTAAAACTTTAATCTCTTCTAAAGCTTTTTCAAATAAAAGAAAATGACAAACAAAGTCTTATCTTACTTTTTTCCCCCTGAGCTTTCAACCTTATTAGCAGATGGAGTTTGCAGATGAAGGCCACAAAATGTGGCTTAAAGCTCTGACCAACAACAAGTAAGTGAATCTTGTGATAAGAATGTTTCGTCAAACTGCTCTTTCCAAGGTCAAGAATGAACCTCGAAACTCAACCAAATTGCTTTACAACTTTTGGGAATTAATTGTGTCAAATGTATCTTTCTGCCAATAAATTATAAGTGAATGCTGAAATGTATCCTCCTGACTAAATTACGAGACAGAGACTTGGTCGTCTCATTGCTGTTTTCGGTAAGAATCCTTCTTTTATAAGTATTTTATTACACCAATATTTTCATCACAGATTTTGTGTTTTTAAGATATTCTCCAAATTCAGAACAAAATAGCACAGGATATGTAAGAAAAAGAAGCAAGGGACATTATCTATCTATATATCTATCTATCTGATAGCCTTACAACATGTTGATTTAAACATCATCCAGTCTGTAACTGATAACTTGTGTATCAGCAAACCTGTATCCTCTGTATGCCTCCTACAGTTCAGATTATAGGAACGTGAAAGAATGTTTCATCCTGTGTATCATTTCTTCTGCAAAATGATAACAGCTGTCGGGGACTGTACCTGAGGTTTATTCTCTGGAGACCACTGTTACTATGTATGCTTCAAAAATGTCTTGGAAACAGATATGAGAATAAATACCCTGAAACCTTCAAGGAGGAAGAGAGCACTAACACCTGTCATGTGACATTTTAGTTTAGAGCCTGCAGGTGTTTTCTAGTCCTTAGTATCGGTTCATCTCCAAAAATGCAGGATCCTTTTATAATAACTACTATAATTACAATACAATAACATAATTCAATAACGTTTGACCTGTGCTGCCTGGTAAGCACCCAGGTCATTCCAACTACACGCCACCAGTTTGTAATGCAGGCTTTCTGTTAAACATTTGTCGCCTTCAGACCCAAACTGAGATAACTCTGTGGACATCACCAGACTTGACATTTTCAAACAGACATTTTCTCAGACTTGAAAAATTTCCTTCAGAACCACAGAAGACACTAAACAGCTGTTTTCACAGACTGAGTAGTACTCCCTGTGATGAGTAAACTGATCCTTGTGTGTAAAATGGGCGGAGTGCCCCTTTAAATCAAGTATCTAGGTGAATTTCAGCTATATTACGCGCTAGATTTTAAGACAAACTGCACAAATTTGACAAGCCATGATGAGATGTATATTATTAATGTAACAAATTTGAGAATCTTTAAGTCGAAATGTAATTTGGGGCAATCAGATATTAGATTGTAGGTTTAGCAGCAACATCTTGGAAAATCTCTGCATTGTACAATTTAATTGCATGAAACTCTCCCTACAGACATGGTTGCAGTGCTCGGGGAGACGACAGGACACCTAGCGTTGATAAATCTCAGGGACAGGATGAGAAACGATCCTGAAGGCTATACTATCCTAACGTGAGGCACTCTTAACACTATTCAGTAACTTTCTGATGATTTTCTGTGAATGAAATTAGATTTAGTCTCACTTGTTATTGACTGGTTATTGCAGAGAAAGGCCCAGGATCCGGTTGTCTACACTTGATCTGAGCAAGCTGGCATCACTGCCTGACGGCTCTTTTGGCAGAGAATACCTCCGTTTTCTGGAGGACAATGTGAGTATCCGCTGATGTGTTGTAAAACTTCATACAAAGAAATTTTATACTATACATTTTCATCAAGATAAACACATGTCCTCAGAATCCCGTCCTTTTTCTGTTTCTTTTTCATATTCACATGTATTCACTTTCCTGTTCTGTCAGCATGTGACCCCCGACTCGAGGGCAGACGTGAAGTTTGTGGACAATGAGGAGCTAGCTTACGTCATGCAGAGATACAGAGAGGTCCATGATTTGCTGCATACCTTACTGGGGATGCCCACCAACATGCTGGGTGAGTCAGGCTTTACCAATTCTGAAAATGCTACCCAGATATTAGACATTACACTTCAGACCATCACTGTCCTGCACAAATCTGGCATCTACACCGTCAAATCGTATTATTTATAAGAGTTTGATAGCCAAGCAGTTTTTAATAGCACAATGAATAGTTAATGATGTGGCTTATTATAAGTCTTTATTGTGTGAATGGCAGACAAAACCAGATGAGGGGCACATCTGGAACCACATGTTTGACACCTGACAGAACAATGAAATTCTCAACAGAACTTAATTGTGTCTCTTCCATGTTTTCCTTTCTAGCTGTCTTCACACATTTCCTGCTTTTCAATGCCCTGTCCTATAAATTGTTGATTGGAGCTTTCTGTTTTGCTGACAACATACTAGTGGATTGATTCTATATCACAATGAACTGGCCAAAACCTTTGAGGTGCGACTTCTATAACACAGAGGAAGAAATAACATTTTGCAATAGGGTTTCACCACAGAATTTGCTTGCGACACATTTAAACTGTTGACAGACTTTTGGTTTTCTCTTCTCCTTTCGTCATGAATAATCTGGATATATTTTTCTTTCTCTGTCCCTTCCTGCTGCTTTCAGGTGAGGTGGCAGTGAAATGGTTTGAAGCTGCTCAGACTGGGCTTCCCATGTGTGCTCTTGGGGCTGTGTTGGGGCCACTTCGGCTCAATACCAGGTACAACACCACTGCTTTTACCAGAGAGTTTGAATGACAGCACAGTGCTGGACCACCAAGGTGCTTAGTGAGCTCTGTAGCAGTATGATCGGAAGTAGCGGTAGTTACATTTTCAGTGACTCAATCAAGTCTCTGATAGACTCATAGTATTCACGTTCACCTTTCTGTTCACTCACAACAAAGAGCAGAGCTGAGTAATTTGGGGTAGGGCTGCAACTAACGATTATTTTCATTAGCAATTAATCTGCCGATTATTTTCTTGATTAACCGTGTTTTATAAAAATGTCGGAAATTTGTAAAGAATGACCATCTCAATTTCCCAAAGCCCAAACTGACATATCCAGATGTCTTATTTTGTCTGAGCAACAGTCCAAAATCCAAAAAATAATCAGTTTAGTATCATAGAAAACTAAGAAAACCAGCAAATATTAAAAATTCCCCCCTTAGTTTACTTGCTTAGTTTCGCTCAATTCCTGGATGACATAACTTCAGTCTGTCCTAAGGCATTTATTAGTTTCTGACTCTGCAAAAGTGGGAAAAACTACTGCAATTCCCCAAAACTACTGTGTCTCTGAACTATCTCTTTAAGCAAATCACACACATTTAGGCTATTCTATGTGTTCTCCTTTTGATAATTAATGTAATAACTAATTTTAATATTTTAATTTGTTTTCAATGTTTCATTCACTGAGCCTCCCCTGAAACTGAACCTGGGAAGGCCCGCCTTTCACTTTGAAAACCTCTGACTGCATGTGATGCAAGACAAATTTCCTTGTGAACGGACAATAAAGTGTATCTTATCTTATCTTATCTTATATTGTAAACATTCATTAGGCTTTTGTCCAGCTCTAATGTACCTCAGTACCACAGAGCGGTAAGAGGAAACACTCTACTAACTATATATCATTCTGCCGTTACAATGAACAAATGCCTATTTGTTTCTTTACCTGTAAATCATTAATCCTTCCTCATTCAATAACTGTGTACTTCCCTGTGTTTTGGGGAAATGGACTTTGGCCCGTTTATTAGAAATAAAAAAATAATGTCTTCATTGTTGTATCATGCTGAAGTGTTCCTTCCTTGTATCACCTTCTAGCCGATTACACTCGTTGTTCACTTCCTTGGGTCCTTGGGCTCTGCAGAACGGTCGGCGGTCCCGCTGTATCCTCAGCATCTTCTACGAGCGACGATGGGAACAAAGCCTCGAAGACCTCCGACACGAGCTCCACATAGAGCCACCTCCTGTCATACTCAGTGCTGTCAACAAGAGGAGCATGTGAACAAGACAAAATTCAGGAAATCACTGGACAAAAGACTTTTAATCATGGACAAACCAGAAATATTTGAAGTGTTATATTGTGGAATTTCTTTATGAGAAGGATGTTATTAATTATTGAGGAAATGGGGAAGTTTCACACTTGGCAAACTTTGGCTTGTCCCTGCTTACAACCTCAATACATCTTTCTTCATTTTAAAGTAGCTTTTACTTTGAAATGTGAGTCATCCCTTGAGTGAAGTCATATCAGCTGAAGTTTTTATGCTCCTCTGATTCAGTCTCCATCTGTTGTTGAAAATGCGACAGAAAGTGTGTATTTGTATCAAGTACAAAAATAAATGTAAAAACTGAATTATGTCTGCTGAATTTTTATGCAAATATTTCTTCAGTTGTTAAACTGGTATTTTCTTGACCATTTTTCTATTTTAATACAGCTGTAAAATTATTGAGAAATAGTGTCAGTGCACCTGCAGGTGTACTAACACTTATGAGTGGGAAAGGAGCACCTTTCATTACATCTGCTGCTGCTTTTGTTATCTGACTCGCTGTTTTATCATATACTGTGTTCTGAATAAATAAACGCCTCTCCTTATTACAGTTATAATGACAAATTAAGTCTATTTGCGTACACTGCTTGGCAGGTGTATGAGATGAGCAAATCCAGTGTCAAAAAATAATCTTACATTTTTCTAGTTAAAAGCATTTTTCTGGTGAAAACCCAATTTCAAGGTTATTTTTAAAATAGGCTATGTAGATAGTTAATTTCACAGTTCAGAAAACATGAGAACAAAATATGTTTGCTGAACGTTTCCGTTAAATGCTGTAGCCAGCTAGTTGACTGTTGCTGAGCAACTTAATACTGTATCTCCACATTTAGCTTTGGGCACAATGCACAAAGGTAACCCATGATTTTACTTGCATTGCATTTTGGATATCACAGTTAACATGAAATATTAACTGCAAATAAAGGAGTAAAAACCTGCTGTCATCTCTACTTTTATTTATTTTATTGTTGTCCATAGTATTGGCCCAAATTAACTTAAAGTTCTTTTACGTATACCATGACTAAGCTAGCCCTAAAAGAGTTAATAATATAGCAATTGGGACATGTTCAACTAAGCCTAATACAATTCAAATCTGAATGGTGTTTATAGGAAGATGTTTTCATAGACAATGTTTCTTTTGAAATAGCATGGTGGGCATGAATGGGCTATTACAATGTTACACCACATAGTACTGAAATCACAAGAAATATCTGGAATTACTACATCCTGGGGTATCCACCCTTTAAGTCTTAATATATAACTTAAACATCCTGAAGCTACTCAAATCAATTATCTCTGAATAGTAACACAACATTTCTTAGACATCATGACAATATATTTGTCTTAAAATGCTCATTTACAAAGGACGTAATAAGCAGGACACTTTTTCTGCAGGGCTGCAGTGTACTTTACAGTTAATGGTCATTAGTGCTAAAAACAATACTTTATTTGGATATAAATATCACTGATGAGGAGTCAGTGAAGTCACTACTTGATTTAGTTTTTCCTTTTCCCTCAGTTTTATCTCATTGCCTACTGCCCTCCTCTCATATGTTGTGTCTGCTATCAGAGGAACACAGTGTCTCAGGTCACTTCACACTAATTACGATGAGCGTGTTGCTTTCATTGTTAGTTCCCTAACCCTAAAATTAAATATGAGTGCATCTAGTCTTTGTCTCTTGCTGATGTCAAAGCTAAATGTCAGTTTCCTTTGGTGTTATTTAAATTCACAAACATTTATTCAACCATATATGTGGTCAGTTTAAAGTTTGCTGAGGTTTGGTCTGATTGTAAGTCAGTCCCTGTAGCTGTCCGCGGTCCTGGAATTTTATTTTCACTTTTCTGATGTGACATGCATCATCAGGAGCACACTGTTGCAGGTTTGTGATGTTGGTTGTGAAGGCTTAATTTGACATTGCTGCCCTCTAGTGGTTTTCAGCCCGAACTTCTGAGAAGTAGCAGCAGTGTTCACATCTGCTCTGCTTCATATTATGACCTTGATTCCAGAATTGGCTCTTCCTCAGATTTGGGCTCAAAGCCCCTTTTCCTAATGTAATAAAGAAGACATTTTAAAGGGAGCAGATAGCAGAGATGTTGTTGCATGTCCTTTGAGAGATATAAATCACAGTTACAGTTTTTTGGACTCACACATATGATCGTCACATCACAGAGTTGAGCTACATTGCTAAATTTAAAAGTTTAAAACTGGCCTTTATCCTCTCTCTAAGAATGTTTCTAATGGAAATAGGAAACATCAACTGTCTCACAGAAGTTAACACAAAACTCTGAGCAAGAATGATTAGTGTTTTTGAGTTACACTCATTTTGTTAACATATCTTATCTTTCTGCTGAGTCCCTGCAGGACAACTGGTATCGTAATGTATAACTGTACTGTACTACATTGACAAATGCACACAAAACAAAATCCTGCTGTGACATGAAAGGACAAACTCTTTTCAGCTTTTCAGCTCTGAAAATATGTTACAGCAAAGGAAATTTCAAAATTATACCTTGTGCATTCATGGGACTGTCTATTACACAATCATAAAATATAACAGTCAAACGGTAATAATTGGTTTACTGAGCATATCACAAAGCAAAATTATCTCTAGTGAGTTTCTTTGCAACACAACATTTAAAACAGTCCTGGATTAACCAGTATAATTAATATTTTCTATAAAGAGTCTTGGATCAAACTGATGATAAAAACATTTAATTTTAAAAACAAACAGCAAATTTCATTTTAAAAAAACAATCATTGTCAGTCAAACAAAATACTGTTATAGCACTACTATATAATATGATCAACAGATAAAGAAATTTAAATCTATTAAATCATTAGAAACAGTAAAAAAGAATGGGCAGCTACTAATAGAATAGCTAACAGAATAAATAGATGGAGGATCTTTAGCTGCTGATCATATTTACATTAGAGAAAGTTGTCTCCCGTTGGCATTGTTTCACATGTGTGAGTTTATTTGTTCATTTAGTTTTTTGGGCGTTCTGTCAGTGCAGTATGGTGATGCTGCGGTCAGCCACGGCACACGCTGGCAGCAGCGGGGCACTGAAGGGATGTTTGAGAGAGTACAGCACGGCACTGGAGTCCAGCTCGTAAAACATCAGCGTCTGACTCAGCCAGTCCAGCAGCAGGCCGATCCTCTTGGGTTTCCTCACGACCTGCAGTGGCACCTTCTTCCCCGCGTGGCAAAAGGTGTAGTCCCCGTCGTAGTGAGACAGCACCCAAGACTGACTGTTGTTGCCCAGCCGGGCCTCGTTCCCAGAGCCTTTGCGCTCCAGAGAGGTGTAGCAGACCCCGACCTTAAAGGCAGCACTCTGGCCTACATCCACCACCCAGCTGTGGGTGCCAGAGGACATAGACAGTGAACCCAGCGCGTTCGGCAAGCAGTCGAATCGTGCCGGGTCGTATTGTGGGGATTGGCGAGCTTTTTTGTGCAGGAAGGTCAAAGTGCAGGAGTCGTCAGACAGGGACAGGAGAGGGCTCACTGTGCGCTCATCAAACTTTAAAAAAGATGATCCGTACGCTGTGGGAAGAAGAACAAGATGGTTTGAATGTCACACACTGCTGCATTACTATAAGCAAACATGTTTAGAGGCATTTTGAGAATTAGTTTACTGTAATGTCACAGCTTGCTCTTCGCCACACACACAAGAATGTCAAAAATGAGGGTTGGCCATTGAGCTGGTCACTTCCTGCCACTATAATTACACTATCATGCTTGTCTGCCTTTACATTCAACCAGCTAAAATATCAGCATGCTGCTTATACAAATCAGTAATACTGACTAAATAAAATAATAGTATTGTAGCACTGAAAGGAGCCATTCTGCATAACTTTTACTTGAATACAGGGCCTTTGTTTGTACTGGAGTTCTTTGCATTGCAATATTGATACTTTTACTTCAGTGAAGGATCTTCCACCACTGGATGGAGGTCACAAAAGGACTATTTCACTTTTCTCACTGAAATGTTTGTACAAAATAAGCTCTCCTCCAGACTCATCATCAGTGTAGCTACTAACATTGTATGATCCTGCTGGATTCCTGGTCATTTTCACATGAAGATTAAATAAAAATCTACTAACCGTTTGGCCCCAGCAGTACTGCAGTGACCCACAGACCTCTCAGTAGCTTGCTGTCACTACAGCCTGGGTTCAGGTTGAGCTGGTCTGTGTCACAGGGCTCCCCGACCCCTTCTGCTTCCTCCACCCTGACAAACACACACAAACAGCAAGAGGAGAAGAGATATCACTTCTCTGGTATGTTGAGCATAGACTCTTCATATATAGTCTATTGGTCCTGGCCAAGAAAAAAGTATTCACAAGCATGTCGTTATAAAAGATTACCTTTCAGCTATCTCCTGGACACTAGTCTGAAAGACGAGACAGGAAGAAAGTGTTTAGTAATTTAGGACCATTATCAGGATTCTGCTTTTAGAGCACAAGTTCCTCTTTTCTTTAAAAATCTTCCCTCTTCCTGACAAAAATGTCTCTCACCGCCAGCTGCGCGTCTTGAGTGTGTGTCAGCGTGTGCACCAGGTGGGAGCGTGTTTGCGACAGACTCGCCAAAGCCTGGCTCCAGTGGGCTCTCTGGGTGAGGAGACACTGCTCCACCCGCTCCTCCTCCCTCTGCACCTCCTCCAAGAGACGCTGCTCCTCCTCCTCCAGGGCTTCACGTGCTGCGCTGACCTGTGCCAGCACCTGCTCCCTCGCCCTGCTCGCCGCTGCCTACACCAAGAGACAGGAGAGAAGAAGAAATATTGGACAACTTGCGGTGCAGGAGGAGAAATTACATGGTTTTGAATCAAATTGCATAATATCATTGTGACTGTAGTCAACAGGTTAATTCTAACTTTCAAGTTTCTAAAGCCCATATACTTTTGTAGTGTTTCTCAATTAATAAAAACCCTCAAAGTTTATAATCAAATATGCTTTAATCGTGCACTAAAAAACATTGTTTTGTGATACATACTCAGCAGCACAATTAAAAAATGTAAAGAAAAGAAAGAAAAGAAAAACATGCTTGTCAACATGCACTTTTTCAATCTCTAGAAGGCTTCTCCAACAGGCAAATCTTTTGTCAGACATGTTACAGATGAAATACTTTTCATGCTTTTGATATAATATGTAGGGCTACCAAGGATTATGATTTTTGCAATGAAACGTTTAATCTAACAAAATGTCAGAAAACTTGTGAAAAATGACCATTACGAATTCCCAGAGCCCAGATGACATCTTCACATTAGGATTAGGCAATTATGAATATACATATACCATGAGACAATCAACTGTTGCCCTACTGTTAATGCAGTGGCAGGTATCTCATTAATATCTCTGGGTGTGGGCAATGTTGCAAATCATCGAGCAGGACTACTTTAATGTTAATATGCGTTTTGCATCAGTGTATTTCATTTCTTTGGATTAGCCAAAACTTTCCATCTTCCTTGTTTTATTATGGTTTCAGTCATAGTCATCTGGACACTGTTTTCAGAATCTCAATTGAGAATTTTTCACAATTGAGATTCTGAAAACAGTGTCCAGATGACTACGACTGAAACCTTTTCTACGATAGAACACTCCTGGACGAATGAGGGACTACACCGTCCTTGTTTGATTATGTTATCCCTAAACAGTTTCTCACAATCCACAACCAATGGATATTCAATTTGCCATCATATAAACAGAGAAAAGCAAGAAATCCTCATATCTGAGAAGCCTAAACCAGTGAATGTTAAGCATTTTTGTTTTAAAAATGAATGACGATCATCAGAATTACAGTCTGTTAATTGACAAATCGATTAGTTGACTAATAGAACTTTTTCACAAAAGACATTTTGACATGTCACAGTAATAAAAGCACAGGTGTAAATAATAAAATGAATGATGGCTGAATCCAATTTAGCTGCTTCAGTTTCAGGGTCCTGGTATTGTGCACGCTGGCTCACTGTGACACTGCATGACTTACTGGGACACTAATAAAAAGCAATCAAAAACTGATTGATGCATAGTGGGGAAGTCACAGGAATGCATTTGACTACATCTCACATAGGTTTTATCCTCAATCAACTCCTGCACTATTATAAGTGAGAACCTGTGATTACCTTCAGCCCTCGACAAAATAAAACACAATGGCTCTTTAAAGCGGCTATAACTAATAACTGACTGTTCTTATAATAACAACGTATCAAATTACAATGTGACAATGTGAGAGGGGTCACTCGTAGTGATGAACCTGCAGCGATTTATCGCCTGAATCTGCAGCTCCACTGGGCTTTACGGAGCTTTATAGCGAGTTGTTTAGCTGTCCGGCCCGCAATTTTACTGTTTTGGTTCACTCTCACGGCTCTCAAAGGGTCGTTTTTGGCTGACCTTAAACAAACACACCAGTAGTTACAGAGATTCACTGACCAGATTTCTAACCAAAAGCTTTTTTTTCCACTTTGTCAAGTAAGTTTGTTTTATTTCGTTACGGAAACACACACATTGGTATGGTAATTTAAATCTTGCTTAGATAAGGTATCTACGTACTTGTCTTAACTGTTGTTGCTTGCTTGAGGTTTGATTTGCTAGTGGTAACTTGTTACCTAGAAAACTAAACATGCATGACCGTACCTCTAACTACTTCTGACACCATGTGTTCAGGGAGGTTAATAAATACAGGTGCACTGAAAGAGGCAACCTTTGCTTTATTGCATGGTGGTGATAAATTGACTGACTGAAACACATCACACACAATCTCTATTTCAAGGTATACTTGACTAGTGAACATATTGTATAATTAGTACCTCATTATACAACATATGTTTGGAATAAAAAGATCTGAAATCACTTAACTTCCATTACAATTGTTTGAGAATAAGTAAATTTGTGGAAAAGACTGCTGAGAAAGTTGTGGGAAACCAACTCCCTGATATTCAAAAGAATTTAAATTTAGGAAACATGCTCATCATACTGATATTTCATGCTATAAGTATTTTTATGAATGTAAAGAAACATGAATGTAAAATCACATTAATTTTCAATGAAAATGTGAAGTGTTTTTTTTTTGTTTGTTTGTTTTTTACCATACAGGGATAATTTCTTTTACAATTTCTTCTCCTTGTTGATGTGACAATAACTGTTTCACATGCAAAGAAGTGCTGAGATGATTTGGCCAATAATCAACTAGTCGATTAAGTTATTTATCATTCCCTGGTTCCAGCTTCTCGCATGTGCAGGTTTTCAGCTTTTCTCAGTTTTATATCACTGTAAAAGGAATATCTTTGGGTTTTGGAATAGCTGGTCGGACCACACAAGCAATTTGAAGAAGGTACTTTAGATTCTGGTAAATTGTGATGGCATTTTTTTCTATGTTGTGACATCAAATAGTCAACAGATTAATTATTTAATTAATGAAAATAATCCTTAGTCGCAGCCCTAAGTCAAAGAGACTTGTTATAGGGGTCAGTATGCACATACACAAACCCAACATGTCTCTTTTTCTGCAGGTCTGCTGCAACCCTCAGTTCTTTTAAATCAAGGCTGAAGACTTTTGTTTACCATTGCCTTTTATTAAATCAAATAATGATTAATTTCTTACACTGCACTGTAAATTTTACTCTCCTGTTTATCTTGTCTTTTAAGTGTATTTAAATGTATTTTTATATTGCCCTATGTTGCTTTTATGTTTTATGTAAAGCACTTTGAATTTGCCTTGTTGTTGAAATATCCTGTACAATTAAACTTGCCTTGCCTTTTTCATAAAGGCGAGCCAGCCAATATCAAAACACTGCTTGTGAAACAGTGCAGGCTCCACTGAGAAATGTGTGTCAGTATTGAGGTTGGCACTGTGTCTGTGTGATCATTAGTGTGTGGTTGAGTGGGTGGGGATCAGTGGTATTTCTCACCTGAAGCATTTGCTCTTTGGCTGTCAGTGTCTGGTCGATAAACCTCTCAATCCTCAGTGCCTGCAGCTGTATTTTCTCACACACATCCACCAGTTGGTTCTAGTAAAAACACACACACACACACACACACACACACACACACAGTCATGTTTCCATCAGACCTTCAGAGGACATTATATTGACTTTTTGACTATTTTCCTGGAGACCCTAACCCTAACCATAACCATAACCTTAATCTTAACCTAAACCTAACCTTAAACCAAGTCATCATCCTAAAATGTAATGATTTACATTATGGGGACTTGCGTTTTGTCCCCATAAGGAAGGCGAGTCCCCACAATATGACTGTGTAGACAGATTTATGTCCCCACAACATCAGTAATACACACTCACACACATAAACACTGAAGTTGTCGAATAAGCACATCACAACACCTGAACATCACCAGCTAGAGACGCAACAAGAAATTCCTGTCTTTTCAAATACCATGCAGAGGAATCAGCAAGAAAAACCTCATGCAAAATGCGGCACACCCAAGAAAGAACTCTGATGTACATATATTACACTGTTAAATATACTAACACAATTTCCTCACATTATAGCTTCATTAACAGCTACCATTCCATCCTGAACAAAGTGACTGGTTGAAATAGGAAAAATCTATATTTGTTCTCATAAAAGAAACTTAAAAGAGAAGTAGAACGATAGCTTTTCAAGCAGATGAGGTCAAATTAGTAGAAAAAAAAGGTCTAATAGTAAGGTATAGGGCAAATAAATAAGTTATGGCATGACTCTCAAGTGAAAGTAACCTTCCTGGGCTATTTCTAACCCTGCAGGTAAACAAAAATTTACATTGTACATTTACTAAGTTAAAAACAACTACTATCATGATACAGCTCAGTAAATACAATAAAAAGAAGCAAACAGCTGTAGTATAAGAATAGCCTATATATAAACTGCTCCACACACTCACCCTGACTGCGGTTACTCTGGTGGCCAGAGGGGTCACAGTGTGTCCGTGACAGGGGCCCACGATAGCGCAGTGAGAGCAGATAAGTTTCTGCTCGGTGCCACAGAACCAGTCCAGCTCGGACTCATGCGCCACACAAAGCTCACATTCACCAGAGAAGATGCCGGACTCGGTGTCGGTAGTGCTCGCAGAAGCAGGTGAGGTCGCTTCACCGCCGCCGCAGGAGCTCGTGTCCCCCGCTTGCTGCTGCTTCACACCGCCGCTCAACACGGAGAAAATAGGCTGCTCACAATCCATCTCCCCGGTTTTCACACCGTTAAAAGTCTCCTCTGGGTCATCCGAGGAAGACGAGCATGTTAGATCGCACTCTGTGAGCTCCTCTGTCATGGCACAATAATGCAACAGGTGCACCGGCAGAGCTGGAGTCGCACCTACAGTACAGCGCTGTAATACAGGTGTAACAGGTGAGCGAAATGCGGAAGTAACGCGGACATCAGAGGTCAGAGCTCAGAGGGAGAAAAAAAAGGTTTCTGCTCTGCTGGTTTTCAGTTGTTTGATTTGGGCGTCAGCTGACAACAACCCTTTTGTAAGTAAATCATGTTGTAATCTCTTACAAGCAGGTATTCTATTATAAAAGGCTAAAATATCAATGTCTCTTCCTCTTCCTCACAATTTCTCATTCTCTTTAGCTTGCCTTAATTTCCTGTTTCTCTCCCTGTTTTTGTCTTTTTGACCACTTAAAACTCCTCAAATTGCCAGCTGTGATCTGAAGTGAAGCCTAACCACAGGGGGCAAGTAACCTGTAGTTTAACTATTTTGAGGTGGGTTGTAGTTTACACTATATTTCAGTAAGAATTGGTACTTTTTACTCTACCATTATTAGCCCATCTGGGGGTTACTTTGCAGGTAAAGGAAAACATATGATGAGTACATAAATGTGGTGTTTCGCTATTTTTTTAACTACCAAACAAGGCTGTCTGTCTTTACCTCCACCTCAGGTATACCATCAACATGCTGCATACACATTAATGCACCCAAAAAATAAAGGTACAATCTAATATTAAATTATATCCCACCATCAAAATTCACATTTGCCATATGACATACAGGCCTTTTATTAAAGGACTAACACAAAACAACATCAACATCTTCTTAATGTTTTATGATATTGTTTAAAGTTTGCTTACATAAATGCTGTTTGTAAATAAAGTAATAAAACAAGCCTTTTTCAACTCTTCTAACTCCTCAGTTACAAATGTAGGCTAATTTATATTGTAATGCCAAAGAGGGTGACTGGGCTTTTATTGTGAAATAGGTCTGGAAGACGTGCTCCTTTGTTATACTTCACATCAGACAAAACCCTTCACATGTAAAACAAAACCTTTAATTCCGTATTTTGTTAGTTTATGGTTACAATTTTCTTGAAGTCATCACTTTACACAACTGAATTTTGCAAAATGATAACCTGATGTTTATTACAATACGATTCTACTGAAAGCTGATAAACAATAATATCAAATTGTCATCCAGCCCTACTGTGAAAGGGATTATGAGGATTTCTTTTTTTTTTTTTTTTTTTTTTTACAGATGTACTGCACAGTTGTCTTTTTTTGGACATTTTTGACATTTTGTTTTTATCATAGGAATCTCACATTCAAAAACTAGTTATTTTCATTTGGGAATTTTACTCATGTTTACTAGATACCAAAAAAACTGTGGAAGAGCATAATTAAATTTTTTCCTGTGTGGGTAGGTGTGAGCTACACAGTTTCATCATATGAGTGTACCCAGGGATCAAAGATGCAGCCACACCTCAGAGACAGGTCTATTTAGAAATAGTGAGCAACACCCACTGCCTGGAAAAGCTCTTGGTTCCAGACAGAATAACCTCTAATAAGACCAAATAACCTTAAAGAAATATGGTCTGCCCTTATGAATGGCCAAGCCCATTTATTTAAAATGTCTGCGCAGTCACTTGTGTTGTAACCAGCATCTCAAGAATGATGTTTACATCTCTAAAGCAACACAAAATATACTAAAATAACGGGATACTGGTAAATTAGTAGAACTGTTTACAGTGTGATAATGTATAATGTTTTCCCATGTCATGTGATTGGGGAGAAACTGGAAAAATAAAAGAATTTAATGTGCTGTTGTTCTTTAGTCTTTGTCCTGACTTGATATATTGATGTTATTGGAAGATAATTTTTATTTATGTTCATTTAATTTGGCAGTGTGAGTTTGAAATTTGAGTATTGTGCCCTTTTCTACCCATGTGCTTACCTTTCACCAGTGGGTGTCAATATTAAAAGTTTCCTGTTAACTCTGTCAAGCATCGTGAAGAGGAAAACTGGGGCAAGAGGTTTAAAACAAAGGAAAATAAAAGGCTTTGTACCCTTTTCTCTCCTATCACTTTTTAAACTGAGCCTAAATGAAAGACTTTTTGTCAAAGCTATAGGTGAGTTTGGGAGGAAACAGATCTAATCTCAAGATATTCAAACCAGCACAAGGAACGACACACCTCCCACTCCTCCCAGCTCCACGTCTGTGAGTAACTGGATAGGAGTGATTGCCTTCTGGCTCAGACAAGGTGGGTTTCCACACATTTCACTTTGACTCGAGAACAGCAGAGGCACAGGGCTGCCATTGTCTCCAACATAAGAATCTGTTTTGAAATGGGTAAAACTACAAAATACAGGTGTTCACATCATGAAACGAACAAGTTTGTTGTGGAAGAAAGAGCTAAATACCTCATGTAATATACTGTAAAAAGTGGAAAACAACAACAAACTAAAATATTTAATAAAGCAAGTGGCCTTTACTAAAAAGAAAATTACATTCCTCTTTCTCTACACCCTGTTGAGTTTTGAAAAATAAGTTCCACAAAAAAATGTAAATTCTCTCTTCATGTTTAATGCCACTCTGAGAACAATGTGTTTTTTGTTTTGTTTTTATTCATTATTATGCAGCATTCATCTCTTTTACAGAAAATGTAGGAATAGACTTACTGTCAAATTAAAGGCAATTCTTAACTGAAACAATTGACCCTCTTCTAGACGAATACACTGCCAGGTTTCTGTAATACAGGTCCTGATCTCCAGAGGGTGCTCACTCACTTTCCTAACTAACTGAAAGTCATCTTTATCACACAGATGTGTTGGGATGGGGACTGAAAATCCTGGAATATATACATTGAGGAAGTATTCAGATCCTTTACTTAGGCCTAAGTAAAAGTCCTGCATTGAAAATTGTACTTCAGTAAAAGTATAATCAGGAAAATGTACTTAAAGTATTAAAAGTAAAAGTACTCAATGCAGGAAAATGTCCACTGTGACTGTTATACTATTATATATTATATCATTAGATTATTATAACTATGAATTAATGTAAAAGCAGGGGTTTACTGATGTAGTTGGTTGAGGTGGAGCTCATTTTGAAGTATTTTGTATAGGACTGCAACTAATGATTATTTTCATTATGGAATAATCTGCTGATTATTTTCTCCATTAATCGATTGATTGTTTGTTTTGTAAGAATTCTGAAAATAGTGAGAAGTGCCGTCACAATTACTCAGAGCCCAAAGTGACACCTTCACAATGCTTGTTTTGTCCCACCAACAGTCCAAACCTCAAAATGATTTTAATAAAATAAAAAAATAATTAAAAGGAAAAGCAGCAAATCTTCATATTTGTGAAGCTGGAACCAAGAAATGTTTTGCATGAAAAATAATAATTGAAATATTTGCCAATTAATTTTCTGTCAATCGACTAACTGATTAATCGACTACTCGTTTCAACTGTACTGTTGGGTAGTTAAATTTATAACAAAACATATTTTATAAACTCTTCATATGTTTTGTATGAAATTTCTTAATTTGCACAGTAACTAAAGCTGTCAAATAAATGTAGTGAGGTGAAAAGTACAATATTTCCCTCTCAGACTCATGTAAAGTACAAGTACCTCAAATGTGTTTTTCAGTACTTGAGTGAATTTACTTAGTTGCTTTCCACCACTGTATGTACTGTATATTGTGGTCTGAGGGGAAAATTATTTTGGGGGATTTTTTCGTTGCTACACCACGACTGGCCAATGGAACAAATTAGCTGCTATATATATAACGCATCCACTATAACAGGTGATAATCCCACACAGCCATCAAACATTTCGCGCGAAAATGGCTGGAAGTGGTCACGAGAGTCTGATGACGTAATATTTAGGCGGTCCTTAAAAATAGTCGTTTTCTATTGGACAGCGTGATCGGAGGCCTCGTGTTAAAAAACGTAACGTTATTTTTGATAGGACGGTCCGATTAGCGGCTCGTCCCGCCCCGCCCCGCCCCCAGCAGCTCGCTCGGCTTTCCTGCGCCAGCAGCGGTGTGTCACCGAGGCTAGGCTGCTGCCGGAGAGACCCGGAGTCAGGGCAAACACCCAACCAGTTAACCCAAACTGGCACCGCAGCGGGGCTGAGGGGCTGCCCCTGCGAGTTTTAAACCTGAATACCGCTTAGGTTGGATTCTACGCCTCTCTCTGTCACCACCGCCCGTCCTCCTGATGTCGGATTTCAAGCTCGGGATCGTCAGGCTCGGCCGTGTGGCCGGGAAGGTGAGCTGGATCCCAGGGCTGCCATGTGCGGCCGGGGAAGGGCCCGCGGGGACCACAAAAGGCGATGGAAAAATAGTTTATTTGATGAGTAGGTGCTAGTCAACCACTTTAATGGTTACCAAGCCGTTGCCGATGCGGGAGTAGTTCAGCTCTACCAATTTTAACGCATTTGAACGGATTAAAGAAGCCGGCCGTGCTGAGCCAGACTGGTTTTCTGTTCCTCCGCCGCCACCACACAGTCTCGCTCTGAAGCTAACGCTAACTAGCATGTAGCGGGTTACGTTAGCTGTTGGCTAACGTTAAACGGTGGAGGAGTGCCACAGAGGTAAACACAGGGGTCCCTCTTTTGTCGTTACCGGCGTCGGGTAGTGAATACACGGAGAAGACGGTAGTTTTTCTTTTCGACGGTGGGTCATGTAATTGTAACGGTCGGTGGTTCAGTTAGCAGTGCCACGCTAGCTATGTTATTTAGATTACACGGTGAAGTGTCTGCTAATGAGGAAGCCATTGCCATGCTCCATCAACTGATTCTTTTGTGCAACGTGACAAAGCACTGATAGGACAGCATACTACTCAACAGCTGGGGCCGAAAACTTGCGTCGTTTTTTGGTTTTAGTTACATAAGTGTCTCTCTACACACACATGACGTTAAACTAAGGCTAAATGTTTGTCAAGAAATGCCCCAGGCTGCTCGTCTCACAAGACACTCACACTCGGGATAAACGGTGCAGACCGTTTTGTTTGAGCTGTGACGAATCAGCTGCCCACCTGCTGAGTGACAGTCAACAGTCATGTAACTAATTCACATGATGTCACTCCTGTTGAGATCTACACAATAGTCTGGCAGAGACAAAGTGTCACATTGCATGTTAGGACCTTTTGGTATGTGGACAACACCACCCATGCTGTTTTGTACCATGCTTAGTGTAGCGTGGGGCTACTGTATTGGCATGTTGTCACGTGCATTTGTCCCACCTACTAACAGAGAGCTCAGGTAGGCCTTAAAGGGACAGTTAACCCCAAAACTTAAAATACATCTTTTGGCTCTTACCTGTAGTGCTATTTATCCATCTAGATTGGTTTGGTGTGAGTTGCCAAGTTTTGGAGTTATCGGCCCTGGAGATGTCTGCATTTTTTGAATATAATGGCACTCTCTCACTCAAATTTCTTTTTCCATAAATCATAACCTGGTTACTCAAGATAACACACAGACCTTGTTGTGAGCAGTTTCATGTAGCAGCTATCGATAGAAAGAAAATAGTCCTCACATGAAACTGCTCACAACAAGGTCTGTGGATTATCTTGAGTAACCGGGTCATGATTTATGGAAAGAGACATTGCTATTGAGTTTTGTTTTGAATGTGTTTTTTTTTTTAATTTAATTTAATTTTTTTGGGCACATGGGCACTGCATTTTAAGAAAACACAATCGCATGAGTTGTCATCAATTTGACAACACATGCACTGCAAATACACACAACACAACCAAATACAGAAAATGACAAAGGAAGTGTTTCCAGAGGCACTAAAGTGTCGGCTTGGACACACTTCTTGTTGCCAGGGTTTGTTTTATAAAGCCCATGTTTTTGACTCTCAAAGTTATTGAAGTTGGGTCCGTGTATCATCCCGTTTATGTTTTGGGTTTCTGACTTCTGCCACTGCTCTACTCTGCGCATGCGCTAAAAAGTGACTGCTGCATGTGCCTCACAAGACAAATTCTATCAGTAATTTTAATGATTTGTGAGGAGATTTAGTGTTTATGACAGATATTAACCTAGGAAACGCTATGTGCACTTGGTCACTCCAACGTTCATAACAGGCTACAGTCCGTCTCTCATCACTGATGAACCTGGTTATTGTCTCTGATTAACCGTAGTTTTCCAACTTATTTTCAATTTCAAAAATGCTTAACACATTTTTTCTTTGAATCTGCGTGCTCCCACGAGGTAAGTGCACGCTGCTGATCAGACTGCGCAAAGTGGAGAAATAGTACAAAAGAACAGAAAAACAATGAACGGATGATATGGACCCGACTTTGTGAGTCACAAACCTTTTTAGTGTCTCTGGAAACATTTCCGTTGTTGTTTTGTGTTTGCAGTGCATTTGTGTATTTACAGTGTGTTTTCTTAATGCGGTGCATGTGTTGTCAAATTGATGTTTTCTTAATTTGCTTGTGTTTTGTCTATTTGCATGTGTTTTCTTAAGCTGCAGTGCATTTGCCCTTGTCGGCCACTGTAGCTTTGAGCACCACAAGCTGAGTGCCATTATAGTCCCATTTATATTTTAAAAAATGCATACATCTCTACTGCCAATATCTCTAAAACTCAGCAACTCACACCAAAACAATCAAGACAGATCAATAGCACTACAGGTAAGAGGCAAAATATGTATTTTTGATTTTGGGGTGAACTATCCCTTTAAATGGTTTAATAAGTAGTGTTGTTTAACTTGTTTGACATTTTAAGTCTGTACAAACCAGTTAAATTCTTTACAAATATACACTAAAGTCACGTTTGGACCTTTTTATAAACCTTTCTGGAGGGGCGGTTAGAAAATAATCTGCCCTGCTTCTTAAAGTTCTGGATTGTCATTGATAAATAATATGAGGTGGTTCTGCAATAGACAAACATTCTCCCTGGAAAAATTGATATTTGCCAACCACTGGGCTCATCAAAATATTTTATAAATTATCATTAATTGAAGTCTTTTTTTTAAATTTAATATCTACTTATTTAAATAGAAAGTTTTTAATTACTCAACCAGCTCTTTGTGAATGCCTGAAGGCGATCGTTTTAAATACATTTAATCAGTTATGAGCTTATAGGGTCCTGCTCTCACATTGGCTTTTTTTCCCCCTTTGGGTTCCTTGTCAACATTCCCAAAATGTTGGTTTTTAATGAGTTGGCGTCTTGCTAAAGCAGGTCCATGAAACGATAGCTGCTCCTGTAACAGCTGTTGTCGTTGTTAAAGTTTTTCTATCTCCATTCTCTCATTCCAGACAAAATACACACTGATAGATGAGCAGGACATACCGCTTGTGGAAAACTATGCGTTTGAGGTAAATTACGAGGATTCAACTGTTTCTTTTACCACATTTATGATAGTGCCAATGTTAAACAATTGCATTATTCCCTTTCCAGGCACGCATGGAGGTAGATGCAGATGGCAATGGAGCTAAGATCTTTGCCTATGCTTTCGACATTGGCAAAGGCCGCTGGGCAGGAAGGCCGTTGCATGAGCTGCTCTGGTGAGTAATTTGTTCATTATAGCAGGTGTGAAATAAACTTTTTTTTTTTTTTTTTTTTTTTGGAGCATCTGGGGTCAAGACCTGTGATGGCAAGCATTCTTATTGTGGAAGTGTCCTCGATGGGGTCCAAAAACTTCTGAATAGGATACAAATGAGTATTGTTTCAACTGTCTGATCAAAAAACAGTTCAGATTGTGAGATGAATGCTGTAGAGGCCCCTTTTTCAGCAGTCACTAAAACCATAGTGATGTCACAGCAAATATCGTGGGACATTTAAGCAGCAAAACTAAAAACTGTAGTTATAAACTTGACGTGACCGAGGAAACAGAATTCAATTTTTAGCTAATGAAATACACTTTTCTCTTTTTTTTTTTTTTTTTTTTTTTAGACAGCTCTGATGGAGCTCAGGATTTATTAGGAGGATGGCTGCTTTACTCCAAACAATTTCGCTGTATGAACCTGGACTGTGTGTGTGACATTTTTGGATGTGTAGAGGAACACCAAACATTAATTAATATCGGTGTGTCAGGAGATTTAAATAATCAATGAAGTTACGCTGCTGTGGCTCGTGCATAAATGTGCACAGCGTCTCTCTTTATGAGCATCACCCTATTTCACCCACCCGCAACCCATCAGACAGGCAATTTTTATGACCCGGCTCACCCAATCCGCGGATCACTGGAACAGTGCTTTTGCTGTCGGAACATCAATGTTCAGAACTGAAACGTTTTAAAAAGTCTCCAAGAAACATGTCCTGTGCCGTGACACGTGCCTGGCAGGCAGAGCAGTCCCCCTTACCGCAGCGTTTCAGCGCCAGGCAACAGCAAACTGAAGCAGTGAGGAGTCAGAAATGATAATAAAATTTAACACTGCTCATAATATAGCCAAAGAAGAGCTACCTTCTAAATTTAGGTCTATTAAAAAAACATTTATCTGCACCTTTTTTATTCCTGTTCATTTACATCTTTAAAGAAATGAATAATGTGTATGGGAACTGACAAAAAAAGGTAACCCTTAAAATGTATTATTGGGTACACCTAAAATATGTGCTTGTGCACCTAAATGAAAGTTAGGCGCACCAGTGCCATCAATGTACACAGTTAGTCTGGAGCCCTGTGCCTCTATATCGTAAACAAGATTACATATCCCTACCAGTGCAGGCTGGTGCTCTACAGCTGACCCTGCCCTCCAAAAGAGTTTTCCTACTGGTATCAGTAAAGCTTCACATCAGTTTGCTATCTTAACTGGACCAGTACTGCTTATCTCACAAGGTTTGAGTCCATAGTTGCTTATTATTGATCTTTTAATGTAACGGTACAGTGTCCCATGTTTATCTGCGCATAAATTGAGCCTTGTACCTTGAGCTACACTGTATTATTTATGTTCTGAAGTAAACAAGGAAGTAGCCAACACGCAGGCTCTGCAGTCTTAATAGCACATCTACATCAGTGAATAATGCCCTCATCTTCAGGAGCTGTCTTTATTTTTTAACTAGTAACTGACTTATGATGTGGATACATGTCTTGACCCAGGGAGAAGCACAGAGGAGGAATTGCTCCCAGTTTTCAAGTCATCCACATCAACTCTGTGACAGTGGACAACCGGCTAGACAACCTGCGACTGGTGCCAGTGGGCTGGAGTCCCAAGCCGGAGGAGATTTCCAGCAAACAGAGGTAGGACTGCAGCTATAAAGTGCTAAAGGCTGAATTATGATTCTGTAGGAACGTAGAGTGCTGTATGGGCCAGATGTTTTGTCTGTAGACCAAGCTAGTCAGATTCATTCCCCAATATATCCTGACAATTTAAAACAAAATATTTTGAGTCGGTCGCACAAAATTAGCATTACCTTAGCATCACGTTGGGCTCTCTATTCTTGGTTAGCTGACCCTTTGACACTATTGAGAGTAATAAATAAGTTTAGAACTGGCTTCTTGTTTCTTAAAGAAGTAGTAGAAGTAAATCTAGCAACACTTTGAAATACAAAGAAACAGAGTGGCGGAGAGTTTGATTATTGTGTCATGTTACTTGTGTAAAAGTGCAATATATGATGTTTCTTATAGCTTGTACATAAATATGTGTTGGTAAACATGTAACACATGGCTAATATTTCTTCCCATACTCTATTGTCCAGAGAGCAGTCTCTGTACTGGCTGGCCATCCAGCAGGTACCTGCCGACCCTGTGGAGGAGCAGTATCTGGAGCTGAGCCGCACACGCTACTACAATGCTAATGGGGAGCTGGTGGAGGAAGAGGAGTGCTCCTGCACCTACTACGAGTGTCATTATCCTCCTTGTTCACTCATTGAGAGGAGGGTATGTAATATAATGGGCATTCCTGTGAAACTTGCATGAAGTCGGATTTTAATCAGTTAAATGTGTAGTTATTTAATTCATTCATTTCATAAGTGGGAGATGAAAAGTATAAGCCTCTTGCCCTTCATAAACCCATCCACATGTTGATGCGTCCAGCAAAATTGACACCTAGGATCACAGTACCAAAGCATTAGCCAGACAGGCCCAGAGCCAAAGATGACCTTGTTTCTTGTCTTTCCACAGCTCCGGGAGTTCAACATCTGCGGTCGCTGCCAGGTGGCGCGTTACTGTGGCTCCCAGTGCCAGCAGAGGGACTGGCCTGCCCACAAGAAGCAGTGTCGCGAGCGCAAGCGGGTGCTGGCCTTGGAGTCAGAGCCCGAACGATGATCTGCCTTCATCCTCGCCTGGGAGAGGAGGAGGGCGAATGGGGGGTGGGGGGAGGGTTAAACTTGTGGGAGGGGAGCGGGGATGAAGTGCAAAATGGGGAAAATTGCTGACAAGAGACTAATGACAGAGGACAATGTTGGTTGCTCAATTGTTTGATGGATTCAGGGGGTAAGAAGATGGGAGGAGGGGAAGGAGAATAAAGCAAAAAGACATCTGCCACTTCCCAGAACTGGTAATTCTCCATAGCTTGCTTTTCATGTGGATGACGGGGAAAGGTATTATTTGTTTGTTTTTTTTTTTTTTTTTTTTTTTTTTTTCTCGAGGAGGGAGACCCTCGAGCTCTACCTGCTGCTATGGTTTTGTATGTGAGGGGGAAAAAGTAGTCTTCTTGATGAACTGGACAAGCTTCTGTGGACCACAATACGGACAGTTGTCGTCATCCACTTATGTTCCTCCACCCAGCCGCTGGGTGTGGTGACGTCTGTGCAAACGGGGGACCCAGGGGCTGTAGTACCAATCGTTCAGCTGGTACAATGGGACATGGACCTTTTCACTGTATCGCTCCCTTTCTGACCTCTCTGGTGCACATGGCTGCTGTCTTCATGGTCATCGACACCATAGCCACCTCCCTGTCTGTCGTACCCCTCCACACACACACACACACACACACGCAGCCAACCACGACACACATGAGATAGATTTCACTGATTCAATCACACTACCAGTATTGAGTGTGGGAGTGTGTATGTGTGTATGCTTGTGTATGTATGTGCTGCCAATATGTACTGAAGGACATTGACAACATGGGTTATGGGCAGGGTTAATGTATGTCTTTGCTCTTCTTAAAGGGGCTATATTGCACCATTTTAAAATTCATATTTAATCATAAATTGGTGGGTTAAAAATATTTTCACTGTTCTATAAGTAGCTGCCAAATAAAGGCTTTATTTTTTTCTAGAAGTTTTCTTGACCCATTAATTTTATTTTATTTTTCTATCCATTTCATCCGACTTGTTTTGTTGTTTTAAGACAAGGTACAAAGTTTTAAACACCTGAACTGGATTTATTACATTTAAAAAAAAAAAATAAAAATAAAAAAAACCCCAGCATTTTCAAAATTCTCCAGTTACTGTTCAAAAAGCCGGCCCCGGTGTTATTGGTACTTTTGACAGGCCTTTTTCATGATCCCACAGAAACAATGCTTGTTACATTGATCACAGAATAAGAAACTGTTCTTGTGATGTGATGTCACAAAATAGCTATTTCATGTTCTCAAGACACAAAGTATCTGTCAAACGTTTCTGATGATCACAAGAAAACAAAGTGTAAGAAAATATCTCTACCAAAGTCTACTATGACCTGTAGTTTGGCACTCTTGTACCAACTGGTTTAAATCCCGCCAGTCACTCTTAGTATGATGGTTTTTAACAAACACCTGTCATTTAAACTGTATTTTTGCAGGGTTATGGTATGTGTGTGTTGGGGAGGGGGGTAGTGCTCAGTTTCTTGTGTGAGAGTTTGCTCTAAGGGTTATTTTTTGAAGAAATTCTATCAATGGAGCTATATTTATTTAAAACATTTAATTGTGAAACATGTTTTTTTTTTTCTGGTGATATTTGAAGGCAAACATTTAAAAAAAAAAAAAAAAAAAAAAGTGGATAATATGGGACCTTTATGTCACATCTTTTTGGGCAGGGAGGGGGACTGAACATTTCAACCCTGTTACTTGATTGCTATTCCCCCCCCCCCCGATCCTGAATGAGTGAGTCCTCCTCAGTGTTGCCCTTCCAGATTTTCCATGAAAACACTGCACACCATCATTGTCACTAAAATCTTCCATATGAGAGACGTCTGGGAGTGTAAAACTTGAATTGCCCCCCTGTACACACCTCTGGTAAATTTTATTATGGAGAGTGGTTTATGAACTGAACCATTTCCTGCTTTTATTTTCTAAGTCACGGCAGTCCAAGTGAAATTGTTCTGCGTCAACTTTATCCTCAATTGCCTGCCTTCCTTGTATTACGTGCACACCTGCTTAATGTGTCCTCTTGTGTCTTCAGTGAGGAGTCCAGACACTTAGTAAGCATGTAATTCACAGACGTACATGCGACTTGTTGATTGTTTATTTTGTATGTGTGTGAACAGGTTTTCAACACTGCACTAAAATTTGGCTCCCATTTTTAGCGTATTTGTCATAGATGGGTTGAAGGGAGGGGTGTGATTTGGAGTGTACAGATTGTGTCTGAAATCTTTTTGTTTTGTAAGAATATAAACATTAATCACCTAGAAATAAAGAGCTACAATATGTGAATGGAAGTACAGTTGGGGATAACGGTTGCTTTTCCAATGTTAAATGATAATAAATAAATGAACCTCATTTGTCGGAGTCGGCTTGTGCAGTCGTTAAAGTATGAATAATACTGATAAACTATGTTGACTTCAAATCAAGGATGCTTTTGTGTGTGAATAGGTGAATGAAAGTGAAGAGCTTTGTCCTGCTGAGATAGAAAAGTGCAGTACATTTACCACAAGTATTTCTCAGAAAGCAGTAGGACTGTACTGGCTAGTGCACAGGTTGGGAATAGGTTAATAGTTTGTATAAATTTAGGTTTAATTGCTGGCTTGTAGGTAACCATTCGGTCACAGAAAGAAGAACATGTGAAAGCTGCTTAATAGTAATAAAAGTCCATTTTAAGAAAATCCATTTAACCAGCCTAAAGAGTCTAAAATGTCCTGGGAAAGACTGACTCCATTCTTGAGTCAGTGCAGGCCAGGACTTTACTCCAGCTAAACAAATCGATGTTAGGAGAAGGTCTTATAGTTGTTGGGATATTTATTTATTTGATAACACTTTAATATTCCCTGTTTAGTATTTATAAGCACTAAACAAACATTTAACAAATGGTTTATAACACTCTAGAATGTAATTGTAAGCAGCTAAATGTTTCTTATTGTACAGTATCAACAAGAAGAATTATAGGTGTTAACAAATACATTTACAAACCTAAATCTGCCTATGACTACATTATAGTGTATTATAAACTATTTATTAAATATTAACATATTGCCTATAAATGCTAAATAGGGGAGGTTAAAGTTAAGTGTTATCAGTATTTTTTTTTTTTTTACTGTATTTCCCCTGGCCCTGGACTTTTCACATTCAGTCCGTTACACATACTTTAAAGATTCACCCAAGGAGTCAGGTAATCAATGGAGAATCAATCAACAACAATTTTCATTATAGATTAATCGTTTGCCATTTATCTAGTAACCATTTTCTGGTTCAAGCCTAAATATCTTAATTTCACACTTTTCTGGCATTTTATCAAGTAAACAATTATTTGAAAGAAATGATCAAAAGATAATAAAAAATCATTAGTTGCAGCCCTAGTTATGTCCCCCTATTGGTGTGTGAGGTGGTTTTACATCCCTTAACGGTTGTGTCTTTGCATAGATGAGGTTTGGAAGATGCAACCAAAGAGGTAATTTATATATCTGCTGTCTTTGATCTCCCATTTACATCACGTTCAACTGGCTGCTCAGCCACAGCATTTCCTCCGTCACTGCCCACCCTCTGATTTGATGGTGAGTTGCATGTTGTGCCTAAAGATGTGAATGCTGATATTTATTGCCGTTAAAAGTAATTTACCATCCAGTTTGTGGACTGGTTGTTAAAGTTGTTCTCAATGACCAGTCCCCCATCATGGTGCCTGGTGGAAATCTTGCCTGTGAGAGATCCTTGTTTACGACACAGTGCTGCGACAGTGATGACCACTGAGCCACCATTAATACTTGTAATCGATTTTTTTGTTAATTTGTTGTTCTTTTTACCCGATGCTAACAGTAAGAGAAGGGCAAAATGAAATTTAAAAATAAGGTATCAAACTCAGTTTTCTCAGAAATGTTTGATACCATCTTGATGTGGTTATCATTTTAAAACATACTAAGCCTTTCTTTAACTCTGTGGCTTCATCACTTGTATGTAACGCTAATCTATTCCTTCTCCTTTCTCCTGTGTAATAACTAACAGACGTCCAGCTGCTCTGCTGTAGCTGTCTGATAACTTACGCCTCTGTGTCGTTACTTGTGTCTCAGCTGCAGTAGTTGGATTCTCTCCATATGCCTCTTCTTCTCCTTTTTATTCACGCTCATTGAGGTCTCTGTGTGGTGTCAAAGTTCAACATAGGGGTCACGGAGGGTCAGCCATGGGATCAGCAGGCTGTGCTGTTGTGGCAGGCCTGAGGTCACACATGGCATCATTTAACAGACACAAAGGCAGGTTACTGTGATGACTTTATTTGAGCAGCAACTTAAACCCTAGACTTAATTCTGCTGTAGGTTAACAATGTAAACTGTTAACCAACAGTATTTGCAAGTATAGTAACCACAAAATAGATATCCTTGTTTAGTGACTAAAGAGGAGCAAGATAAAATTGGAATCACCGAATTCAAAGTCTAATGTGTGGAAAATGGTCAATAATGATAGATAATAGGTAGTTTTGGTGTATACATAATATTTTTTCCATGTTGAGTCATACCTTGTGTTGATCTGAATCTCTGAATTTAATGTCTGTCCCTCTAAATAAACAGCAGCTTTTATAGTCAATGCCAAACTATCAGATCACACTATCAATATTACTGACAGGATAACAAAGTGGAAAAACATATTCCTGCAACCGCTAAACTTTGTGATTTACTTCTAAAAATGACTCAAAAAAACAAACAAAAAAACAAATCTTTGCAGAGGTATGAAAAGTAGACATTGCTTTACACACCAACCTTTCAATAGCTGCCTCCATTGTACTATTTTGACTATGTAGGGTCTTGATATTGTCTTGGTTGGAGCTAATTCTGTCCTACTTCTGTGATCGCTTTTAGCTCACCTTGTAAACCCTGTATAGCATTCAGGCGTCCATCAAATCTCGACACACATTCCTCTTTCAGTGACTGAATGGCAGTTAGGATTTGATTTGGGTTAGCTAATTTAGCACTAGCATCAGTTGTTCTTTGTTGCTAGCATAAGTGCTAGCTAGCAACCTGGGTCACCCGAAAGGTCTTAATTCACAGGTTTTTGTGTCTTCTTTACTACTTTCGCCATCTGAGTAGAAACTTGTCCGATAAAAAACGTGTGTCCGCTCGGCACCGCGCCATAACTGGAAGTCTAACGCTAGAAATTTCTTTGTTTTAGTGTAAAAATAAACATAGGAGTGTAAACATTTTTGTCTCTTTGAGTGCTGAATTTTTACAAACCTTATATTTGATGAGTCAAACTACCTACATATTAAGATCTTCTCTCTCCACGTGTCTAGCATTTGTAAGCCTGTTAGCAGTGGTGGAAAGTAATTAAGTACATTTACTCAAGTGTACTTAAGTACAATTTTGAGGTACTTGTACTTTACTTAAGTAATTCCATTTTCTGCTACTTTATACTTCTACTGCACTACATTTCAGAGGGCAATATTTTACTTTTCACACCACTACATTTATTTGATAACTTTAGTTACTAGTTAGTTTGCAGATTCAGATTAATAATATAAAAATATAATCAAGAAATAAAATGACGATGTATTATTATAGGTTAAGATAAGACTTTATTAAAATTCACAGCAGTATATAAAGTATTAAAATTAGCCCAACTTTTACCAATTGCAACATTAAAGTGATGTACACATTAATGCATCAATAATTATAATAGATATTTTGATGCTAATACTTTTGCTTAAATAAGCTTTCGAATGCAGGACTTGTAACAGTATTTCTACACTGTGGTATTGCTACTATGTATGTAGGCTACTTCATGTTAATGTTATTGTCAGAATATTATAGTCAGAAATAATTATTAAAATTATTATTTTTGTTTTTTATATTTTCTTGTCTATGTTATGCTAATGTCATACTTACTTTCATACTTATTTCCTTTTTTGTTTCCTCATTGAACCACTTTAATTTTACTTGTCATGGTTTTATTTCTTTTTCTGTGAGATGCCTTCATACTTTATAATAATTAGGATTTTTTTCACCAGCGCAATCTCTCTTTTTCTCCATTAATGTATGATGTTTCTGTGTTTTGTTGCCTGTGCAAATAGACTCCAAAACTCTCAACTTTTCATTGGCGAGAAGCTGCAGTACCACCTCCTGTCCATCAGGTGTCGCCACTGTTTTATACAAACGGCTGTTCCTCTCTCTCCTTATGTCTTGGTTTGTAGCACGGAAGTTTTATAACAGTAGGGTTATGTATATACTCTCAGTATGAGCTAATGTTATATTCAGCTAAGAATTTAACTTCTAGTTTCACAACAACCAACAAAATGGTCAATATCGGTCTCACCAAAGTGGACGATGCGCTGGCAGCAAAACACCCGGTGGGTTTTTGTTTTTGCCTTTTTCCTCATGTCTGCAGTCTGCTGATCTTTGGAGGACACTGACAAGTCAAATGAACTAGCTGCTGCACATATTGAAACATTTGTAATGTACTGGGATAATTGCATAGAAATGTTTTAACATGATCAACCGTGTAGTGAAAGCTGTTGTGGTTTGTTTTCTCACTTTCAGGGTTTAGGGAGTTATGCTGCCTGTCAGTCTCATGCCTTCATGAAGGGTACTGGGAGCTTTGTACTTGGTAAGTAATGTGTAATTTATCACTAGAAAATACAGTGTATTGTTATATTTACTGTACTATCATCACTGAATTATCAGACAATTTAAAATAATACATTATATTAGATTATTGTCTATTTTTACAGTCTTTCTTTCAGTGTTTATATATCTATGATACAATTTTACTGAGCTAAATTGTTACATGTCTGTAGACAAACACTAAGTAAGAAGACCAATGAAATTATTTTGACAAATATATACCACAAGAGGGAGCTATATTCTGCAAATGTTTCTGGTATGAACAAAGCTGACAGCTGAAGTTTGGTTTGACTTCTATTACAATGAAGTCTAACATGATGAACTTCAGACACAGTATTGATATAAACAGTATATTGACACTGGGAGAAGGTCATTAAGAAATAGAAATGTGTTGCTGTTAACCATCAGATAACACTGTCATTGCTGTCATAATCCTCTTTTACACTGCAGGGATTTCTTTCACTGAAATGTGAAACTTCTGCAAGATCTAAAAGAAATGTACACCTTTTTGTCCCAGAAAAACTCCCAAATCTCCAAATTTGGCTTCTCTGCCATAGTTTCTACCCTAGAAGGAGTGTATATTTAATACTCCTGTGCAATATACTCTGTTTTCAGTTTAAAATTCCCTATTTATTGATATTTATTCATACTTCTATTACTGTGCAGTATCCACCGTCTCATAATCATCTTAATAAGCTACACTTAACTTGACAGTACTCATTATTGCACTATTACTTATTACTTATATTATTACATTGTATTATACCGTACATACTTATCAACCTCTAAATCCACTTTGGTACTTACACTTATTTTAGCTTTTATACATTAATTTAATTTATCTTACCTGTATTATAGTGTATTATATTTTGATTTGCTTAGTACTTCTATTCCTTCTATTCTCAAGTGTGCACTGACGTGATAGTGAGCAGCTGTAACGAAAGAGTTTCCCCTCGGGGATCAATAAAGTATTTCTGGTTCTGATATACACACATCACATGCAAAAATCAGCATAGATTAAAAGAGTAATGGCTGCAGACAGACTCCAAACCAGAATGGACAATGTTTTGATCCTAGTTGGATCCCCCCCCCCAAAAAAAAAAAAACTCCCCGCTTCTGATTTATTTTCTTTTGATACACCACAAATTAGCAGGGCAGCGACTGCAGGATTGACTGTCCCTTATTGGACAAACATAAACTTCATGAGCAATCTGTGCACAGCTTCCCTTTTGAAATACCAGCTGGAAACTAGGTGATCAAAAAAAGAACAGTAGGTGCAAGAGGACAACAGTGCTACAACAGACTTGTGATGTGGTTAAAATGAAAAAATGAGTGTTATGGATATTGAATGAGTCACAGGAAGTTTGAATGTTCATCATGGCTGCTAGATGTGCCATTAAGATGTGTCCTGTGTTGCTTCTACAGGTGCTGCCAGTTTGTTTGCCATTCAGAAGGTTCTCCAGAGGAAGCTTCCTTATCCTCTTCAGTGGAACCTACTTATTTCAATAGGTGAGAAATGAAACATGGGCTTTAAATAGTAAGACATCAACAGTTATTTGCTCTCTAGCCATTCATACTTCCTCTCAGCTTACCTCTCCTTCTCTCTTACAGCAGTTTTTCTCCTCTCTCTAACCTTGCCTCTCTCTTCTCTCTCTCAGTGGCATCATCAGTGGGAAGTTATGCAGTGACTCGCTGGGAAACACAGAAATGCTCAGACCTTTGGTTGTTGCTAGAAACAGGCAAAGTCCCGGACAGATCGCCACCGCAGGGTGAGTACAGCGTGTGGCTGCAGACCTGCTCGACATCACTCATGGCTCAGACTGAAAAATTCTGAAATGTGGATGTGTTTGTGGTAGTAACTGTCTTGTTAGATCAGCTCTGTTCTTCAGTCATGATCAACCAAATGAAGACAGTTTGCAGACTTGTATGCTGTATGTTTACCTGTGTCTGTGTTTGTCTTTCAGTGTCTAAACCAGAGGAATCTAAAAAACCTGAGAAGACAAAATATGGTGACGTGATGGAATGAACATAGTTTTTAACAAACTTGTGTATCTACTGTATATAACTACACCTTTTCAGATAATGTACTATGGTGGAAACATTCAGATGAGCTGTTTATTAACTGTATAGAGAGCGCTGGGTGTGAGTTAGTACATACTGTATTTAATTGCATCCCAGTGTTTTTTTTCACCTTTTATTTCTGGAATACACCACATGAATGAAGTGTCATTTTTTCCTGATTTTGTGGAGCTTTTGAATTTCATAACAGCATTACCGTGTAGATAAACAGATGAGTTTCCTGAATCAGAGGTCAGGAATTAGTTTGGGTTTTTAGGAGGAATTCCATGTTAAGCTCTTGATCCGGTATTATTATTTGGATGCGTTTGTTTGACATGCAACAGGAATTAACGCTGCACAGCCAAAACCAGCCACTAGTCACGGTATACCTCATAGGACTTGCAGAGCTGTATGTTGTAGTCACTGGTGGCTCAACCAAACCAGTAAATGACCAGTTTCTGTTTGATCTAAATTGCACATTAATAATTTTAATCATGTATGCCTTTGGACTACAGAGAGCAAATCATTGTGGAATGATTCACCCTTTTTAGACGAATAAACATTCTTAGCTATTTAATAATATGCTCAGGGCAGCAGTGTAATCCACATGAAATAATTTACTGCTGTTGCTTTACGCTGCTGCATGTTCATTCATCCCTCTTCAGTTCAGTGATGCTGTAATGAACTCTGCAATGACGATGACACAATATTAATCCTGTTTGGATTTATAGCAATTTGGCATCTGTGCAAAAAACATGAACTCCATGAGGTTAGGTGCTAATTTAGAATGACAGCATGAGCTGTAGGTTAGGAAGATGAAAACATGGGAGGGGAAATGTAGAAGGCATTGCAAATTCAGTTTTTTAAAATAAAGAAATTGTCACTGGATTTAGGTGAATGTAAGAACTGAGAGGAGAAGAGAATTATTGAGAAGTAGTAACATGTTTCTATCATTTTTTATCAACTGTTCTCCAGTGGGAAACTTTAGAGCTACTTCCATCGTGCTAACAGCTGCCTTCTGATGATTTTATTGATAATTTTGCCTTATTAAGGTGTAAAAACAGTTGGAAATCCACTCTTTGTTGTATATTTTTATTGTTCAAAAGTAAACAATTATTAAAAAGTATACAATAAAAACAATAAAATTGTATGTTTAGACATCTAGCTCTCGTTCCTATCGAGTTTGAATGCACTTATTGTGAGTTGCTTTGGACAAAAGTGTCTGTCGAATGAATGTTGTGTAATATATTTTGTCAATAATGCTGATATATAGAGTAAAAAAAATAAAACTGATCCATCCTCCCCTCATCCACAGACGCACACAAAGACAAAACAAAGGGGGGAAAATAGGTCAATGTACCATGAAAGAGAAGTGGTACTGTGCAGCTGTCAGAGTGGATCAGCACCTCTAACCCAAAACCACCATAAATGCAGAGCACGGATATCAAAAAATATGCCAAAGTTGCAAACATATCTCAAAATCATTATCATGTCTTCAGGACAAGATGCAGTAAGAAAGTAATTTGTATTTCCCAGGTTAAAATTAGGGTTGTCACTACTTTAAAAGGACATATACTGTGCATGACATGTCCATAATACACTGGAGGCCTTCCCCGGCTACATAAGTATTGAGTAAGCAAACATAAAGACACAAAATTACAAAAAGATAGATGGAAAATAACTGTGCCGTGATATACTGTATAGATAGATACCAGAGATAAATAAGTGATGATATGAGCATCGCAGTGTATTTACACACTGCTCTGAAGACACATACCATACCCAGCTTTATATGTGGCACAGAGGGGAATAGAGCTGATCCTGCCTTGGCAAGTACCCAGATTCAATGGTACTACCAGTCTGAATTTAAACCTGCCACCCCCATATCAGATAAGACATATACTGTAGATGCACAAAACTATGAGCTCATCCAGGTGCAGCACATAAATGTGCGAAAAACATTTAGGCTCTGTTGATACAGCGTATTTTTGTGTTGGTAAACATTTCCACAAAAGGAAAATGTGATTATGATTACATTCTGCTTTTTTAAAACCACACTGTGACTCCAGTTTATTTGCATAGCTCAACTAGTTTATACAATAAGGTGTTAGTAGCATACATTCTGCACCAAGCAGTGCAGGCCATTGAAACAATCAAGTCTTTCAAGCATGCTTTAACACCTCGAGTGAATGAAGTGACCAAAGTCCAGGCTTTTGAGTCATGGAGAACAAGCCAAAGGCAGTCCACTAATTCTGAGAGCTGAAAACACCAGCTCACACCACCGCAGTGGGAAGCATTTTTACAGTGTTTGTAAAAGAAAAATGTCTGGTTTGGTGATTGGTCATAGCAAAGGCAATCTGAATAAGGGAAGATTTTGGCTTTAATGTTCCTTTTTCCTTCTCCCTCTTTGTGCAGCCTGAATCCACCCCCACTCTTGCTTCCTCTCGCTCTCGTCCTCCCACTGTAATTCAAATCTGATTTAACACCTCCAAGATTTGAAGGTTTTGAATTCTCTTTCTGTGTCTTTCTCCATCCCAAAGAAAAAAAGGCTTCATGAATTGAATAAGCTCTCAAATCCTTTGTCACATGCACATTGATGCGGCTGAAGGAAAAGACCTAGAGAAACAGAGAGCAAACAGGAGATAATGAGGGGAAAGACTGCGTGTGTGTAAGTGTGTTACATGAGAGGACTGACTGGCCAGTGGAGCTGAGGATCAGTACATGTCCAATAACTAAAACAAACAGCGGTATGGACTGGCCTTTTGGCATGCTTGGCAACCACTGGCATGGTTCACAAAGCCTACAGAGTGTGTGTGTGTGAGAGAGAGTATTTGGCTGTCCTGTGCAACAGTGCATGTGTGTGACAACATGACAAAAGAGAGATGAGGAGTGAGCGCTCATTTGTCTGACCCTGTGAGTCGAGTGAGCTGAGCTGCAACTGGACAGTGTGTCTCTTTCTCCTCTTTCTTTCACTCTCTGTCTTTCTTTGGTTATATAACAATCGAGCCTAAATTGCAAGTCCAAAAAAAACCCCAAAACAAACATGATTTACAACAATTTTTATCCCAGTCTCACAGTGGAAAAAGCAAACTACTCTTGATCTAAATCTATACTTTGAAACACTGGATTATTTTAACATCTAATGTATTTGGCCTTTCTCTCTAGCCTAGAGTCATAATCAATGAATGTGTTAACAAGAACAACTGGTGTGTGACTGACTGTCACATATGTTTGTTGCGAGGGGATTTATTGATTGTGTGTCCTCTCTTTCAGCCTCTTTTCTCATAAAGGAAAATGTACAGCGCATTTGATAAACATAATAGGGAAAATATTTGATTCAATACCTGGTCTGACAGGAAAAATAACTGAATGCCACCACGCATTAGGCAGTTGGTAAATTACAGGGAGTCCTTTGTGACAGTGTGACGGTATCTTCAACATTAATCACTGCTAAAGCTTTTGCAGATGACGACGGGATAAGAGTTCAAGTCTGGGCAGGTCAGAGATAAACATGGGTCTGTGCAGGGACTGAGAGTTTCTCCGTGTGACTCATCGCTAAAGAAAGAGAAACAGAACCTGCAGTGTCCCTGATGTGCCAGAAATGGTTGTGATGTGTTTTGACTCTGTGAAAGTTGGATTCAAGTTGTGTCCAAGGATGCAGCTTTCCAGCCCAACTGAGAAAACACCTTGATATAGGCCTACATCACATTAGTTAATATCACAGCTGATGCATGATGAAAGTGTCTTTTGAGGGAGGAAGAAACACAGTTAACACTTTATTGAGATAAGATTATTTAGTGCTATTGTTGTCACTTGATAGTAGGCTGGTTTGGACGTTAGGGCTAAAGTGCAAATCAAAAATGAATGGTTTTATGCTTGTAATTTTAATTTGTTACAAATCAGTGGTTGTTTATTTGGGATAGCCACCCTGTAAAATGCATAAAAGCAAGTAACTCATCTATGGGAAATATGAGCCAATATTTCCCATAGAAGATTATTTTAAATTCGAAGATTATGAAAGATATTAGGTTCAAAAGCAATATGCATAATATAATGTGCATAAAATAATGAACAAGATGTACAATTTTCCATTAAATGTCATTGCACCTTCATAAAAATGGCAACAGCTATTCAGTCTACCTGATATAGCTGCAATGTGTACATAAATACTTGTATCTAAAACATAGAACAATAACAAAGTATACATTTGTGGACTTTCTTGTTCAGTTTTTTTGCCAGAGAATGCCAGAGCATTATATTTTGCATATTTTGCATTATATTGTTATAAACATGTTTTATAGGCTTCACAATAATATAGCTTTTACTTAAGGTATATTATTGCCTACTAAACTGTGTTACATTGCGTAGTGTGTCTTTTATCATCCTGACCCCTGTTTATGGGTTTAGTTTAATCATTTAATTAAATCCGTTTTATTCAGACAAGGGGTTAAATCCCTCAGTAAAGAATACTGGGACATTATGAGACAGATAAACAACATATATGGGTGATTGTTTACTCATTGACATATTCCATTCACATTGCTAAATTAATCATAGAGTGAAAAGTTAAAGGTTATAATGATGTGAAACAAAAGGATTCTGTTCCCCGTACAAGATACAAGATAGATGTATTGATCAGTTTACAACACAGGGTTGTATAACGAGATTTTGTTTTGAAGTTCCCTTTATGCTACTCAAAATAAATAAATAATCCCCAGGATGACTGTGTGCGGGCTGTAAGGTGATAGTTTACCCAGCCCTTTCTGATTATGCGTGTGTGTGTGTGTGTGTGTGTGTGTGTGTGGGGGGGTAATATCCAGTCTTTATGAATAACGTCTCAGCATTAGTAATAACAAAAGCACAACTCAAACTGGAGCCTACCTCAGGCCTGCACCAATGAGCGCCGAGCTCGTGCATACCGCGGCCAATGGCTGGTCCAGGGACGCTCGCGCACAGCCGTTTGAAGGGCGGTCCTCGGCAGAAAAAGGAAAGTATGGATCACAGAGCAGTTTCGCTGGGAAGGTAGACGCTCAAAACAGTAAAATATCGGGAATATTTTACGCTAAAAATCTTCATAAGGATATGTATTTTGCTGTTCAGTAAGCGTGTATTCCCTTTATTGTTCTGTATGTTCAGCTGTGTGTTTATATAAAGTTAGCCAACTTGTGTTGGCGTGTTTTTGATTGATTAGTCAGTGGAATTTATCAGAACCTTCATGGCGTTGATAGCGGCCGACCACCAGGGCTGCAAACTGAACGGGACTATTGCGGTTTACGGCAGAGTTGGACCAAGAAAAGAAGTGTTTCAAGGGAAGGTGGAGGGCTTTAAAGCGGCCAAAATGCAGCCAAAAGAGACGGAGTATTCAACAGATGGCCTGCCCAAAGCCTTCCTGCACAGCCTGAGGACCCTGTTTGACATTTTGGATGACTGTGGACGGGGATATGTCCACATCTCGGAGATCGAGAGCCGCTGGCAGGGCGCAGACACCCGGGACCTGCCCGGCGGGGTGCTGGGCTGCCTCAGGAGGGTCACCCCACCGCATGGCTGCCTCACCTTTGAGCGGTTCGTTGCGGGGCTGCGGTACTCCATGCTCAACCCGGAGAACAGCAGCCACCTCAAGGCCCAGGCTGCCGTGCACCCGCAGCAGGCACCGAAGCAGCCCCAGAAACCCGCCCCGCTGTCCACATGCAGTGTTGGGACACGGGTTGAGAACAAGGTCCGTCCGCTGGGGCCGAGCAATGTGACCAACACCCAGCAGCACCGGGCGTCCTCCCTGCAGAGCCGGGCCAGGCCGGAGGATGGGACCGGGTACCCCGTGTGTGGACCGGCGCCGTATAGCGCGGGCTTCGAGAGGTCTGGGAGGAGTTTGGAGCGGAATTCTGTCGCACCGGGGGGCGGGTGTTACCGGGCCGACCCGGGCCATGCCACCAAACCAGCGCAGCCCCAGCAGAGCCGGGTCAGGTCCATTGAGTCGCTTGCTCTGGAGTCACCGCAGCTTCAACGAACAAGTACGTGGCACCATAAATTGTTAAGAATTATATCTGCGTGCAAAAGTGTGTGAGGGGGTTTGGGGACAGTTCAGAGAGTCCATGGAGGACTCGTGTTTATAATAAGTTAAAACCCCGCCTGTCAAAATCCAGATATAACAGCAGCAACACACACTAATACAAATACAAACCGCATATTAGCTCTGATCTCATCTGCCAATCAACAGCTCATGCTGCTGTCATGCAGTTGTATCCGCACCTCACTACTCCCACCCCCTTAATTCATCTAGGGCTGTAATAGTTGTTATTTTGAAGCTATTTTTTCCCCATTAGCCTAATGTTTAGCCCATAAAATCTCAGGGAATAGTGAAAAATACCACGATTTCCCAAAGCCCAAGATTTAAATAGCTTCTTTTGTCTGACCAACAGTCCAAAAGTCAAAGATATTTAATTTACAGTGATATAAAACAGAAAAACTGCACATGTGAGAAGCTTGCACCAGCAATTGTTTTGATATTTAAAAGACATAAAGGAGTAATCAATTAGAAAAATTGTTGTTAAATATGCTTTTGATGATTGAAATATTGATGTTGATATTGATATTGATCGCTTATTATCATTTCAGCACCACTGTCTATCAAAGATTGATGCAAGATGTTTGTGCCTCAGTTTCAATTAGCTGCTGTTGCTGCTGACTTTAAACAAAGACAAAATCTTTTCTGGACACCAAAACATGTGCATGAGGATGAGTTAGAAGTGGAGCTACTGCGTCCTACTGAATCCCCATGAGCAAGCCATTTGATTGCATGCATAACTGAGTTGATATGTCCATTGCAGTCTTGCCAGCTTCGATCTTATATTCTCATTTAATTGGATGCAGTGATCCATGTAGTACACACAAGTGCTCAATGTCTGCAGAGCGCTTGCATGTCAGTATTTGTCATCCAGAGGCAGCCTTACAAAAGTAAAAATGGTAACTTTAAAAGGGAGTCTTCGCTTGAATCTCAGTGGGGGTCAACAACAGTCACTGTTGGGTTTTGACAACACACTTCACATGTATCAGTAGTATGCCACAGCTTCAGCAGGCCCTGTTTAAGAACTTCTGCTGCAAGGAGGGGTGCCTAGTTGAATAATTACTGTTGTTAACCCCAGGCCAGGTGAGAAATTCCTGCAGAAATGTATCTTATCTTGAGGGTCTGCCTGGTGGAGGGAGCACAGTCATCCCTGCCCCTCTGACTGGGGAATGGGTGATGGTCAGTTGTATGCATTTCATTTGTACATTTCGTCTCTGGTGTGCTGGATGTAGGTTGGAGGAGCCGCTGCTGAGAAATTCCCAGTTTGCCTGCTCATTATCTTGTTCATACATAAAGGCTCTCACTCTCATACAAACTCACTCTAGTTCGTCTTCCTCTCATAATCATACGCTCACTCACTCACACACACACACACACACACACACACACACACACACACACACACACACACACATCCAACTGAAGTCTGTCCGGGTTTGCCTGATCTATACACCCAGGCCTGTCTGGAGCTATAAGAGTGACACTCTCTCTGTCGAGCCCCCGGGGCTTTCACTGTGTACACCACTTGTACTTACTACAGTGTTTTTAGATAGATGGACAGATAGATGGCAAAAAGTTCACATACTTTTGTGCACATTTTGTCAGTGTTTTGTTAGTTCAAATGAAAGGAAATCTTAATGCTACAATATACAATGATACAACGACAATGCCCTCGTGCACAAAGTGAGGTCCACGAAGAAATGGTTTTCTGAATGGTGTGGAAGAACATGACTGGCCTGCACCTCAACCCCCATCCCAACCTTTGGAACGAATCACCCAACAGCAGTTGCTCTTGTGGCTGAATGGGAGCAAATCCCTGCAGCCAGTTTCTAAAATCTTGTGGAAAGTTTTCCCAGAGGAGTGGAGCTGTTATAGCAGCATGTTAATGCTAATGGGTGGAATATCCACATACTTTTGGCCAGATAATGTAGACAGACCAGCAGTGTCTGTACTGTAATCTGTCACATGCAGCCAAACCTTGCTGGATTAGGCCAGATTACAGCAGACAGGCCAGGGCTCACTGAATCACGGCAGTGGTGAAATCCTCCCCGACACCCTGGACATCACCACAAAGTCCTGCCACACGCTCTCTCTCTCTTTCTCTTGGTTTTGGGAAAGCAGTAGTGGTATACACTTAAGTCTAAATATCTCAGTTGATATGAGGGAAATACCACGGAAAAATACCACTGAGATGCCAAGTTTACACACCCAATTTGTAGAGCTTGGAGGCAGCCTCCACTTCATCAGACCTGCATGTCTTTCAGCTGTGATAGAAACTGTAATGCCAAGAACAAACGGACTGCGTGATTGTATAACATACACAGGACTCTCTGATGTAACATACATACATATGACTCTTTTGTGTACCAGGTATATAACTGGCATCAATACTTGATCTGTGTATTATTGTTTGGACTGCGTGATGAGAACAGTTCATTGATAACAATGATATGTAACTATGAAACATGCTATTGACTGTTATGTCCAGACTTCAGGGACACTCTTCTCCCCGGGCTGAGGAGCCTGACCCTGAAGACTGGATAAATAACTGATGCTCCTTTCCCTCTGTACTCATTCAGAGCAGATTATACTGATGTATGTTTTGCTGCTGTGAGTCCGTTGGCAGATGCTTGAAGTAAACCTACAGAAAGACAAGTGGTTGCCTTGAGTGTTTCTTTGTTCTGCAGAATTGCCACTACAAAACACAGCGAAAATGTACAAACATCACACACAGAGCAGAGAATGTAATGTAATGTAATCTTTTTGTTTGTTCTTTGGGATAACTGAAAACTGTGTTAAAGTTGAGCTTCAAAGTTTGTTCTTGAGCTTGGAAACAATATCTCACCATTAAGTCTATTTAGTAGCTGCTTTTTTATAGCTTTCGATCATATCACACAATCTTCTTTGGCAGATGGGGTTTGCTTGGTTGTCATGGAAATGTTGATGTTCAAATTATTTTCCCAAGCACTTTAAGTGTCAAAAAATGGTAAAAGTGTTAATGTTAGTTTGAAGCTCATTTACCTGTGTTGACTGTAAAGTGGACAGAAGTGTCACCATGAAATTAAAGTCATGCTGCCTTGTTGATACCAGACACATTTGCAGAGTACAGCTCCCTCCTGTGGTATACATTGGCAACCCAAAATGCATTATCAGGTCAAATTAATGATTTGCCTGTAGTTTTCTTGGTCTTCTTCATTACTATCTGTCTACAGATGTGGAGGTATTCTGCCCAGTGAAATTTAATCTCACATTTGCCAGATCAAGGACTGATTTGAATGCATGACTGAAAAATTAGCAAGAATCCGATACAATGGATTATTTTTAAATTTTGAAAACTGATAAATGTCTTGAGATGTTTTTTTTTTTTTTGGAGATATACCTTTGCTGTTGCTGATTGACTTTGAACATATGCAATACATGTGTGTCGTTGCTGAGTCAGAATTGTCAGACTCGCCTGGATTACATACCTTGAATGCAAACTGGCACATACCCTTTTTAAGATAATGCAATTTGACTGTTTGAGTGTTTTCCTCTGAATAAGGGAAAAGACATAATTCTACATATGTGATATAATTATGCATGCCTGCTATAAAAACACACTTTAAGACTTTCTTTACCACTTGTGCATAGTGGTCAGAAGTATGATGTATTCCACAACAAATATTTGAGTATTTTTAATTGCCTTAATGATTAGAGTGAGTCATTTTTTCAAATGCTTTCATATAGGATTGTACAAAGTGTGTTTTTTCCCCCCATACTGCAACCAGTAAAACTGCAGTAATTACATGGTGCATTCCAGACTACAGTGTTGTGCTGAAATTGTTTTAATCTGTCTGTTTCACATTTGTCTAGGTGTTGTGAAATCAGGTTTACCAAGATCTCAGAGCGAATCAGCAACAGGATTTACAGGCGGCTCCAGGCGACACGGGCGGAGTCGGGAAGAGCAGAGGCGGCATACCATATCCAACGGGGTGGATTATGGAATGGTTAGTACACACACACACACACACACAAACAACTCCACCCAGTTTCTATTAATTTACCTGCAACACACCCTGCTGTCGTTACTATACAGCTGTACCCACTATTTTAAATTTCTTTTAAAATATCACTTCATTTGAAAACCTCTGGTGTTCACAGGTGAAACCACAGTGCCTGCAAACTTAAAAATAATAACAATAATAATAATAATAACCTGCACATCACTAGCATGTAAACATCATATGTCTGTTGAAATAACCCAGTGAAGCTCATATTTTAAGAAGAAACCAAACTCTTATAAAAGACGTTACTGCAGCTTAGAAACATGTCTTTTCAATTTTGGTTTACATTACAGCACAAGCACATGTTTGTATGTTAGCAATGAGTGGGTTATATTACTGTGCCTATTGAGATCATCACTTTTTTCCACTGTATTAGAAAGAACTTGGTGCTTGTTCAATGATTGTTCAAGTTGGGAGAATATTCTGGATTTTTTAAAATATCTAGTAGGTAAATTATGTAGAGATTGTATCGATTAGTTGGCTGACAGAAAATTCATCAGAAACAATTTTGATAATCGAGTGATAGTTAAAGTGGCAATCCTTAAGATTTCAGTCCTGGTTGATTTGGTGACACCTAGTTACTGGTGGTAACAGCAAATGAGGTTTAATACTACAGGTCACAGAAATCTGGGGGCAGAAAAACAAACTGTTGTTGTTTTAATAAAGAAGTCAGCAAATAATTGGCCTAATTGTTCCGTGAGATCTGATTTTATCGCCTGCAGCTCTTCCTCTAACAGCTCACCGTGGCTGCTACTTCTTGCTCCATTACTGCAATATTTCAAACTGATCCACTGTCGGAAAATGCCAAAAATGACCGTTGTCTTGTTTTGTAGATGCATTTTTGATGAGCGATAGTGGTCAGTGTCAAGCTCACTAACAAACACATTGCATTTCCTGCGACTACTTCATAATAAAAGTCATTCAACTTGTGTTTTGCCGGTTAAATGCTTTTAATGTGAAGCTGCAGCAGTAGGAAATGTTCGGTTTGCATTAGCAGCATTTTTTCCGGGAATGTCGCCACAGACACCCAGTTTGTAATACTGCAAATGCAAGGACTCATATAATTTCATCAGTGAGCCATAGGCTCGTTCACCATTGTGTTAACTAATTGGCGATAGATAGTGACTTAACAGACATTTATTTAAATGAAAATCTTTGAGATCGCCACTTTAAATCCTTTTTCAAGCAAAAATGCCAAAAGATGGATGATTCCAGCTTGATTAGTCCAGCTGGCAGATTAATCAGTAATAAAAAATAAAGATCTTTCCAGTAACTTGCACCAGTTGTTAAAAATGACAAAATGTGACAACTACTGAATGAAGGTGTGACATTACATAAGTTCTCATAGTTTTCAGCTGAACATTTCCCTGTGGGTGGAAAGTCTTACATGTCTTTTGTCATTTTAGTTATGTTGAGTTGTGTAAAAGATCAGTAAAGTGGTAATAGAGTTTCAGAGCGACAGCAGTCTGCTTGGACTTAAACTTGGATGATTTTAAGTGTGATTGGATAAAACTGATTGAGGCTTTTAAAGATATATGTCAGAAAATATTTTATTTACATGGAAAAGTAAATAGTTGAAGCATGAAAATTCCAGGAAAATGTAAAAAAAAAAAAAAAGCTTTTTCTACTACAGGCTCTTCACCATTTCACTTTCTATTGGCCCCCACATTCCCCTCCCATCCCTCTGCCCACTGCCTCCACCTCCCTCTGCCCCTCCCACCCTCCAGTCCGGAGCTCAGGCCTCCCATCACTCTCTGTCTCTCCCCCTGTCTCACCATTTCTCACTCTCTCCAGCTCGCCTCCTCTCCCTCTTTCTCTCCCTGTTTGTGTTGCCGTTTCCGTCTCTTTTTCCCCTTGGCCTCTGTGTCTGGAGAGGCTGACTGACCGACTCCCCTCCTTCTCCCTCCCTCCCTCCCTGCCCCTCTCCTCCTCCCCCTTCCCTGCGGCCCTCCCACCCAGGCCGACTTGGCCCACTGCTGCCCTGATGGTAGTGAGCCGGGTCGGGCCCAGGGGCCTGGTAGAAGTAGAGGACTCGCTCGGCCGGCCCGGCCCAGCCTGGACGGCTGTCTGGGCTGCCTACACTACCGTCTTCATCCCCCTCAGCAGTAGCCTCTACAGCAGCAAGGCACTGCACTTTTTCCTCTGGGTGAGTAGGACGAGAGAGAGAGGGAGAGGGAGAGAGAGAGAGAGAGAGAGAGGGACGGAGAAGGAAAGGGAGAGATGGTTGTAGAGGATATAGGAAATTAAAGTTTGTCTTTGAGATGGTTTTTCAGGGTTTGAAGAAGTGCATCAGGTTGTTTTGATATTTAATTGTGACAGTTGAGAAATAGAGGAGATGAAAAGTTGTGATCAAGTTCATCAGCTGGGAATTCAGTGTTTATGTTGAAACGGATACTAAAAACTATTTATTTGTGCTAGTTTTAGGGACTGTTTGTTGGCTTTAACCTGCTGTGGTATTATCGAGCTTTAGGTTTTGAACTAGAGACGAGTAGTCGATTAATTGTTTAGCAGATTGCCAGAACTTAATCGACAAAGTTTCAAGTTATTTATCAAGTGAAAATGACGATTATTTGCTGGTTAGGGTTTCTGAAACATGAGGATTTACTACTTTTTGTTTTATATCATTGTAAGTTGAATATCTTTGGGTTATGAACTGTTTGCAATTTGATGGGACTTGAACTTGATGGGCATTTTTCAGTGTTTCATTAACAGTAACAGTAACAAAGTGACAGATCAATAATGAAAATAAATCTTTTCTTCTTTTAGGCTCTTTGGCTCTCTGTTAGCCTAACCTGTGGTGGGATTGTAGAGCTTCAGGTTTATACTTTATACTTTTGGTTGGCGAAACAAGCAAGATAGACTAAACAATTAATCGACTAATCAGAAAAATAGTCGACACGTTATTGTATGTAAATAGTTGTTAGATGAAGCTGAACCCTCCTTGTTTCAGTGACTTTTGTTTGTTGCCTTAGACCTGCTGTTTTATTGTAGAGCTTCAAGGTTCAGACCACACTGTTTCATGGTGCTTTGTAGATGCAGTTTGAAAGGCCTTATGTTCTTCTTTGTGTTTTTAGCTAAACAGCTTGTGCAACGGGTGTCATGTTATTGTATGTTGTGTGTATTCGTGCCTGCTCATTCAGCCAGCACACAAACATACATGCACAGACTTTTCCATAACCTTTTTGCTGCTCTGCTCCCTCTCTGTGTGTATTTCCTCTTCTTTGCTCCCTTTCTTTTTTATGTCTTTTTTTTTTGAATGGTGGGTTTTCCTGCCTGTGGACCACCACACATTCATGCAGCCTGACACTGGGTCATGCTTCATTCTAGACACGGACCCTACCCCTCCAACCCCCTCCTCTTTCCCTAAACCCTCCTTCCTCTCTTCCTCTGTGTGTACGCTGGCTTCAGGCTCTTTGGGAAAGAGCACAAGTATGTTAAACAGGGTCTGATTTTAGACTCTTAAATCCCTTGTCCTCTTTAGTTTACTTTCGTGTCCCTGTGTATGAGCTGTGTTTTAAACAGCACTGATGAGCGGTGATGAGTGGAATGTACTGAGCTACACAAGGGACAGAGGGATGGAGCAGTGGGTGGATAGAAAGATGACACACCAGGTGGCTGAATGCCAGCAATGAGGCCTGGACTGTGGCAGTGTGCCGCATGGACAGCCTGGTCAGCACAACTCAATGCAGCCTTGCTGGGGTGCACACACACACACACACACACACACACACACACACACACACACACACACACACACACACACACACACACTCTCCTCTCTCTCTCTTTCAAACACACACACACACACACACACACACACACACACACACACACACACACACTCTGGGGCGGCCATAGTTGCAGTGGGTCCGCTGTTTACCCCATTCTTAGGTTGCTGTGTGGTTGCCATGGCGCTGGACTGATTGCTCCTCTAAACATTGTTCATGATGGGAGAAAGTCCAGCACAATTGGTATGGCGCCATTGTCTCCGCCAACACAAAAGAGTTTGCTGCAGATGCCCTTGTGAAAACATGGGAGTTTGTCTCAGACTGCTGGCAGCCCAAAATCACTCATTAGATTTAATCTTGGCAGCGATCTGAAAGCTCTCTTAGTGATGGCATGGGAAATATGAAAATGAAATGTTTTCTTTCCATGGGGTCTCTATGTGAGATCTGTACAGAAAGTGACTTCAGGCGGGTTTTGTTTTTGTCTGTTCTTAATCACATTTTCCTCTTTCCTCTTCCACCATTTCGCCCCTTTCCTGTCCCCCCTTTTCACTCTCCAACAACACACCCTCCTTTATAACTTTGAACTCACACAGTTAAAGCAAATGAAAGAGCTGGAGCAGGAGAAGGACTCCCTGCTGGCGGGCCTGGAAGTTGTGGAGCGGGCCCGCGACTGGTACCAGGGCCAAATCCACAATGTCACAGAGAGACAGCGGCAGGTCGGCCAGAGCTCCCACTCCACGGTCGGTTCAAACACTGTTCTAAAACGGTTTAAAAGAACAGATAATGGAGATACAACCTGTTGTATTTTGTTGTTTGGTGATGTACTGTATTTTTTATTGATATGGATAACTAGTCATTATCTCATCATGAGAAGATATTTCCAACATACTGTATATAATACAGATTTATAGCTGTTGAACCTTTTTATATTCCCCAATAAAACAACAAAACAATTAGAACATAAAACAATAAACAACACAAACAACATCTAGGAACTAAAAATCTGTTGGGAGAGATTTTATAGTTTGATCTAAACATAAACAGGAAGACTAGCTGTGCTTTAGGGCACAGCTAATGGGGATCCTAACAAATAAACACTAAGTATCAGATTTTGGTGTCAGTCCCTCAGAATGGAAAATGAAGGCTGAAATGAAGGTCTTTCAGTTTATTTATTCATGTTCAGCAGTCAAAAAGAGTAAAATGCCTCGTGGTAGAGGAAGAGACAGACATTTTCCTTCCCACAGTAGCCTCAGTAATCTGTCATGGTCTTGCTTCCAGTATGAACTGGTGGTTGCAGAAGAATATGTTCTCAAGTATTGGCAAAATACTTTGACAATGTTCTTCCTCAGAGTATTTGTTAATGTTATTGTTTGATTTAAACAAAAGACTGAAAAGATTTAATTCAATTAAAATGAGAGAAAATATTTTAAGTTTACGTTACTTGTGTCACAACTGAATGCAGCAAGTTCAACTCCTGTCATGCAAATATTATTTTATTATATTAATAACAAGTATGGACTTGTTTGGGCCTCCCTCATCCCATTGACATGCCATGCTTTTTAAAATGCCTTCAGTGCAGCGTGTCGTTCTGAGAAAGGCATTCTGAGAAATGTAGTAAACTGCTAACTGAAGCACCAGATAGGGCAGGTTAAGGGGAACTTGGGTACACTCGCCAAAGAAAAGTACCAGCTAGTGTTAATTTATGTCTTGATGCGTTTTTGTCATTTCACATACCTCCTTATTTACTATTTTAAGTGAACCTCCTTGTCATCTTGTCATGACATTTTTTCAGACCTTTCACCACTTTCTTGAATTTCATACTAATTGTCTTTTATGTTCTCTCCTCTCAGGATTTCTTTACAGAAGCCAATCAGAGTCGCATGAATGTTCTAATACCCAAACTGCAAGAAGTCAACCGCTGCCTTAATGACCTTATTTCCTGCACTGGGATGGTGAGTGTTGTCTGCCCATTGCTCACTGATTCATGTGATTGTATTGAATGTTAAGTGATTCTCATGACTGCCAGTTTTATCAGATAGCCTTTTCATAATTTCCTTTTAGCTAATTAGGAAGGATTATATGATACGTGGTGATTTTTAACCATACTCTAGGGGATGTCAGTGTCAGTTGGTCCATCACTATTGGATGGATTGGCATGAAATTCATGTTCCCCAGGGGATGAATCCTAATGACTTTGGTGAGCGCCTGACGTTTCCTGTAGCGCCACCATGAGGTTTGCATTTGTAGTTTTGACTGAATTATCAAAACAACCAGTGGATAAAATACCTGCGTAACTAATGACATTCCAATCAGCCTCAGCTGTACTTTGTGTTTAGTGCTAAATAGCAAATGTTAACATACGAACAAGGTGGTTTACATGGTAAACTTTATACCTGCTATCAGCATGTTAGCATTGTCAGTATGAGCATGTTAGTATGTTGATGTTAGCATTTAGCTCAAAGCACCTCTGTCTCAAAGTACAGCCTCAGAGCCGCTAACATGGCTCTTGTTTTTGTGAAACCAAAATCACAATGTAAACATGTTATCATTGCTTAGCCCGGAACAAAACACGTTACTGGAAAATTTGTGTGTCCCAAAGCTGAATGCAGGAAATGTTTCTCAAAATATTGTTCAGGGAAATCCCTATCTGAACCTGAAATAGGCAAAGCAGGTTATGGGAAACTGGGTATATTAGACATGTACACACAAATAAGCAAATTCTGGAAAACTAAATAGAAAAATCTATTGATGATATCTGTGATGGAGTTTTACAGAACACTGGTTCTTCTTTGTTTCCCAGCAGTCATTTCCTTCCAGCGCGGTGCAGACATCCGTGCTCTCAGCTAACCCCCAGCCTCCGGGTCCAGCTCCTCCGCAAGCCATCCAGAGACTGAAAGACCAGAACCGACTTCTCACACAGGTTTAACACAGTCTAGAAGAAGTCACTAAGAGTTACCAGTCAGTGCTGTTGTTTTCGGTCGCTTTAGGAGGATGGGTGTCACTCACTTCATTTATTTTTCTTCTTTTCATTAAGGAGGTGACAGAGAGGAGCGAGCGGATCGCCCAGCTGGAGCAGGAGAAGTCCGCTTTGATAAAGCAGCTTTTTGAGGCTCGAGCCCGCAGTGCGCAAGACACCAGCACCATGGATTCCACCTTCATCTGAAAACAAATACACTCCACCCAACACCATAACGTCATCACGTTTCAGCTAGGAATCATCATGACGCTGGTCTGGAGCAAAACATTTATAAGACTGAAGCTGACTGTTGTTTACCCACACTTGTAGCAGTGATGCACCTTTAGCCATGACACGCCAACACCCTCAACTGCAGCAGCATGTGACCACTCCATCCCAAACCAGTTCATGCACTACCTAGATGTGAACACTCCGAGGAATACCTCACCCAAATGAGTTGACCCGAGAGTCATAAGACTCTATTACTTGCTGCATAAACACAAGCTGAAAAGACTGGAACACTTTCAAGAAACCACTCGGGTCTCATGAGATCCCATCACTGCTTGCAGGATTACAGCATCTACAAGATCTCCACTCCCACTCCCAAAAGACTTCTGCTTTTTACTTGTGCTGCTCGACTGCACAGGCAATGGAAAAAAACATAAACTTTAACTTGGTGGTCCAAAAAGGAACTGGGCAATAAAGGGGAATGGTTTCTGTTGGAATAAAATGCCATATTCTTACAGTTTAATATGAAAACAAATCATCAACTGCATCTGCTTGCTGTGACCTATCAATTACATTTTTGTTTAAGTTTGGTACTTTGATCTAAATGATAATAAGATACACTCTGCCCATGTCTTTCAGTATTTCCTTCCTTTTAATGTAAATTAATAATACTATGTTTACCTGACAGTGGCTTTCTGGGTTTTAGTATTTAATTTCAAAGACTGAGAGACAGGAATTACTGCAGTTTTTATATTATAGTAGCATGTTTAATGTTAAGACATCTGTTTAAGATTGAAAAAGGAGATGGGAGGACAGCCTACAAGCCATCGAGATGTAGAGGCAGAGACGGTTGAGAGAAGTTTGGAAGTTTGCACGTAGAAGAGAGATGAGGAGGATAAACATGGTAGACGGTGAATGTGTCAGAGCCCGAGCTCCTGGGTTAGGAGATCTTCTGATGTCGTGTCAGAAACAAAATTTAAAAATCATCACTTTGGCTGACTAGTGCTACATCCCCTGTATGTCTTTACAGTGGATTTTCTTGCATGGGTCATATTTCTAGCTCAAAAATATTTATCTTCTGAAGAGATTTCCGTGAGATTAAACGTTAGCACAGATATAAAAACCCATTTTGTCCTGGTTAAGTGTCTCTCTTTACCAGGATCAGCCTGGAAATGGTTGACTTTAGATTAAAACTGTAAAAACATTTAGCCATCCACAAGTTTACAAGAGAAATAATTAGTTGGTGGGTGGCAGTAGAAGAAAAAACATTGTAGTTTTATAATGGATCTGTATGGTACTGCTGGGATGTCTGCACTTAACATATTGTTGATGTCTGTTTCCCACTTGTTTGATTGTATGTTTCTTGCTGCTCAAACTACGTTATGTGTGAGTGAAACTCTTTTTCCTTCTGCTTTCTTTCTAGAGTACTCGAACTTCAGATGAAATGTAAAATAATAAATATACCAAACAATGGTGACTGTGGGTCTGTGGTTCCTTGCAATGTGTTTTCTTCATGATCTTTACAATCAATGCTGCACTGAGTCTAACAATATATGTATATATGTATATATATGTATATATGTATATATATATATATATACATATACATACATATACATATACATATATATAGAGATGTCTGGTGTTCTTCCAGAGATCTGCTGTAGCCACTCCTCCAGTTTGGGGGTCACTGCCCCGAGTGCTCCGATGACCACGGGCACCACTGTCGCCTTCACCTTCCATGCCTTCTCCAGCTCTTCTCTGAGCCCTTGGTACTTCTCTAATTTCTCATGTTCCTTTTTCCTGATGTTGCCATCACTTGGTATTGCCACGTCAACCACAACGGCTTTCCTCTGCTGTTTGTCCACCACCACAATGTCTGGTTGGTTCGCCATTACCATTCTGTCAGTCTGGATCTGGAAGTCCCACAGGATCTTGGCTCGGTCATTCTCTACCACCTTTGGAGGTGTTTCCCACTTTGACCTTGGGGTTTCCAGTCCATACTCAGTGCAGATGTTCCTGTACACTATGCCAGGTACTTGGTTATGGCGCTCCATGTATGCTTTTCCTGCCAGCATCTTACACCCTGCAGTTATGTGCTGGATTGTCTCAGGGGCCTCTTTGCACAGCCTACACCTTGGGTCTTGTCTGGTGTGGTAGATCTGGGCCTCTATTGCTCTGGTGCTCAGGGCCTGCTCCTGTGCAGCCATGATGAGTGCCTCTGTGCTTTATCCTACAACTTTAATGATTTTTCCTAAATTAACTTCTATTGTATACTGTATAATTCTAGCTCTACTGCATGCATGTTGGTCACCAGCTTTTTCATTACATCATTTAACATATGATTTGCAATTTGAGATCTTTAAAGTCCCCCTTCACTCAAAAATGTAGTTTGCTTATTTTTCCTTCACTTGGATGTTTGAGCTTCACTGTACAGAGTTTGACACTCGAAGGCTGTTTTCACAGTCATCTGCTGAAGGGGGAAAGTCTCTCTGTGCTCACCTTAAATCTGAATTTAACACCTGTATATATGAGCAGGATTTTGTGACATCACAACTAGTTTGGAATCCAGTCATGGTCCAGTATGCAACTTAACCCAAGTGAGACGTGGAAACCTGAAACCTCCAGGTCACAAACACTGAAAATGGACTTTACAGTGAAGTAGGAGACATCTTGTGTCCAGCAGTTAAACTTTTGAAATAAAAAATATTTGTATATTCATAGATTTGCAATTTTTAAATAAGGGAGAAGTAGTATAATTCTGAAATAGTGGTTTCACATTTGAGCTATTTCGCCATAGCATTAAATATTCACGACTAAATAAGCAACAGTTAAAACGCTCCCAATCTGTGACATATGACATACATGTGACATCACCTTTTTCCTAACTGAGCCCCGCCCACTTCTAACCAGTAAGAATCAGACAAAAAAAGAAATACAAAAAATCTTGTAAAAAACCAAAAGTGTTGGCAGAAAGTTGTGTGTTTATGTTTCGATTCAAATCCCTCCTCAAAATGTATTTTGAAAATCTTACTTCTATGGTTCCAACGTTTAAGCTCATTTATGCTCTAAGTCATTGTTTTATGAATTTGCTGTATGTTGGTTGACCTTACTTACTTCTCTGTCACAGACAGTAGTTTATAGGTTTCCTTTTGTATTGTTGTCTGCTGTAATTTTTAAAGAACAATATTATTTTGAAAAGCGGTCTCTGGGTACATGGGAAACATCATTAACTACAGAGGAATAGCAGTGTCGATATATAAAGGCTTATTGTCTACAATATGAAAGGCCTAAATAATTTAGTACTGTAAAATCATTTTATCATCTATCTACAAACCTTGTACTGTATATACAGTATGTCCTTCTGTTTATTTTCAAAATAAAGTTTTTGACCAAATCTCACAAAATACCTGCTAAAAAAGTGTGCACCTCTAATTTGGATTTATGTAAAGCAGACTGGTGTTTGTGCAGGAATATGAACTAACAAGATTCCCCAAAATGAACAGAATGACTATTTGAATCTTTGCACTACTGTTTGTGATGGGAAGATGAATGCATTATACTAATCTACAAATATCATGTTCATTTAAAACATTCAGCGATGTGAAATTTCAACTTCAAGAAGCTCCAGTGATCTCTGAAATGGGCCTGTTTGGACAAAAGCGGCTGTGTGCTGCCGTGTGTGTTTCTGCTCTGATGCAGAATTTAGCAAACCTGTGACAATCTTCTGCCTTATAGGAGGGAGACACATCTCCTGTGAACCTGACACCAATACAAACAAGTTCAGACAGACACACATAGGTAAACAAACCTGGGTCGAGTTTCAAAAGAGGCAAGCTGTTCAAACAGCCTGAAACACACACAGAACAACACACTGTAACACCACAATTACAATACAACCTGTACCACACTGATGAAGTGATCAATGATAAAATAGTCTTCATTGTAACATGTTATAGAGTATAATATATTGACTTTGTTAACGTTGATTGGTGATTTTAATGAGTCTGATCTACACAGCAATCTTTTTACTGCACTCCGTAGTGTTCAGTAGAGATACAAGTTCTGCAATACCTGTTCTGCATGTTGGGTGCAGCACAAACCCACCGACGGACATCACACCTCAAAACATGTCAGCCTCACGTAACTATTTCACATTGTTACACTGAATTGAATCAGAAGTGATTTTCTGGACTGTTGCATCAGTTGTTTACTGACGATTTTCCGGCAGGCACCATTGGTTTGTTGCATCATTGCCAATCAGTGTGAATGGATCATGGCTTGCCACAACACGTCCTCCACACAAAACCTGTTTTATATTATTTCACCGTCACCCTTTTTCATGTAATTCAAGTGATCATCCTTCTCCTTGTTTTATGATTATTTAATTTGTTAATTTTAAAGGTGTGATGGATGTACAGGGGCCAAACAAGACTTTGTAGCATCCAGGGGGAGATTCTCCTCTTCCACACCCTCATCTCAACGCTGTGATTGGATGATCAGACAGGAGCAGGATCCCTGAAGTGTTGGGTCATCTTCCAAAAGATGTTTTCCATTCAATTTTGAGGTGAGGGCTCGGTATTTGCTCACACTGGGACAGACATACGTAGGAGTCACAAGGATTCGGTGGAGAGTGGGGGCACACCAGTTGCTTTAGGAAGGTGCTGCAGTATCCTGTTCAACAGGTGAGTGTCATTTTGGCATAAAATGGTAACTCCTGACTTTTAAATTCAAATAGAAACACTGCAATTTTACATAACTGTCTTTGGGGAGTTCTTCAGTCATGTAGCTATGTCTTTTACAGTGGCAATGTTCTGGCACAGCTCTGGCACTTTTTTAGATAACATGTTCTGCAGGAGACAAGGCTCTCTTTACAGTCAGGTTGCACATTTACATGTTTCTTTTAGAAACAGAGATGGTGGAATGAGCCACTTGATGACATGGTGGAAACACATAGGAAGTTCCCATACAAATATTCTGCCCCTAATTATGGCCACTGTCAAGCCGACAGCTCTACATAAATGCGTGAAAAGGAAATGGCTTGAGGAGTCTGCAGAGTCAGTGTGACAGCGATGCAGAGACAGTTGAGGGCACAGGGGGTCAGTTTGTTAGACGAATGAGTACCAATTAAAGGTAAGAGATTTCCCTTACAATACAAAACTGGAGAGAAAAAAAATTAAATTTTACACTTTATCATTTATTTTTTCAACTAATTGTGTGTTATAAAAGGACTCATAATATCGTAATATGTGATGTGTGGTGGTTTGTTATTCAAATTCAAGTACTACATGAGTGAAAACACATTTTTTCTTGATGTTAAAACTTTTTTTCCGACAGAAAATAAAGCTGTTTATACAGATTGAAATATAGTTTAATACCACAGTATCATATGTTTGCTTTTTCTCTTTTTGATCCAGTGCATTAGCTGTTTAAATAATCTGTTTCTATGTTTTGCTCCGTGAGGGAAGAGTTTCTTTTTTTTACAGAAGGTGTTTAGGGGAAGTACATTTAAAAATAAATAAATGTATGGTGTCTGATTTGACTGAATTTAGCAAGTCACCGGTACTCAAATTTCCACTGTGTAACTGCAGTGTATGTGGCAATATTCAGTGACTGGTGCGTTTATACAGAATTTCATCTGAAGTCAGGGTGAGTGATATAAGTGAGATAAAAATCCCAAGTGATCTACTGTAGGTAAGCTATGATAATCTATGATATGAGCTTCAGCAAGCCCTCCACATCACAACCGTACTGTATGAATGTACCATTGTAATGTGTGTATTATCTTTATTGATTTTTATCTCATAGCTAATTGAAACTCTTTTCAGTATCATGCCTGTATTATAATACAGTGCCTATTGTCTCTAACAATATGTGTCTGTCTGTCTTTGTTCCGTTTATCTGACAGATCTTTGTTCCTCTGGCTGATGTCCTCTAACGACTTTGCTCTCTGATCCGACCATCATGGAGGTTATATATGTCAACTCCTCTCTGCTCTTCGTCTCTCACAGACCCTTCAACGATTGTGTCAGTGAGAAGACGGTGTATGAGTCTTGCAAAAACATGCCTGCTGTTCTTATTTGGTACCTGGGCCTGCAGTTCATCAACATGTTCCTGGGTATCCCAGCAAACCTCATGGTGCTGTGGCTCATCCATAAGAACAAGGGTGACTCCTCCACCTCAGATATCTTCATCCTTCATCTGGCGGTTTTAGACGCACTCTTCTGTCTCACCCCTCCCCTTGAGCTGGCCAACATAGTCTTCCTCACCACCAGCAGCACCTGGTACGTCCTGCGCTTCTTCTACGGCATGAAAGACTCCTCGCCTCTCTTTCTCTCCTGCATCTGCCTGGACCGCTACATGGCCGTGGTCCACCCCATCACCTTCACCAAGCTCAAGGACCGTCAACACCGAGCGGTCCTGGCCCTCATAGTCTGGCTGATCATTGTGGCCTACGCTGCTGCAAAATGTGTAGGCAACATTGTCAACTTCGAGAAGGTCTTCACGGTGATGATACTCATAGCATTCGCCTTCATGGTGTTCTGCAACATTGTGATCCTCTGGGCGCTGCAGCAGTCTGGGCCCGGCAGAGACGAGATGCATCCTGTGAAGAAAAGAGCCTTCAAGATGGTCCTCATCATCCTGGCCATCATAGTGTTCAACTACTTCCCACCTGTCGCGCTGTTCCCCTTCCAGGACTACTTCTCTCGTGACGTGTTTCATTGTTACATTCACTATGTTGCATTTGGCCTGATGGACTTCAGCAGCAGCATTCAGCCTATGCTCTATCTGTCCAAGGAAAAGCTGCCATGGAGCGTCAACTGCTGCCAGAGCAGCAACACCCAAATCAATTAGGGGAAACATGTTTGTTGTTCAAAAGTTTTCATATGAATGTGTTGTTGTTGTGAAATATAGGAGAATGTGTTATGTTCTTGCTTTATCCAATGCTGAAAATACTGATTATTAAAAAGATGTATTGTGCGGTGGTTCCCAACCTAAGGTCTGGGTCCCCTAAGGGGAACTCCAAACATTAAAGTTCTTGCTTGTTCTGAGGAAGATAGAATATGCATAAAATGTATTAATAGCATATTGTTCAGGTTTATAGATTTCTCAAAAATTCTGTGCAGAAACCAGTTTGTTTAAGGCAATAATTCAACATTTTGGGAAATACACTTATTCGCTTTCTGGCAACGAGTTAGATGAGAAGATTGATACCACTCTCATTCTCGTGTTTGTTAAATGTAAGTGTACTGCCAGCAGGTAGTTAGCTTAGCTTAGCACAAAGACTGGAAATAGGGGGAAACAGCTAGCCCGGTTCTGTCAAATGGTAACAAAATCCACCTACCAGCACTTCTAAAGCTCACTGAGAGACACATGAAAGTGGTATTGATCTTCTCATCTAACTCCCTGCCAGAAAACGAATAAGCAAATTTCCAAAAATGGTCACCAATGTTACAAAACCCATATTTTCTCGTTTACCTTCAGTTGTATGTAGCCAAGCAGATAGTTTTGGTTGTATTTTTCACAGTTCAGAAATACAAGAGATGAAATTAGTTAGTTAATAAGTAGTTGACCCACAGAAAATTAATCAACATTTTTGATAACTGATTAATTGTTCAGGTCATTTTTTAAGCATAAAATTCCAGAAAATAGCTGCTCCCAGCTTCTCAAATGGAAGGATAATCTTTTTTTACTTGTCTTATATGATAGCAAACTAAATATTCTCGTTTTTTTGGATTGTTGTTCTTAAAAAACAATCAATTTGAAGACGCCACCGTGGGCTCTGGGAAATTGTAATGGGAATTTTTCACAACTTTTTTGCTCCCTTTTCACTAAACAATTGATTCATTGGAAAAATAATCAACAGATTAATCAATAATGAAAATAATTATTGCAGCCAAACCAAAACTCTCCCATATGAATACAATGGAGTGAATGGAATTTTGTTTGTGCAGCTTAAAGCATTTAAAAATTACACAAAAATTGAATAGCATGTCTTTCCATAATGTCCTAGTTACTCAAGATAATCCACAGGCCTCGCTGAACCTTTCTAAAGAATAGTCCCAATGAAAACAGCTGACAGTGTCTTCTGTAGATAATTCAGAGTAACCAGGAAACAATTTTTTAAGTGTAATTTTTTTAACACCACGAATGAAATCCCATTCACCTCCATTGTATTCTCAGTCAAAAACAGGGAACATAAAACCAAATCTATCTGCATGGCTCGACAGATACCACCAGAGGTATGTAAGAAAATGGGGTTTTTTTTTTACATTTTTCCATGAACTGACCCTTTAAAGTGCCTTTCTGCTGAAAATTCCTAGAAAAAGTCCTAAAAATCTAATCCTCAAGCACTTCGACTCTCAGTAAGACCAGCTAGTCATCCATCTGTCTTATAATCCTGTGGAGAAAACTAACTTTCACATGTAGCATTCTTGTCTGTCAAACCATCACTATTTGACTAGTAAATTAACAAAACACAGCATCTAAGAGCGATAACAGTTCTGAAAGATTTGATGAGCATTCAGAGCATTAAAATAAAGTTTGATTCTACTTGGAGTTAGCTTCACTTTGGCTTTATGGACAGACAGCACACATCTCAGCCATAGTGTCCTCTGTGGTGAGAAACTACACCTTTGTGCTTACTGTCCTTACGTTAAATGCTGGGAATCACTGCATCATGCACAGTCACTTATCTATACACTGTGTTGTATTTGCTTTTACGGTTGTACTCACAGAATGTATTGTGTGCACTTGTACTTGCAATGTATTTTAGTGAACACATTTTTTTTCTTGTACACTGACTGTAATGTCTAACAAAATATACCCATAAAGTATAAATAAGACAATATTAATACAAAATCTTGGTTAAGTTTTCTCTTTAATTTAGACACAGATCGCACAAAAGTAACTCACAATAAATTCCTAGTAGCAAACACTCAAGTTTAATATACAGTACATTTCTGTGCAGGTATATCAACCAGTTGCCACAACAAACAGTAGCCCTATCATCACAAACAAGGCATTTTACTCCTGTGGGCTGTACATAATTCATGGTAAGAGACCTGTTTCCTGGTAGAACAGTGAACAGCCTAAAACAAATCCTCTAGAAGCTCGACATTCTTTGATCAGCATGGCTTACAAAACGATTATTAATTTACTATTGAAAGCTGGTCAATCGATACTGAATATTTTTAACATTATTTTCGGTAACATTATTACACAAATACATTCTTGTCAGTTCAACGGATCAGACTGCTGACTGTATAGTTAAAGCTATATACAGCAATATATTAATGATCTTCACCCTAAATCAGTGTTGCAGCACACATGTCTAACCCTCTGGCTACTACAAAGTGTGTAAATGTGTTTAGAAGCATCTTAATTCTAAAACAATAATATTGTTATTTTCTACTGACCCCTGTGGGAAACTTTCATTTTCTCCACAGGGAGGTCAAAGGCCAAGACCAGTGGATTCAGTGTCTTGCTTCAGCAGGGTGGTTGAAACCATCCTTTCAATCTGACAGACATTTCATTCAATATAACATACCACTGACATTGTGGTAACTTACAGCAAGTTTAAAACTGTTCTTTTCGGGTTACATTTTCAGTCTGTAACTCTTTACACTGTGTTGTGAGAGAGAAGACTATAAGAGGAATATTAGAGTTTATCAATCGAAATAAAATAATTACTCATACGGCATTGGTAAATATTTGGACCTACTAAATCACAGCAAAGATTAGACAACAGTGTATTGCACTGTACCACAAACATCACATAGAGTTTTGAGCGTCAAACTTCATTCTTGACCTTGGGAACAACATAATGTTAACTCAATGTCCATTTACTAACTTTTTCTGGAGCTTTCAACCACAACACCCAACCTTAGTGGCGATTCAGGCTGACAACAGCCCTGTGTTAAAACAGGAAGTCCAGCTCTGAGTAACAGATTAAAGCGTTTAAAGGCTGCACTGCACAGCAGTTTGTAATACTCTGCTGATGCAGGCTGTAAGATGTGTTTCAAAACTCTGAAAAGGCTAGTAAGTGGACCTTGAAGATTATAGCGTAAAATCACATACAGCACTCATTCTCAGTTTTTATATTACTCATCGCCAAGAATTTGGTTGTAGTTTCGATCAGTGTCTGAAAGTGTCTCAGAAGCTGAAGGTCGGGGTGGGTTTGTTTCAGCCTCGCTGGTGCTTCCCTCGCTCTGAGCCTTCTGCTCCTTGGCTGCGTGCATCTTCAGGTGTTTTTTAAGGGAGGACTGGTCTGTGTAGGTCTTTCCACAGTGGCTGCAAAGGAAGACCTTCTCTTTGGTGTGGACCAGTTCGTGTCTCTTCAGGTGACCCGACCTGCTGAAGCTCTTGCTGCAGTACGAGCAGCTGTACTCCTTCTCTCCTGTGTGAGTCCTCTGGTGCAGTTTGAGGCTGCTGGCCACCGTAAACTTCTTGCCGCACTCATTGCAGCTGTACGGTCTTTCTCCTGTGTGCATCCGCATGTGTATGGTGAGGTGGCCCGCCTGGCTGAAGGTCTTCTTACACAGCTCACAGCTGTAGGGCCTCTCTCCAGTGTGAATCCTGTAATGTGTTTTGAGGTCACCCAAGCCGTTGAACCTTTTCCCACACTGAGCGCAGCAGTACGGCTTCTCACCAGTGTGGATCCTCTCATGTATACGCAGGTTGCCTGCGTTGCTGAAAGTTTTGCCGCACTCCTGGCAGCTGTAAGGCCTCTCCCCGGTGTGAGTCCGCAAATGGACTTTGAGCTGGTTGTGCTCATTGAAGCGCTTCCCGCAGTGCGAGCAGGAATACGGCTTCTCTCCAGTGTGGACGCGTTTGTGTATCCTGAGCTGACTGGGATGGGCGTATGTTTTACTGCAGATGTTGCAGCTATAAGGTCTTTCTCCTGTGTGGGTGCGCTTGTGAGATTTGAGGAGATCGGCCCGGCCGAAGCGTTTACCACAATAGTTGCAGCTGTGGGCCTTCTCACCGCTGTGAGTCTTGATGTGGACGTTGAGCGAGGCTGCTCGACTAAATGTTTTGGGACAGATGGGACAGCGCAAAAAGTTGTCACGGATCTCCAAAAACTCATCTGCGGGAACAGCGGGTGAATTGTTTTCTTCATGCGTCACTACTTCTGGCTCCGCAACCTGTCTGCTCGCTCCCTCTGGATCTAATTCTGATTCAGGGTAATATCTCAACGCATGGTTCAACTCTTGCTTAGAGAAACAGTCATTGTCACCATACTGCAACACCCCATTCTGCTCCTCTTCCTCTGTCTTAATGAACTGTCCATCCTGCATGTAAGTGTCAGAAACAATGGTGACTTTAACTTCACTGTCACTGCCTCTGGAGTCTTGCTCGAGACCTGCAGATGGCGGCAGAGGTGCATATGCATCATGACTGTCAAAACTAACCTCCATGCTCTCGTTTTTTATTGGCCTCATTGTCAGATTGAGAAGGGATGAAGGCTGGGAGAGGTCAATAGCACTGCCTTCATCCAGGTCAGGCTCTGTTTTTACTGATATCAAGTTTTGGGTGGAGATACCTACCTCTGCTGTGTTCACACATGGTCTTTCTAACAAATGATCAGTCTGCAGTAAAAAGGAGGCAGAGGATATGCTCTCCCTCATCTTGTCTTTGTGCTTCCTCCTGAAGCTCTTCTTGTCACTGCTGCATATGGACATCTTGAACATGCCCTGGGTGGAGTTGATGGGATGATTGTTCCGTTCAGAAGTCGAAAACTTTTCACTGACATCTTGTTCACAAATATCTGTAAAAATTTAAGGGCAAAATAATGTTATTTAGAGTCAAACATACCTACATTACTGCTAAAATGTTTGATTAGCTGACAGTAGTGTAGGAACATTATAATTTAAAGCTGCATTCATTGATTTTTTGGACACTTCGGGGCAGCAGAACAAGCTGTAAACACAAGACTGACATAACTTAATAAAATAAAACGAATATCCCCTATTCCATTGTTTTGTATGTCTTGTCTTGTTCTTTTCTTTTTATTATTATTCTGTATGCTTAAAAATAATCTCAATAACTTTGTACTTTTTATCTTATATTCTGTTTTAAGGGTGACTTTGTAACATCTGTCCAGGGACTACAGGTAAAAAAAATTGCCTCTTGGCAAACTTGCAAAAAAGGCGAAAGGCCTTATCTAGAGCCAGTGTTTGATTTGTCTGTTCTGGGCTACTGTAGAAACATGGCGGTGCAACATGGTGACATTCGTGGAAAGGGACCCGCTCCCTCTGAGGGAAATATGTAGCCCTTTAGTTGCTAAATGCTCCACTATGTTCACCAGCTAGCCACTGTCTTTGTCTGTCTGTTGTTTGGTGTTGGACAGGTAGTGTACAGCGGGTTTATCAGTTGGTTTTTTTTTGCTGCCTGTTACAACTGGAAATTAGTGGGTGTTTGCGGGTGAGGGGGACTGCAGGGTTGTATGATAATTTTCTGCAGCTTTGTCACTGCGAGCAACCCCTTTCACGTTACGCATGGTAATTTGATACATTTTGATATTAAGACATTGATTAGTGCAGCTTTAATCAGAGGATGCTTAAATGCACCCTGTTGAGTTTTCATTGTAAACAAACACGATATGTATGTTTCATACACAGGGATATCACAGATTATATATTGCAATATGTAAAAGATAGTCTGGATCTTTACCAAAATAATATCTGCTGTAATACTAAGGCAGGGCTGTTTTCTTCCGTGCATGCAGACATTTGAACTTCGTGTCTAAATCTGGTATGGGTTGGCACACACATATTTGCCACTAAGGCTCAGACTCAATTCAGTCCACACTCTTTCATCTCAGCTATCTAGAATAAAGAAGTAAATCAATAAAGAAGTGTGATTGATTCCTACATTTTGAAAACTGATCCTGACATTTTAGGGTTACATATTTACATCTTCAGGTACAGTTGCCTATGCTGTTCTATCATCATTAGCATGGGCAGGAAATTGTGATAGTAACGTTGCTGTACTACAGTGTAATTGGTGCTTTATTACACAGTGATCCCCAGGCCTGTTTCCTACCTCATAAACATTTGCACATTTTGAATGTACTGACACCTGCATTGTTCACATCTGCTTGCGGTCTTCTGCTTCGTATTGCTACCTTTCATTAATGTCTAGTTGAACACACACATAACACACACAGGCACAATTTGCTGACAATGCAGGCACTGCTTGAACAAAAGATCAGTGGCTGCATGAAGCGACACTGTCTGCTATCGTGACAAACACAGACACCCTCCATTATTTAGCGAGAGTGGACAACCATACCTCTGGTAGCAGACTCCGAGCTCTTCTGTGCGAACAGCAGCCGCTTCAGGCCCTCGTTCTCAAACTCGATCCTCTGTATTGTGCCCTGGTACTCAGACAGGGTCCGGTCCACTGAGTCCAGGATGTCGCTCACTGTCGCTTTAAAGATCTCATTCAGAGAAGACTCCAGGAAGATTTTCAGATCATTCGACTTGGCCATGTTAGACCGAGCGGCCGCGGCTGTAGACACCTCACCAGACGGTTTGTACACAGCTGAAAGTATCTGGGGGGGAAAAGTGGGTGTGTGCGACTCTGCTGCCGTGTGCGGAACAAACAAAGCAGAGACTGTCGCGTGAAAATGACGGCGAGGAGAAGCTGGTTTTGTTTTGCTAACATCGGTAGCGCCCCTGTTGGTTTGGAGTGGAATCGTTGAATTAGCCGGGGCCCCAGCAAACGTTACTGTGATACTGTTTACACAAATAACCACGGTGATAAATAGTGTTTAAATAACAACAAGAAGAGCTGCAAAACCATAGCAGCACTACTAGATCACTACTAACTACTAGCTAATACTAATGGTACCACTAACTACTAATAAACAGCTGCAAGGATTCTCACATAAATGCTAGGTAATGATAATATTTTAATACCAACGGTAATCTTAATGCTAATCATGCTAATGATGCTGCTTACAATGTTTACGCTACTTAGGTTACGTCAGGGGTAAAGCTAATAACGCTAATGCTAATCACGTAAAAAACGTTGATAATAATGAATAACAACGTTACATAATATTAACTTAACTAGGTTAAATAGCTAGGCTAGCTAGGCTTCCTCTACTGTCTAATGTGCTAGTTAGTATGCTAAAACTTAGCTAACTGCAACAAAGTTAACAAGAGTTGAGAGTGCTAATAAGTGCTAACTAGCTAACGATGCTGATGATACTCATGCTGCTGAGTGGCAACAAAGAGGAAGAAAAGGCACATTGTGATTGGCAGATGGCTCAAGAGCTTAGAGCTAGCTATTATGCAAACACTATCAGCAATGCAAATAGTAATACTAAAACTATTTCTAAAGTGGTTACATCAATTAAATTAAGGCAAATGTGTTACTCAAAAAATAGTTTAAAGCAAATAATATAAAATAGTAGGAAAAAGTCTATTTAAAGAAGTATGCAGTCTATGTAGTTTTGTTCTCATAGGTAAGCTTCTAAAAACTCATATCTGTGTTAAAAATGCTTTTCTGTGTAAACTAATAGAAAGAGGCACAGCTAATTCCAGTGCAGCTGATGACTTGTGCAGATTGCATCTGGTACCTTCTGGTTTTACCACATCATTCCTAGTGTCATTTGCAGGAATAAAGCTGAGCCACTCCCCTTACCTGACCTGTATGTGTGTGCTTGCATGCCTTCAGGGTTAGTGGGCGTGGGCCAAGTCCTCTCAGGTGTCTCTGAGGTCTTGAGTTGCATATCACAAAGTGCCTTTTCTTCCTCTTTGTTGCCACCTAGCAGCTTTCTCCTTCTATCCGTCCTCTAAATTCTCCTCTTTTTTCCCCCTAGCAGGACAGAGGGAGACGGAAGTGTGATCTTGATCTATCCAAAATGGACAGGAAACACGAAGAAGAAGGAGGAGAACCCGGTCCAGACTAGGACTTGTGACTTGTATGCATCTTTATGCAACACCACACGCTAAAACTCTGCTCGGCTTAAAGAGAGCGGATGTGAGGCTTGTTTGTTGTGCGCAGCAGGTTCAGACATAGTCAACGGAGGGTTATTTGTATGCTTGTGTGCATGTGTGTGTGGGTGAATATGTCTGTGAAGGCACAGCTCTTTGACAGCGGTATAAGCCCAGTATAACACAGTGGTGTGTCTTTCCCTCCCACAAGACTTGACTTCAAACCTCACAAGCCGGCTGATCATATGATGTTGCTTTAAACATCCTGGAAGGGGTAAGTCATGCTTCACAGTCGAAAATATTCCTCCTAATGAGATTTTTTTAGTTATTTGAGGTTTAAAAATGTTCAAATTTATCTTGGTGCCAGGTTCACTGGTGGTAATGAATGACTACTAGGCAGTGTTTATCCTTTTTAGACAAATTCTATTATTATACATACACATATTTATAAGTCATTACACAACTTTCATTTCACCCAGTGTGGCTGTGTTCCTCTTTTTATTTTATCCTCTGTGGTGTTTTTTTTTTTTAAGTATTTGTACTTCTCCTTTAATATTGTGTTAACCATTCTCTCTAAACTGTGACATGCTGTATAGACTTTCTATGGACTGTAAGCAACTTCTGCTGGTATTTTCCACTTAGGGCAGACTGCAATTTGTCTGAGAAATATTACGTTTGGCTGAAAGTTGTTGAGGGTGAAAAAGTGTTTCTTTCTGTCATCTGAGCATTTCTTTTTTATCATCAACAATGATGCCAAAGCTAACATCACACACAGAGGATTAACTGTGTTATCATGTGAAACACTCAATATTTTTTTTCAAAGAGCAGCAAGATTGTAATCAGTACTGTATAATATTAGAGAGATCCAAATAATTTTGAGCTTCAGTTTATTAAACTGTCAGATTCTTACTTACAAACCTCAAGAGAGACAATACTGCTTTTAAAAATGTTGATTTAAGTTTTAATATCTCAACATTTTTAGTTTCAAAACACAGTGCGATTAATTTACAGATGATCCTCTTTGTTAATCTTCGTTAACTCTCGTACATGTACTGTGGCACTTGTTGCACCCTGACAGGAACTAAGAAGTGAGCACCCACACAGGAAATGTGGTCAAGATCTGTCCCGGATGTTGGTTGCATGACGTGAATAGAATAATGAGTTAGACAGAGAAGTATAGAAAAAATAAAGTGTGACAGAGAAAGGGAGAAATAAATGAAGGTGAGAAAAAGTACGCTGAAAATAAAAAGATATGAGGTGTGATATTTTAACATCCCTAATACAAACATGGATGATATTTTGTTGTTGACGTTCTGTTTCTGGCCTTGGTGTTGTTGAGAGAGATGCCCTTGGTTTGTTTTGACAACACGCAGTTCAAATTTGAACTCTTTCACGGTTTTATCCTTTTCCCAGAGTCACAGTGCAGTGTGGTGATAA